>NW_026267148.1:2301751-2314854 GCF_000697945.3 Frankliniella occidentalis
ATTCATATTCTCGTCAATATTGCAGATAGAAAAAAAGTAAAAACTGATCCATGTTTGTAAAAGATCAAAAAACAACATACTCCAAAGAAAAAATGAATGCTATCGCAAGTCTGTAGTAGAGTTATAAACTTGCGACTGCCGCGAGCGGCGAAAAGCAGATCGAAATTTGTGTAACCGTGCCGTTGCACATCGGAATTTGTGTCTCTCTGAAGATCGAACTTTGTCGTTAGGAGGCATCGACCATCATAAAACTATTATAACTATTAGAATATTTTAAGACTTAAAAACGTCTCGTGAGAGTATTTTCAAATTATTGGAAAACCTTTATTTATAGCTTCACCTAGAAAATATTCGAAATCGGTATTATCTCTTGTTTTGAAAATCGACTGCACTTCTTTGTCCAGAGCGTATAGATTTACAAGTATCGGAATATGCTCCCGACTCCGTGTCGACTGTCGATCGACAACTTCATGTTACTACGGTAGCAAATGATGCACCAGAATATTCCTTTCTTGGGATGGGATGAAAACGTCGTTTTCCATTTAGAGGACACGCATTTGCAGAGTATTCGCAGTCATTCGATTCACTGGAGTAGTTAAGACAAAGCAGTCTAATTAATCCCTGCTGACTGTTTTGTCAGGCGCCTGTGCCACTCGCTTCTGTAGCCCGCTGAACACGTTGCGCGACACGTGCCTTCGATAACCGTCATTCTACACACGTTCAACTCACACAGACACACACTGTCAAAGTTTGAGAAGGCGCGATAGGTACCTGGTATTATCTCTCTCCGTGATGGTGTTTGCCTTTCCGTCCTGTTTTACGTTCTAGCAACGCGACACGTAGAACTAAAATGTATTCGTTCAAACAAATACTCTAAAAAAAAGAGAGATTGACGTCGCAATTTGTAAAGGAGTGGCAGAACCATGATCGTACATTACTAAATCCCTAGCTTTTAGGAAAAGCAGGCTAAGGCCCGCCCCTTCAGCAACTCTCGTTGCCAGCTCCGCTTCGTTGCTCTAGCAACTCCATTCGGCTGGGGGTGGCCTAGCTCGGCGTGCTCATGGTCATTTGTTCTATATTGAAGTAAAAAATGTCAACAGTATAACGATGATGTAAAAGTCGATGACTTATACGCACAGCTTGGAATTATAACACGCGGCTTGCACACTGCTGCCATTGCCGCAATATTGGATTGTCTTTACGCTTGCGAACGGTTGAACTTTTAACTTTACCACAGTACAAGCTCCTACTGCGTATGTGCTAAAAAGTCCTGAGTGTATATCATTGCTTGAAGTGCTTTGCAATTGCAAAATCCAAATCAGCAAAGCATTGCTTTGCAGGACATTATCAGTGCGCCATATCCACTGCATTTAATATACACACACGCACCATGTATATCATTTTTACAAGGTAGACGAATCATTACACGTTAAAGCACTTGGATTTCCCTTGTCCCTCCGCCCATAAGGCGCCATTTCCTCTTCTCTGCCGCTGCCTCCCTCAAGCCCAGAACACCAACTATGTGAGCCCGTTGTGAGAAGTGATGAAACCGTGACACCTTCGCGTCAGTTCTTAAAGAAAGTGGAGCGTACTCTGATTGTCTGTTCTTGTCCCGCTCACGCTTTAGCCTTCTCTGTCACACGAGTGCATGGCTGGTACGAACGCGAGGAAAACAGAAGTAACTGGTAAAAAAGGAATCAAAAATGGTTGGTCGGATTAAATTGTAACGGAATGTTCAAAGTGTTAAAAACACTTACAAGTGAACAATAAGGACTGAGTTGCACATTTGCAAGTTCGCTAAAGAAACGAAGCGTTAAGCTCTCTAGTTCTGCGCTTGCAAGTGTGCAACTCGAACTCTGCATCTGTGTATTTGTAAATGTGCAACTCCTGTATTATGGAATTCAATTTGCAGTTGCACACTTACAAGGGTTAAGCATTTGATAACACTTGGTTTATCAGTGTGTATACATCTTGATGTTGCGCCCTACTAACAAGTGTTTGAAATCCGCACACCTGGTTTCTGTGTGTGAGGTCCTCCCTATTGTCGGCCGTTTTACATTTGAAACTCTACGATTCCAGTGTACGTTTTCCTCGTTTTCGCGGTGGCTCTGTCCTGTTCCAATGCCTTTTGGTGTGCACCCTTCGACCATTTGAGAGCGGTCCTGTGCGCGGCTGCTCGGCGGTGTGGTGGTGCCGCGGCCCCATTTACTCTCATAATATTGTCGTGAGTCAGAGAGTCCTGGACCAGAGTGCGGAGCGCCCCGGGGTGAGAGGGACCGTCATATGGAGTGGTGGGTGGAAGCAGCCCGGTTATTATCCAACAGCCACCGGAAACCCCCCGGCAGAGCAGGCCCCTCCTGCGCCACGCCCCGCCACGCCCCGCCACGCCCTACCCCGCCCCACCGCACCCCGCTGCATCGCATCAGGGACGCCCTTTCCTGGACGGTATGCCTGCGGGACTGCTGCACGGGAGGAGCTGCACCGGGACAGCTGCGCGACCGCCTCACGCGTCCAGCCCCGCCCCGCCACCGATCGACAGCCGAGGAGAGCCGTGCGCGCTTGCTTCCTCCGGGAGCATTTAGATATGCACGGGGGTTGAGGTGGGGACCACTCTGACTTTTTCTCCAGAAACACGACACAGCGCAGCGCGTTGGCGCGTTGTGTGGGTGTCGGTGTATTCCCCGCCCGGGGGGAAAGACTCCGCCTTTAGACCGACTACCATACATCGGGGGCTCGGTTGCGCAGGTACGCGGTTGGTAAAACGTTTTCAATTGGATTTTGCCTGTAGTACGCCCAACAAACGATCCTAAATTTCGTTAATTAATGGAGGTAGAAGTTTAAGTGTATAACCTTAGACAAATTTAGTGTCTAAATAGTTTGTACGCCAATTGGTGTGCAAACGTGTACTTCAAATTGGAATTCTCCATTGAGAGCGAACCTCCTTGTAAGATATTCCTACTTTGTGAATTTTTAGTTGAACAGATATTACAAAATCATCATCGCAAGGCACTTCGTTGTCTGCTTCTTTGGTTTAGTGCACATTTTAATAGCAGCGCTGCGAAACGGTAACGTCGCTCAAAATGAGTTGCCAACGATCTGGCTGGCCCTGCACAGCCCAGCCCGCCCATCCTCAGAAGATGTAAAGGGGGAAGCGATGAGAAACCCGACCAAGAGTCTAGATTTACTGTTTGACGTTTCAGTGTCCAATTTATAGGCCTCTGGAGAAAGCTTTCGCAAACTCTGGTGAGGGGCGGTGGTGGTGATTCAGAGAGGGGTGAGGTGGGGACGGACTACGCGGCGTGGGAGGCGGGCCGTACCGCCAATGAAGCAGAACTACACGGTAGATTACGAGGGGGCAGAGCATTCCGGAGAGAGGATCGATTCATTTCGATACATCGATATCCATTGATAGACGTTCCAGTCGGATCATCATCAGCCGAGCCCGAGCGGGCGGCATTGGCACCTTTAAACGCGCAGCCTTTGTTTCGACCGAGAGAGGGAGAGAGAGAGAGAGAGAGAGAGCGAAGAGGCAGGAGGTGACGAGGAAAGAAAGGGAGCCTAGAAGGAGGAGGGATAGGGGTTACTATTGTCCCTTAATGAATCATAGCCATACATCTCTTTATGTTGTTCATCGCTTGATAATCAGCTAAAATCACACATACAATGGGCTGCTGATGGTTTTCCGTACTCGACGTTCCCCTTCCCCTTCCTTCTCAGATAGAGCAAGTGAGACGAATTTGATTTTCTATGTATGGCTTGAAGTCAGTGAACATAAGTCAGGTTTTCCCTTATCTCAAATTTTCCTCTAGGTAAAGTATCAGTTTGCCATTATTAGCCTGCGCTCGTCCAGTCATTTTGAGGTGCCGCATCCCATCGCTGCTCTGGTCCTTCCCCGGCTCCTCTGCCGCCCCGCGCGGCCCCCCACGGGGCCCCCCGCAGCCCGAGCGCCCCCTCAGGGCGGCCTCTTTCTACTCTTGCGCTTGACAGGCTGGCGCTAATCCCCCGTTTGCCGGCAGACCGCTAAACGCGTCGGGCACAATGCCGCTCTCCGAGCAGAGCGCGTGCGCACACAACAGCGCACTGATTGGAAAGTTTTCGGTACCTCTTTGAGCAGCAAGTGACGCGTGTGTCTGTTGAAGGGGCGGTAACGTAAAATATGACGGTATAGAACGTTCAACAGTTGCCGTAGCTCATAGCCAATATTTGGGTCCTAGTGACAACTTGCCGACAGCAGGTTAAAATTCTTGGCAAGCTTCGAGGTGAGCATTATTACTCAAGAATACAGCGCAGTCTATTTTGTGTAATTTCGCGATATTTCGGTTGACTTACGACTATTTTGGATAATTTGAGTTAATATTGGAGATAATTCGAGACAATATTGCCTCAAATTTGGCGACCATCATGTATTATCATTTTTTATTTATTTCGTTCATTGGTGTAACACCTATTTTGCTAGTTATTTCTCCCTCGAGAACAGCTGGGCACAGCGCGGCGTTGAGAAGCACTTCTCTAACGTATACGGACTGTAATCAAGACAGCTAATCGCAGTTAATGTGTCTCTATGATGAGGCACGCCCATAAGGTCCGAGCGGCACGTACAGCCAGTTTGGGAGGAAAAATATGAGGGAGGAGGATTTGAACTCTTGGCGTGTCGGCGTGACCCTTACGGCAGACGAATTTATTTAATTATTTATCCGTGAAACCCAGTAGAACTATACTTCACAGGGCGTAATTTTGTGACTCTTATATCATTAATTTATTGCACATGCACAATATAGTTTCACAAAAATCTTTTTCGATTATGGGTCTTTTGCTGGTGACTAAAACTACGAACTGTTGCGAAAGAACATGTGTCCCCAACGAGTTAAACCCATGACCTGGGGGCTCCAGAGGACGAGGCCAGGCGACGACGCAGTTTCACGACAACACCGTGACGTCTGTTGCGCTGCTGCGAGGCGGAACAAGAGCTCATCGAATGGGACGCGTGATTACAGGGGAGAGAGACAAGGGCGGCGAACCGAAGGACAGACGCGCAAATCAGGATTGACGAACTAGGAAATTAATGTTGCGCTTACTGACTCAGTAATGATAATAATATGACCAACTTATTTTATCGTTGAACCCGAAACTGCCCTATTTCGACATATTCGGTCATATTCGTCGAGACTCACCATCGCACCACTTAATTTTGAATGATTGCTCAGCTTGGGGGGCCCGGCCGTTTCATGTTTCAGACTCAACGAGAAACAAGAAATAACTGATTTTTCAGATCTTACAATCCACCTCCCACACATAAGTCGTCGTCAGCGTAGAAATCATTCGATCTGGTGGTGAACGCAATGTGACTTAGCGTGAAAAAAAAAATACAAAAAAACTACACGGACTCCGAAATATTTGGGTTGTTATTAATGCCAACAAAGTCTTGTTAGTTCTTATCCCGTTCGCGTGCGTTCGTAAACTGTAATGTCTTTTAAAAAATTGTGTCACACTATGTCACAGGTTTCTTTTGCGGCGTTACTCACGAATGCTGAAATGACACATATATTTGAAAATTTAAAGAACACACTACTGTAACTGTGCAGACAGGAGAAGAATCGTACAAGAGGGCATGGAGGGGAAACTCTAGTGTATTTTCGAACAAATAAATCGCACCTTAGGGCAAGTGATTTAAATTATGAGTTACTCTTAACAGTTTTCAAAGACTCCTCTGCACTGCGATTCAACTTATGTAACGTCAGATTAGTTGGCATGTAAAAACTGTCCCATTGGTTAAATTGTGATGCCACTTTCGCGAGTCAGCCGGGCCAAGTATGAAAAATACTAGTCACATGAAAGGTAATGTGACAATAGCAACCAAACGAATCTGACGGTTTTCGCGGGTAAAGAAATGTGACGTCACATCAATCGAATAACAGTGTGTGTTTTCAGTGCATCGCTCGAATTCTAAAAACTAAAGTTTACCAAGTTTTTCTTTTCTTCTCCGTATTCCCCATAAGTTTTTGTGGCATTATTTTTTTACTACGACGGTAGCTCTTTTTTACAGCACCTCCAACCTCGTAAAATGGAGACACGGACAAGCAAAGATAAGACCACACTGCGACACTCAAACACAACCAGAACTGAAAATCAAGCATTCGGCACGAACGTTAAGTCTACCATGGGGAATAATATACAATTTTAGTTCATTTTCAGAGGTTGTGTAATACTTTTGACGTACATTAGTCGACAAGTTATGCTGGGTTTACACTGGCATCGATTGTCATTCGTTGGATACGTTCTAGTAGTAGGTTTTAGGGGCCTCTAGTTTTCTGGTTTCGAATAGAACGTATTCAACTAGTGGCAATTGATTCCAGTATAAACTCTGCATCACTCGACTTGCGTCCCTATTTTTCGTTCTGCATGTGTGGGTTGCCCTAGTCAGCCGAGGGAAGTAAAGATGGTTTGACTATCCCTGCCCTTGCACCTGCGGCTCTTTTAGTTGACACCGATCACAATCTCCGTCACGTCGCGGTCTCTTTTGACCAGACCCCCAGCCTTAACTGCTACATCATATCTCTAATGACGAAACGTCAACACTGCTACATATTTTCATGTTCAGCTGCCTTTACGCTCAGCTAGTATCACCAAGAAAATTATGTTTGTACATGTGCGAAATAATTTGTAATTTACCATGTATAAAACATGTCGTACATGTACAACCTCATATTCTTGATGGTTGTACGATTCCAAGTCGAAACGCAGTGCTTTTTAATTTAAAATTGTAATTGTACGACATTTTTTAATGGAAAATTTTCTAATCTCCGTACGACAATTTTTTACAGTGCACTCAAAACAGGTCTAATATCTGCACTCAACATTATGCTGTTAAATGTTATTCGTGTAATCCATCATTGATCAACGACTTTCGAATGTGCAACGAGTGATTTCCGAGCTACATCTATCTTTATTTTACAATAAATAATTGCTCAATCGGTCAAAAACATTTAATTGTGGTAGATCTAGATGTATTTTCGTTTTCCTTGCAGCGGGCCGACCACGGGGAGATATTCCCACGTGTCTTGGCGAGGATAGAGAAGGGGCTGGTTGTGGCCGCCGGCAGCCGGCCCGCGGCCCGCGGCGGTCGCGATGTGGCCGCGGCGCGCGGTAGGGACCCGCGGGGCCGGGGGGCAGGCTGGGGGGCGTTCCCTCGCGGCCTTGTGCAGCCAATGGCAGGCCCGCTGTGCCCCCGTGGGCGCCGTGGGGCGGTGCTCGTCGACGAGTGGAGGGGGCGGCCCCGCTCCCGTCGGTGCCCCAGTACGCGCCGACGGCCGCTCCGGTGCGGGTGTGTCCGTCGTCTATGTGTCCGACCGTACCGTGACGCGGTACTCCGCGATGTTTGAGTGACGCGCGTGTTTTTGTGACGCGCGGTCGACGCGACATGTGAGTTACGCGAGTGCTTAGCGACTTGACGCGAGTGACATCTCCCCCCCTCCCCCGTCATGGATACTCCCAACGACGCCGGCTGATTGCTACCAAAATCGAGTCGTGTTTTAGGAGTGCAGTGCTTCCTGTTGACCCTGTGTTCGGTGCTCGGGGCGGCGGGCTTTATGTGTGTTCGCGACGGCACCATGCAGGAGAACCCATCGGCGCTGATGCAGACTGGAATACCCATGCTCAAAATGTGCAGGTGAGACGTGTAATAGTGCCTGGTAGTGGCTGTTATTTTTTTTATTGCCCCCGGAGACGTTGCCGCGTTTCTGCATAAAAGTAATAATAGACAATCAAGCTACAGACGGAAGGGCATTAAAGTTTGCAAAACGCATGGGAGGACACAAATATGTCTCTTTTCTGGATGTGCACGAACACGTTGCAATTCTATGGTGAAAATTGTTCCTTGGCATTAAAGATTTGGATACAGTTTTTATTCGTAATTTACCTGGCCATAAGTTGCCTTTGAGTCACGTCATTCGAGCGTAGTTGTTGCATAGAGCAGGCTAAACAACGACCTGTTAACGCACTGACAATTACTACAGAGATAGGTCGGGGGGCTCTTTTTGCGCCAAACAACCAGTGACAACGGTACGATGACGGCTAGGATGTTGATAAGTTGGTAGAAAATATTACAAAACGCTTTAAAAAAATCATTCATAAGATAAAACTTATTTCGTTATGTCCTTATCGTCCCACTTGGTTTTGGAGACTTCAATGCCTGGGAGACCCCCAAGATCACAAGTCCTTATACGTATTCTCCTTTCTTTATACTTGATATTCAGAGGGGTTTATTCAAGGGTTTATTACGATTGGGTCGACTTACTGGTCCCAACTCATCACAAATCTCGGACGTATGGTTATTACTTTTCCTGGCGATATGAAAACTGTGCTTGGTCGCGGTGTAACGTTTCATTGTGGGTTTTCCGCGGGACAACAAGGCGTTATTGCGACCAGCAACACCGCACTAACTGCATACTCACCACCACATCCTCACCGCACTTACCCCCTTCCCCCTCCCTCCCCTCTCTGTCTCTGTTTCTCTCACACACACACAGCCACAGCAAGGTGCGCGCGCGCATATACATGGACATGGGTCGACTCGTGCGCGGGCGAGTTATGACCCGCTAAGTGGTCTAATTGCTCTAATGCAGAGCAGAGGCCTGCAGAACGTGTCCCCTTTTAAACACCAGGCGACCTGATTGTGTCTCGTGTGCGTGTGTGTGTGTGTGTGTGCGCGCGCGCGCGCGTGCGTGCTTGTGTGTTGGGAGCACAACAGAGGACCACCCCCGTTAAACAGGGTCCTATTCAAGGAGGAAATTTTCTGCCACAATTTTTAACCAAAGACTCCGCTATGGGTAGTTAGGCTTTTTGGCTGATATTGGTTCATATTCCCTAGCTTTCCGACCGCAGTGCCGGTAGCACAGCTTGCCGGCATGCCTGAATCCGGTACAGTATGACCAGTAAAAAGGACGGTTCAGATCAAGCACCTTATATTATCTGGTGTGGTAAAGTACGTGAAGTGTCAAAGATGTTTAAACACACGCTGATAATTTTCTTGCTAAGTATTTGGTCGTATTGTGAAGCATTTGGCTGCTTTGTAAGCTTGCAAAGGAAAGTTTTTCGCAATTGCGAGGGATTATGTTCATATTAAACAGAAAATTGTTCGCAGTATTTTTAGTATTGTAAAGCAGGGACAACCGTTACCAAGGATTGCCAGATGTTCGTAACACGGGTCAGCCAATTTCTTCGCACATTTTCAAGAGAGCTATTTCTTCGCTAGGGTTTTATAGTGAAATTGACATAATTCTACTCACAAACGTTCGGACGATTTTCCTTGTATTCAGCGCCTTTTTTTCCCTCGCACATTACTACCTAAAGCGACGGGCAAAAGAACTCACGGTGGTTCTTGCGCGCGCCTTACCCAGGTAATTGACCCAGAGTGAACTGCTTTGCTCTCGATAACGGTGGACTGGCTGTTGCCCCAATAACCGGTCCTCAGGTGTGGGTGGTACGCTGGGCCGTCCTTCGGGCAGACTGCCGGCCGACAGGCGAGCCGACTAGTCCCGTCAACCGTTTCGGCCACAAGACCATATTGTCTCGCTGTGAGTGCGCCCCACTCTAAATTGGTCAATCATTGCGGTATATAGAAAATATAAATAAATTGTAATACGGGGAACAGTCAGTAACACACTCATTTTGACGATTTTGCAGAATCGCCTCTCGTACTATTCTTGTTTTCGATATCAAATACTAAGAGTGGTTCATTCAATGTTCCTGCTTTTCTTCCATAAATGTGGAGTGATTTATTATCACCGTTATCTATAAGCAAGTACACATTATTCCAGTGGTGCAAGGTGTCAAACGCAAGTAAATTAGTTAAGGTTCTGTGCCCGTGGGGTTGTGTGGTATGCAGGGCGTACTGAGTCATTCTGGTCGTCCTGATACGCACGAATGTACCGCCTTGTAGTTTGCGTGTTTCCCACGCCGCCTCCAACATCTCGCCCCACGCCACGGCCTGCCCCCTCTCTTCATACCCCGCCTTATGGCACGTATTAACAGTTTTGATAATCTGTTTCTGATTCGAGAACCGGATCAGGCATTACGCGAGATGTGTCTGCGTGCTGGCCGGTGCGGGTGGGGATACGGCAACTTGTGGGTGGTATAATATTCAAAGTATTCTAAACATAATAGTGGCCTGCGCCAGCATATCGTAGTTTTGCCATAAAATGTGTTACTTTAACTTGAAAACTGGACTCAATGTTTCCTTATACGAAGGGGTTTTCACTAGGACTTTTCGTGTACCATGTATTACATATTATGTGTATAACGCGGTATTACGCTGGTGTTAAACGGGCTTTGAAATCAAATTCCCAACTTACAGTGCCTGGAAACAATGAGACAGTCTTGCGGACTGTCAAAAATAACAGTCCAAATTTAAGGGGTTTGGGTAAGGGAGTCTCCCTGACACGGTAAATTACGGGTGGTCGGCGCCTGCGTGGTTCGGGGTAGACCACCCCGCAACACATGCATGCAATGCAGGCAAGATGCTGCCTACCTACCAGGCGCTAAGAGACCTTGCAGACGCTGCACTTGGCAGGCTTGAAACGGCGCATGGCGGACGTACTTTCTGGATGTTGTCCGACACAGCCAGCTTCTCTCTGCCCCCTTTGTAACGTTTTTCGCGTCGCACTAATCCAAAAGTCCAACCTCGCGTCATCATATTCGACGTTGTGTCAGAGCCAGCAGCCCGGCGGTGCGTGTGCCGTGACCCGTCAGCCAGCACGTGCACGGCGGCAGCGGTGCCGGGTGGTCCGCGTGCGTGCGGTGTGTGACTGGCCCGCAGTGGCGGCGCGCTGGCGGCGCAGTGGCGCAGGTCCCCCCCGCTGCGCCCACATCTTCATATCATCCATCGTCGGCCCGCGTTTGGCAGGACAAACTGCTGTTTGACTGATAGTCGTGCCCTCTGCACTACTACTGTAGTTTTGATTACGCGACCGGCGAGCTACTTTCTCCCACTGGTATCCAATTGTTGTCCGCGCCCACATCTTCAGGATATTATTTTTCAGTCTCCGTATGCTTTTGCACACAATCTGGAGATGTACCGGTTTTCACGCCATACGTTGCGCGTGCATGTTGTATTGTCCTTGTATGCGCGCTTCGCGCCTGCTCAGATACGGTATACCTCTTCCCAGCGCTGCGCCGCGCCACGCCGGTTTGTCTGCCCTGAAGTATTGTAACGCGATCGGTATGATTTCATGATTCATGGCCGCTCTGTGAGGAGCGTTATGGTACCGGCCTGTGTGCAAGTGCGGACACTCAGAAAACAAACGCAGTCTTTTCCGTTGTAGGCTAACAAACTAGGAACATTTCTCTTAGACTTAGAAATCGCGATGAAGGGCTAAGGGGGGTTTGATCGTTATGAGTCGTGGTGTTATATACAACAGACGTATTTTTTATTGACAATTGAAATGAAAAATGTCACGTAAGCCTGAATGTTAAAATATGCGAACCAGTTTTATCGAACGATTGCGACTAGACTGTACCGCGAGTGTAAAGATAGACAGTACATGTGTGTGGGGGGCGGGGAGGGGGGTGGGGAGACTACCTGCTTCGCCCGTAAGGCATTTTGGTTCTAAGGTTAGGCATACCCGCAGGTAGAAATGAGTCTTAGCCTGAGTGTCCCAGGCCCAGGAGATTTGGGACCCTTGTGGATGCCCTAGAAACAATGAATTTTTCTCGGGTGAGCTACTGGAAAACCCTCGACACACCTTGGGAAAATTGCACGTTCCCGAGGCATTTCCCGGGGCTCTTACAACTCCCCTGGAAAATGAAAAAAACTGCGGGGAATCCGAGGGCTTGTTTTGGCCGTGGTTTAGCGCCCTTGGCTCACGTTAGCCTTTTCGCAGTGTCAGCATTAACTGTCAAGTAATGTGGAGTTTAGCGTTAAAAGAGGCAAGCAATTTTGATTCCTGAAAAGTGTGCCAAACTTTAACGCTTACTTCAGAGGCCAAAAACGTTGCATTTGCAAGTTTTTGCCAAATTATGTCGTTGAATTTATTCACAGAGTTTACAGTGACTGAAAGCTGAGCTTAATGCTAATTTACTGATGACAGTGTCGTGTTGAAATTAGCTGTCATGTAGAACTTTACTGACGTTCGATGCGTCCCGAACTTAGACGTACACGCATATATTTCTTATCGTCCTGCTCACTGAATCCCCCCCTAGGAAACGGGTGGAGCTAAGGTGCGAAACTAAATCCCTTTCCCACCTTGTATCGGGGATCGGCACGCCCCGCGTGACTTTATTGTACGAGTAAAATGACAAACCGCTGGCAAGGGCACGCCAACTCCGCTAATATTCACGTTTTTGTGTGCACTTCATAAATATTTGTTTAAAAACATGAGGGTAATTCTGAATAGTCAGTTCTTTGACCGGTTCAATTTTTCTTGATTCTTGGTTTTTTACACCTTTTCTTAATGTCCTCTTTGTTTTTATATGTGCGCGGTCAAGAGAGTTTGAGTTCTTCGGTATATTAAGTACCCCGTGCTTTACCCCGCCCTCCCTCTCGTTGTCCCGCTCATCCTCTCATCCCCGCCTGATGTTTCCAGATCATGTTTCTCCCTGGTGTGCGATGAGTCCTCGTGCTGTGGAATGGTCCTGTGTCTCCGGACGATCCTCACCGATTGACGCGCGCTCAGCACATCGGGAAGGGCCTTTGCCCTATATCTTCTTCCCTCCCTCTCCCTTCGCCCCCTCCTCTTTCCTTGTACTCTTATTCCATGTTACCTCGTATACAACAGTGTTGTAAGACTTAAAATTGTATTTTATTCTCGTAAAATTGATTTGCCAGGTCTTTTTCTGAGGGTGCGTGGCAGGGCTAAAAGCAAAAAGATTTAAATTTCATAAAAAAAACTGGCCTTGAGTCGAGCAAAATATTTTTGGCAAAGGTTTTCCCGGAAGAAAAGTTAATTGATCCTTTAGCCCTGGAGGGCGTGAGAGTGTGTGTGAGTGTTTGACAACCATGTCACAGTCGGACAAGTATACAATTTTTGCTATTTTTCACACTCTTTTATGTTACACGAGTTGTTTCCTGGGGGAAGGGATAGTTTGCTCCATTCTCGGGCTCCACTGCG
>NW_026267148.1:2317922-2321267 GCF_000697945.3 Frankliniella occidentalis
TCTCTCCACTTCCCCTCTCTCCCCTCTCTCCCTCTTTCGTATTCTCGTTGCGTTGCGTCGCGTGTTTTCTTACATTTCCGAAAGCTCAATGATAGCTGTGCTGTCTTTTTACTCCTCAAAGCCACGCCAAATGTTGGCCGTTGTCTCACGCGCGTTTGTATCGTTTCGCGTGTATATAAGAAGAAATCTAACTCGACCGTTGTGGCATGGCATGTCGCAGTAGCTTTCGTACCACATTATTTGTCCGGCCGGAGACACGCACCGTGTCCGTATCAGCTGATGCTGGCGCTGCGGCGCCGCTGACGGTTTCCCCGTGATTTACCTTGGCATTGCTATCTCCTATCCTCGTCTTCCTCGCACATTTGCTGGCATCTCACCGAGTTGTCGAGAGCGAGAGAGGGAGGGGTGTGAGCGAGAGGGAAGACGCGCGTATATTCTTTCGAGCGCGCCCAACTGGCGGGAGCAGTAGCATGTTGCGCCTGGCCGCAGTGGAACACGGGAGTCATGATGCGTCGTGTCGTCTGTCTTCCTCCCTCGCACGTCTTGGCGCGCTGGACCCATGTGAGGCGCGAGAGAGACGGACGGTCGCGGCCACGTCTCTATCCATTCATTCACCGGAGAGATGGATGGCCAGACGTATCACTCTGTGGTCATCCTCACCGAGCCATTGATAAGTAATGATGATTACCTCATGACGCAGCAGTGACAGCCAAACACTGCTTTTCTAAAGACGCGCACCTCGCGCTTGCCATGGCCCTGCGCGCACCCTATCCCCCCTCCCCTGCCTTGTGTTCTCCTCTCTCTCTCTCTCTCTCTCTCTCTCTCTCTCTCTCTCTCTCTCTTTCTCTCTCTCTCTCTCTCTTTTTCTCGCGGCCTCTGTGCCTCCTCCTTCCCTGCGGCGCGGCGCGGAGGCCTGTGATGCGTTCAATCTGGCGCTCCTCGCTTGATCCGTCGCCCTTCTTCCCGTCCCATGTCGTACAGCGCCGATAACATCAACGCGGCCGACTCGACTGCCGCGCTGCACATCTCCCCTAACCCGACCGCACGTCTACCACCTCCGGCTCGGCTGCTCGCCCGCCTTTTCGTCACCGGCTGCACGTCCACCTCAGTGTGCATGTGCACTTCCACCTCGGCGACTGCACGTCTACTCGAGACTACCATATTTGCTTGGGAGACGCAGAGTCCCTTTTCGCTCCAACATACCGCGGTGTCGACAGATGGAACTGTTCCTTATTTAAAAGCTCGCTCATCTAACGCACGCACACCTTACCACGGCTCGGCTCAATGTCGTCACCGTACACACCCAGTGTTCTCCGCCGCCGTCACTTTTACCTCTTGTCTCGAAAGCATGTACATGAGGCTGCCGCTTGTACGGGCCGTGGCGGCTGCAGCGGTGGAGGCATGTGCCCCGACCGCGGCAGCCGTTGCAGTCACCGCAACCACTGCGTCCAATTAATCAAGCTATCGCACGCAAATTACGAGGAATTTCTTTAATTGCTCGGCCGATGTTCTTCCTGTAGTACGTCATGGTGCGCCGTTGTGATGTCGTCGGTCGTCGGTGCGCTGTTTTTTGGTTTTGTTTTTACTGTTACCACTGTCCTTACACGCGGTGACATCTACATCGCACTGTGAGTGAGGAGGCTTTCTGAGTGACCGTTTAACAACTAGCATGTTGTTTTTAATGTCACTACCTGGAGTTGGTAGCCATGTCTTGTCCTTAAGACAAAATTTACTACGAATGTTATTGCGATTCTCTTAGTACGCAGCCAGTGAATTTTACATTATATTTTGACGTGTGGCTCCGATGAGCAAGCCGCGCAGTAGCCGGTGGGGAAGCGCACGCTTGCTGTGCACTAATCGATTGGAAGTTCGATAAGAATCGATCCGAGCCGCGGATACGCTGCGCGATGACCTTTCGTATGGTGTTTATGGACTAGGATAGGCGGGGACGACGACGGTTTTTACTTCCAGCTAACTACTTCTTGGACATGCAACAGAGCTTCCTCTCTCTCTCTGCCTTCCCCCCTCACTTTCTCGCTCTCTCTTCCCCCGCCTTCCCTTCCGCCCCAGTAGTCATTATTTTTAACAGTATCGTCCAAACAAACCTTTTGTGGTTAAGCACATAATTTTGCGATTACACATTGTTTTGTGCGTGAAACCATTTTAATTGGAAAATAGTAATACCGCAAAGCTCTATTGGGTGTTACGTGTTACCTGAGACCCAGATGTAATTTTTTGTCGACACAAGGTTGGTGGCGTGGACCACGGGCAGTAGGTTCCCTCCTTCTTTTCCTCACTGTCTGGCGGCACTTACGGATTCCCGGGGCGTGGCGGGGCATGGCTAGGCGTGGCGTGATCGCGCGGGCGGCAGCGCGGGTGACCGGTGCGACGAATGGGCTGCCGATGTACCCCGCGGCGACGTGCGGGACACAGGTCGGCCGCAGAGGACCGCGCCAGGAAATAAAACACTGTAAAAAGTTTTATGTCTGAGCGTGATAAATGTCACTACTACTACACTGATAAATAAAGTGTTCAACTGGCGTGCACGTGCAAGTAGTGCTCAACACTGTGTTACACACTTTGATGTGTTTGTCTAGTATTTGATTACTTAAATGTGTTCAGTCAGTACGTTTGACCACTTTTAAGTTGAACATTTCTAAGTGTTCAACTTTACTGTTACAAACTTTATAGTATTCAAATTTCCAGTCAAACACTTAATAGTGTTCAACATAGTGTTGAGCACTTGCATGTGCACGCCAGTTGCACACTTTATTCATCAGTCTGAAATCTCCGCAGTAAAACATAAAACGTACGCTGCATTTCATCTGTAGAGCGACTGAACCTTAGGATCAGATTTTGATATTCACCTTCTCTACCCTAGGCTGCTCGTGCTAGAGCAACCACACTGTAAAAAATCGGTCTTGGATACGGAGCCTGTCACGGCGTTCTTATGGGAAGAGGGTACGAAACCCAAGGTACGGAGACGCCGTAGGTTAAGTAAACGGCATATTCCGTATGGGCGACCGTGATTATTTTTTACAGTGCACGCATAAAGGGTTGGTCGCGTTTAGCCTACCTTACATACCGCAAATTTTGTGGAGCCCTTAACTGCAACGCTTTCGGAGATATGGCAGATGAAGTCCACACATGATTTTGATCCAAGAGAGGGGCATATGAACTTAATTCAGATCAGTAATATATGACTTGTTAGCCAAACTGTTACCAAGCCTCTCAAAAATCATGCCTGACCATTTATCAATTAGTTGAACATTCTCCAATAGGCAATTCAAGAATCGGAATTTTTGAGACCATTTCTTGTTCCTTAAAACAAGAAATTGGTCTTAA
>NW_026267148.1:2321398-2322069 GCF_000697945.3 Frankliniella occidentalis
ACACGAGTTGTTTCCTGGGGGAAGGGATAGTTTGCTCCATTCTCGGGCTCCACTGCGTTCAACACACCCTCGCGCGTTCAGCTCTCCACGCCACAGACGCACAAGGACCCAAAACCATATTAAAATATATGCTAGTAGCATACGAACGTGGGGCGTTATTTGGGCCTGGTGCGCCGCACAGCTTCACCGCATTATTACGTTATATTAAAAAACGACTGCCTAAAAATATGTACAGTTTTTGAAAAAAGTATAACCATTTCAATAACATTGTCATACATCCGAGTTTTGAAACGTATAGTTTGCCATTGGAAACCACATAAAATTTTTATAAAGCCTTCACTGTAAAAAATGTTGGGAATTCTACTATACGCATGTATAGGAAATTTCCTATACACCGTATCGGAAGTGAAAATTCCTATAAATGTATAGGAATTTTCCCATTTGGGAAGAAGCATATGGGAAGAGTACGAAGTGTATAGGCAAATCTCCAGAAATGTATGGGAAAATTCCAACACGTGTCTGGTAGGCATATTTTCCTTAATATGTATGGGAAATTTACTTGATGTTGACAATTTTCCCATACAATGTTCGGAATTTAAGAAACGGGTAAAGATATACACATCTGTCTACCTTACACATCTTGGTCTGCGCGGTCATTTTATGAGCTTATA
>NW_026267148.1:2322311-2326354 GCF_000697945.3 Frankliniella occidentalis
ACGCCACAGACGCACAAGGACCCAAAACCATATTAAAATATATGCTAGTAGCATACGAACGTGGGGCGTTATTTGGGCCTGGTGCGCCGCACATCTTCACCGCATTATTACGTTATATTAAAAAACGACTGCCTAAAAATATGTACAGTTTTTGAAAAAAGTATAACCATTTCAATAACATTGAGATTTGAAACCTATAGTTTGCCATTGGAAACCACATAATTTTTTTTATCAATAAGCCTTTACAAGGCGCATGAATGTGTTTGCCTTGACCCTTTTATGAAAGTGATTTTATCTGCTAACTCAAATTAAGTTTTCTTATTTCTAAATCCAAAAATATGAGATGCAGAAACGAAATCAATGGGAATGGCACATGTAATGTAGCATTGCCTTAAAACTATCACCCCTGTGGATGGGTGGTTTTCTCTCTGCGATCCGCTGTAACCGAGCAGTGTAGTCCTCTGCTGCTGGCAGCACGCCGCCCAGCCCCCGGGCTCAGGAAGTCAGTTAGGCCCTGGTCCACTCGCCGCGCGCCACTCCGTGTAGTGCCTTTTTGAATACAATAAGGTCCTGACCCGTGGGGCCTGCGGCGTAGACTGCAGCACACACCGGGCGGCCGCGTCCGCATCACGTCCCACCCGCGCCCCGCACCCGAGGCGGCGGGCACGACTCATGCGGACGCGGCCGTGCGGGGGCGAGGAGCCGGCAAAGCAACTGCCGCCCCGCCCGGGCCCCGCCCAGTTGGCGCGCGCGTGCGGCCCCGGCGCGGCCCGTCCAGATTGAAAGAGCTTGGCGCACCACGTGGCATTGTGGGTGGTGCGGGTGCTTTCTACTACGCGCTGCTTATCGCCTGTAATTTGCCAGCGCTGCAAGGAAGTAACTCCTTCGAAATTACACGCGGCCCTGTAATTTTATACCCAAATCAACCTTCAAATCTAAATTTAATCGTTCTTTTTTAAACTCTGAATATCCGACGAATTTGTAATGTGTACTAACAGTGGGACTTCCCCTCTGTTGCAACCAACCCTAGAACAATCGTGTCGCACTGTTTTAACGGTGCCAACATAGGAACACCTTTTCCTACTCTCGCTGTTGGATTTGTCAGAGTAGAACAATTTCCGCTATGAAGCCCTTTGAAATACAAAATATTATACTCAATAACTGGAGCTTAAAAGTCACAAATTGGCAGGCAGATCATTTGGTCACATGGTGCGTCCCAACCCAACAAGCCTCGTAGACTCTTTTACCACGATGAAGGCGTCGTCCGCCTCCCATAATCGGCTTTCTCGGAAGCGAGCTCGTTTGTTTCGAAGCACCTACCGTACGTCGGCGCGATGGACGAGGTGCGGGGCCCGGGGTGACCCTCCCTTCCATCTTCATCATCGCCGCCGCGTGTCTCGACTCCCGAACGGCCGCGCTCTCCTCGCATGCGGTGCGCGCCCCCCTCTAATGACGTCCAGCGGCGGCCCGGGCGGCGGCATGAGAGCTATGAGACGAGGGGACACGTCAACGACGGCTGTTGTACCTCCGCGCAGCGCGCTGCACCCAAACAGTGCAGCGTACTGCGTACGTGACCTCGCTCGCATGTAAACAACAGTCATCAGCAAGCGGCGGAAAAAGGACAAGGAAAGGGGTAGGGAGATGGGCAGAGAGAGAGAGAGATTGGGGGGAGGGGGGGGGTGCGAGAAGGAAGAGTGGTTGGGTTGACCGAGTCATGCTACTCCTTCGTTCATCTGAGCTCTGTCTTTCTCGTTTTTCCGCTGCCTGTGTGAAGAACGCAGTGTGGGCTGGACTTCACCTCGGGCACGTGCCCATGCATTGCTCCTATGCGCATATGGAAAAAAGCCTGTATCTAAAGACAGACGCCTTAGTTCCGAAATGTTATGAAACCTTTTTCCTATTATTTTTGCTGTCAGTGTTGCAAATAGGACGAAGACAATAGCCAGGGCGTAAAATCACCTAAATGTAGAACTGCCGTGCCTTAAAAAAACTATTTTAATAAAATATCAAAAAATGAGGGTGTTGCTATTAGTGTGGACAGATGCATTGAAACATTTTATCGACTTTTTGTGGATTGTAAAATTAATTGTCCGGCTACCAAGACCTATTGAAAATATACTCCCCTTTTTCCGTTGATAACAGGTTTAATTAAAGTCCAAATACGGTTTCACCGAAGACTCAGACATAACCGCGTTTGGCGATCCCATCACAGGAAAATGCCTGCACAGAATTTCACTGTCCTGGTGTTTTCATTTCGATCCACTATAAACTTGACTTGACTTGAGAGAACCAGACCAGGCCAACTCCGACACAAGGTTTTGCGGCCCTGTCACAGAGGCCGTTGGGAAATCCCAATTTAATTGTGAACTGCAGTTTATCGTGAAATTTCAGTGTGTCTTTTTAAACACTGTTGCTACAACACTGTGAAAAATATGTTCGTACATTCACGATATATTTCGTAATTTACAAATGATGAAACGAGTCGTACATGTGTACAACCTTCCACTTTTGCTCGTCATTCGATTCCAAGTCGATATGCAATGCTTCTAAATTTACAATTCTGAATTGTAATTGTACGACATCTGTCATGGAAAATTTTCCTGTACCAGTTACGACTATTTTTCACAGTGAAAGGAACAGCTAATATGTCGCTAACTACATACTCATGATTCCCTAATGTTTGTCTTACTAATAGCAGACAAGGATTAGTCAATGAGCATTAGCTTCACACCGATGCTAAATATTTTCTTTGTTGAGTGTGAGGAAGGATGTGCTTGTCGTGGAGCATCTGGATAAATATCAGAAGTGGTGGTATGGTGAAAGAGAGCAAGGGGTCCTGGTCCAACGACCTCTATCCGAATGGTATTAATTTGAACAGAGCACGCGTCCAACACTCGGACCAACTTGTCACACGCGCGGGAACCGGTTTGATGTTGTTTCCGACGCATCCATCTATCTACATTGTCCGCTCCCGAAAAAGTTTACCGGGTGTATAGTTCTTCAAACCTAACTTGCACATCGGAAAAGTTGAGGTGGTGGAGTAAGGTTGTAGGTTGGAGTGAGTATTCGGGGAAGATCAAGAGTTGATCCTGGATTGTCGGATGCCGCGGTGTCGACATAAATCAATGTGTTCGACAGAACTTTTCTCATTTTTATTTCGGTTTCGTTGTCGTGAATGAGCCACCGTTTTGTCAATAGGCTGTGGTGTAGGAGGATTCATTTCCATTGAAGTTTTGTGGCCTCGAGCGGCTCTCTGCTGTCGCACGCTAACGTCCCTGCTCCCTATCGTCCCGTCTTAAATCACGTGCGGTTGCAGCCTCTGACAAATAATTATCTGTTCCGCGTAATTGTCTAGATGTGGTTCTCATGTATCGATCGAGCAAAACTTACGTGTGACGTATTCTTAAATTTCGGTTATTATTAAAATTTGCGTTGCGCACAAGTGCCATTGCGGTGAGCACGCTGACTGATGCTGGTGACTGGGCGGAGGTAATGCGCGTGCACGTTTAGTCGGTGCTCTGCTCCGCACGCCGCGGGGGTGGGCGGGGCGCGCTGTCTCCGGGCCGGCCCTGTGCTCACACAAATATCTTTGCGGTGCGCTGAGTTAAGTGAAGCTGATGTAGACAAGTCAGTAGACTCCATGTCCTTTTTTTTTTTTACAAATGGAAAACATAATTGCAACCTACATTGAAGGGTTGATACCCTCCGTCTAGAATCCGTATGGGCCTCATCAGATTTGGTGACAAGGGTGTTCGGTGGTTTCTCATACGGTGACGATGGCAGTTGGCAGTTATAGTGGGTGGGGGTAATAAGAATAATTGTTCAGGTCGTCTACTAGCAACATCAATACACTGCATCGCAATAAAAGCTGTGAGCGAACTTCTTCATGACTGAAACATTATTCAGCTAGTATAATAAAAATTTCATCCAAGGGCACGATAGGAAGCAGAAAATACCAACTTTTTTTCGGTTTAGGGAAGTAATGATTTGGATAGCTGTACCGAGCTGCACCACATTCATTGCAATATGAAAAGTACCATGCA
>NW_026267148.1:2326509-2327091 GCF_000697945.3 Frankliniella occidentalis
TGATGTAAGACGTGTGTTCTTTTTCGTGAGTTGTGAGCGTGAAGCGTTCGCCTGGACGCTGTTTGTAAACTGCTATAACTCTGGCGTGCGGCGGCGCGTGGCCGACGTCTGAAGGCAGCGACGGCGGCGCGTTCAAACGGAACGAAAAGACTTGATCCTTGTGTGTGTGACATTTGCACATCTCTGGCAGTGACGGTGTCTTGTGCAGGATGGTGATTTTGTTAGAAGAAGACGTTGACCGTTACTGATGAGCACTCTGACTGACATAGTTGTTCACTTTACTTATGATACTTGTTTTATTTTAAGAGTTTGTATAAAATAGACTGGGATAGGTCATTTTGGATGACGTAAAATGTTTTTGTTTTGGTGAGCCGTCCTGATAAACGAAAATTGTCCATAGTTCGGGCATCCTATTATAACGGAGTCGTCGTGAGCTGAGGCGCCGGCTGGCCAGCCAAGGCAAATCCAATTGAATGTCGTTCGCTCACTTCACAGTATTGAGATCATCCATCTTGTACTGGTCGGTGCGATGCGAACGCTCCCCCGCCCTGCCACGTCACGCTGTACACACACACGCCCCCC
>NW_026267148.1:2334057-2334637 GCF_000697945.3 Frankliniella occidentalis
GTGGTGCGACGATGACGAAGATATCCTCCGCAAGATGACTCGGCTTTTATATTTCAACCATTAGCAGCTACCACATGCACCGGAAGCACGCGCCCGAATGGTCTTGTTTGTTTGAGGGAAAAATACAAATATGCTCATCAAAGATTTACGGCTACCTTTTTGAATATATTCTTCCATACGTGTACTTTTTGTGTTTTTCGCATACTGTAGTGAAACGTATCACTGTTAGCCGTTCCTGCCATTTCTAAGTCTTCCCAAATATATGTGAAGTCAAACCTTGGTTATGCCAGTTGCACTGTAAATTGCTTATGAGCAACATGTTCGTAATGCAAACCAAAACCTTCGTAAATTGCGGAGGATTTTGAAACTTTGTATTACGAAATAATTGTTCGTAAGCTTACGATCAAATTGAATTTGATCATAACGTTGCAAATCATTTAGTTCGTAAGCATTTCACAGTGTGGTATTGCTAAGCCGTAGAGTACTCATTTTATGGGGGTGGGGGAGGTGAGGGAGAGGCAGCTGCCTCCTTTCTATGGTAGACTTCTGAAATTCAGTACACTAATGTCTGAAGCTGAAG
>NW_026267148.1:2334687-2335282 GCF_000697945.3 Frankliniella occidentalis
CACACTGTTAGGACCGCAATGCAAAGCACACATCCCGATTCGTGTGATGTGTAACATATTCTTTTACATTGGACTCATCATGGTCACAATAGAAATTATTTTCGATAATCTTTGCATCAAATAAATGCAATAGAACGTTATCCACTTGTCGCGCCAAGCGAACACTTATTTGGACAGTTCTACGTCCCACGAGTTAATTACCATCCAATGGTGTAGAGAGGGTGGGGTGCGATAACGGATCATCCCAAAAGTACGTACGTCGTTCGCAGTTTCGAGCCTGCACAGTTTACCGCCTACGAGGTCGCATAGCGCCCGATAGGTAGGCGCATCCTGCCTGTATTGCATTCATGTAGCTGCGGGCTGGCCTATACCCCGAATCACGCAGGCGCCGACCATCCGCAGTTTACCGAATTGACGGACGTGCTTTCTGGACGATGTGTGCCACGTTTCTGCTCTGAAGTGCAGTATGTAATGTGACGTGAAAATGTCATTTAGGACATGGCATTCATCATCCGGGCGCCTCTACGTCATATTTGTTTGTTTTCGGAATGCCCTCAGCCCCCTATTGAAAATATACTCCCCTTTTTCCGTTGAT
>NW_026267148.1:2335332-2337608 GCF_000697945.3 Frankliniella occidentalis
ACACTTGCAAGTGCACACCAGCACACCTAACGAGTTGAACTTGCAAGTGTACAACTACGGACTTGGTTTATCAGCACTGATAAACTAAGTGTTCAACTGCTCAACACTTGTAAGTGTAAAACTGCAAGTTGAATACTTGCAAGTGTGCAACTCCGTAGTCGTACACTTGCAAGAGTTAAATTCGGTAGGTGTGCACTAGCAAGTGTGCAACCACTCGGTTGAACTCTTCCTTAGATTGGACGCTTTCTGTGTAGGAATTAAGTGCTCAACCGAGGAGTTGCACACTTGTTAGTGCACACCAGGGGGTAGAAACAAGGCGCTCCGGCCGTCCGCGCGCCCCCGGCCGCGCGTGAGCCGATCCGTGCACTCCCTGTTTCTTCTCACTTTTTAACATGGTTTGATACTTGGGCCAACCGCGACAGTAGTATCGGTCGAAAGGGGAAAGTTCAAACTTTACAAAGGTACCACTAAAATCCACCTCCGACCTCATTCCATCGAGAAAATTTGATTTTAGTGAACTTGCAGGCCGCCCGAGGACGCCACCTGCGCGCAAACGAAACAAATTTCCACGAAATAGGCGCAACTGCATTTTAAAGCAAGTGTAGCCCTAAAAAGATTAATAAACGAGCTTTTGGCTGGGATAGGTGTCCTTCCCGTCAGATCGAAGTATAGCCTAGATTTTATAAATATACGGAGATGTGAAACCGGCAGCCATTTTGGTTTCGAAACTTTGATATACATTTTAAAAATACCCAAGTGTTTACAGCGAAGCAGGAGGTAGCCTATGCTGAGCAACGTTTTATGAGATTTCGAATGCCGTTCGAGGTTGTATTCAAAACTAATGCCGATTAAGTTAAAATTTGAGATTTACTCAGGAGTGCGCGATAACCTCCGGAGGTGCCTCCGACATTGAGATCGTTCAAACATGAAAACAACTTACCTCTGGTATAAAATATCAAGAGTACGTGTTGGCAGAGGTTATGGTCCACCGCAATATGCAATAATATGTGCACAAACTGACAACCAGCAACGATAAATAACTAAAAATTACCTTCTGTCACTGACGCTGTTGTTGTAATCCAGCAGAAGCGCACCGGCGGTATGAGAAATCAAGCGGTCAACGCTGACAACAACACGCATTGATTGTGGAAAGTCGCAGATCAGCCCTGACACCTTCTACTAGCTTCTAAATACAAATAAAAATATAAGAATAGGTCTGGTGTGTTTGCATGCGATTTCCAGTCGCCTCACTGCTATAATAGTTGACGAGCTGTAGACTCCGTCGACCGCTTGATTTCTCATACCGTCGGTGCGCTTCTGCTGGATTACAACAACAGCGTCAGTGACAGAAGGTAATTTTTAGTTATTTATCGTTGCTGGTTGTCAGTTCGTGCACATATTATTGCATATTGCGGTGGACCATAACCTCTGCCAACAAGGACTCTTGATATGTTATACCAGAGGTAAGTTGTTTTCATGTTTGAACGATCTCAATGTCGGAGGCACCTCCGGAGGTTATCACGCACTCCTGAGTAAATCTCAAATTTTAACTTAATCGGCATTAGTTTTGAATACAACCTCGAACGGCATTCGAAATCTCATAAAACGTTGCTCAGCATAGGCTACCTCCTGCTTCGCTGTAAACACTTGGGTATTTTTAAAATGTATATCAAAGTTTCGAAACCAAAATGGCTGCCGGTTTCACATCTCCGTATATTTATAAAATCTAGGCTATACTTCGATCTGACGGGAAGGACACCTATCCCAGCCAAAAGCTCGTTTATTAATCTTTTTAGGGCTACACTTGCTTTAAAATGCAGTTGCGCCTATTTCGTGGAAATTTGTTTCGTTTGCGCGCAGGTGGCGTCCTCGGGCGGCCTGCAAGTTCACTAAAATCAAATTTTCTCGATGAAATGAGGCTGGAGGTGGATTTTAGTGGTACCTTTGTAAAGTTTGAACTTTCCCCTTTCGACCGATACTACTGTTGCGGTTGGACCAAGTATCAAACCATGTTGAAAAGTGAGAAGAAACAGGGAGTGCACGGATCGGCTCACGCGCGGCCGGGGGCGCGCATGGTGGACGGCCGGAGCGCCTCGTTTCTACCCCCTGGTGCACACCTACCGATTTTAACACTTGCAAGTATTAAACATGCAGTTGCACACTTGCAGGTATTTCACTTATTGTTGCACACTTAGAAGTGTTGAGCAGTTGAACACTTAGTTTATCAGTGAGTGCAGCAAGGTACAGAAAACTACACTCTAAATCTTTTACAAAGA
>NW_026267148.1:2337658-2340520 GCF_000697945.3 Frankliniella occidentalis
GGGGGGGGTCTACCGGTTCCTGGACCTGGGCGGGTGGTGTGTAGGTCCCTCTGAGAGGCAGTGCCAAGCCGCCTCGCCGCCGCTGTGGCTGGCAGTTTGCAGTGCGCGGCGCATAGCAGCAGGGCCGTGCGAACCTCCCGATGCAGCACTGCGGGAGGCGTTCGAACGACACCTGGGGAAGTCTAGACACCATGGAAGGAGAGCAAGATAGCGCCCCATACCACAGGCTACGAGGTGCCTCCTACCTGCGCGAACGCAGCCCCCTACCCCTGCTCCCTATCCAGTCCCCCTACCCCCTTCCCCGCGGCGCTGGACAGGAGGGCGCTGCTTGTCTGAAGGGGAAGAGGGGGGGGGGACCTGATGTGTTCTGTCCGTCAGTCACGGTGAGATATGAGCGCGGCCCATGCACTCTTGTTGCCAGCTGGCCACGGTGAAGTAGAGGATGAGGAGAGAGGGGGGAGGGGGGTCAAACCCTGTGCCCGAGGCTTCACCTCTGGGCAGACGGACCACATGGATTGAGCCCCTGAAGGCTACTGGAGAACCAGGTCAATAAACACTAAACAGTCTGAAATCTATTTCTCCGCACAAGCAATCGTGTAGCGAGAATTCTACTGTAAATTTCCTCGCCCGCCGGAGGACGGGGTCTTGATATCCTCGTTCGATAAGAGCGATAGTTTAAGAAAACTCACCCTGTTTGAGTGATAATTTGGAAACCTCTCTATTTTTGAGTGAAGATCACCGCTGTTTATTTGAGTGAGAAGAAAACAATTTTTAACGTAGTATTCGTTAGTTTAAATATTTCCGGGAACTTCCTCACCCCCTTTAAGTTTAGAAACACCAGAAAAAAAATTCCTTCTTTTTTTTCTACCTTTAAATTCTAAAGAAGGGCCCCGAGGAAGAGCCTAAAGAGCCTTTGTGTGTCACCTCTTATTAAAATCCGGTTGCTTGCTGCGTAAGCTGCGACTTCTAGTCTACTAGATCCAGTCCCAATTCGGATCCGGGCCACCAGGGACAACATTGTAATCGTCTGGTCTGACAGGGTTCCGCCTGTAGTGCAGCGGGTGTGAACATGTCGTTCATTTTTCATCGCGTGCTGAGCTCCAATGCGATGACTGAGCTGAGCCATCCAACTTTCTGAGAGTGCCTTTGTGCCAGGCATGATTTTACGCGGCGGACTTCCCTCACCAAGGGAAATTCTTTTGTTTTAAAGTATAATGTACTTAAAATGAAGAGTTTTCCTTGAATTTAGGTAAAATTTTGAAGATGATATCTTAAAACTCTAACAGTAAACAAAAATACATACAAAGATAATGTTTGCCAGCTAGCTTTTAACTATCGATAGAGAAAAAGAGAAGCATGCTACAGACCAGAAAACTATATATTTCCTTATGTTGATAAACATATTTCCTTATATGTATTTTACAAAAAAGAGAAACGATCTGTTCACCCCCCCCCCCCTCGCTGTGCCTTCTATCGCCAAACACTTGACGTGTAGGGACTGTTCCTGGTCTGCGGGGTGTCCAGCTGACGTCCTGCAGGCGCGTCCACTCGTCCAGCAGGCGCTGTTGGACTCTTCCGCTGCGACAGGACAATGGGTGCAGGCTTCTGCTGTGGTGCGAGCGGATGGACCTAAAGGAAGGGAAGGAGCGGGCAAGTCTACTTAGTCCAATGTGCTGAGTTACTGTTAAACAAAAAACCTTCTGTAATTAAAACGCAGTATGTATGAAATAAGGAATTATCATTGTACTTAGGAGAAACTATGTGTAACTTTTGAATACACGGGAATTAACAATGACATTTCAAATAATCATGCAAGAAAACACGTTTTGAAACTGTTTGCATGTAGCTTGTCACTTTATTACCATACTTAGTAAAGTTAACATGTCGTGAAAGAAAAGTCCACTATTGTCATATTCCAATTGTGCAAAAATTAACGATCTCACTTTCGCTACAAATTATTAAAGGTATGGAAGGGGTATGTCCGTGATTTTATGATAAATTTCTTTTTGCACAGCTTCGACGCCGGCAAGTCGACGAAGGGCGCGAGCAAGCTACGACGGGACCTGATAAACGCGGAGATTGCCAACCTGCGGGATCTGCTGCCGTTGCCGCCCTCCACCCGGCAGCGCCTCTCCCAGCTGCAGCTCATGGCGCTCGTCTGTGTGTACGTGCGCAAGGCCAACTACTTCCAGCAAGGTGAAGTACCCATACCCATCCCCCTTATATGTTTATACTTCATTTTGTGTAATGTTTATTTTTCCTAGTTTCGATTTTTCTGTAAATACGTATTTAATTGACCTGGCAAGTCGTAAAAGCTTTTATTCCTTTAAAATAAATTGCAAAAGTTCGTGGGCTTTAATTTGGCATTCATCTACTTCTGTTTCATAAACCATAGATTGCTCTTTCACTGCTAGGGTTATTAAGATGGGTGGGCAAGTCCCCCTTATACCTTTCGCTGTACGCACGAACGCGGCTCATGCTCATGATCTCTAACGCTTGTGATATTCTCTAACGCCCAGTTCGAATTGCAAGCGGGCCGCGCCACGTCACCCTGGCTGGCCAGCGTGATAAATGAGGTAATTTAAGCGAGTAGAATTATTTACGGGAATGGCTTTTCGTTGCGGTTTGCAATTCTTCTTAGGCCACGGTAACTGCTCCAATTAGTACACCCCCACATTAAATATTCAAGCAAACTATTTTTTTTCCTGTTTTTGTTTTTGCATCGGGTTTCATGGTGGTGAATGTTACACTTGTTTCCGGCAATATCTGATGTTACGGAGGAGTCTGCGTCTAGTTCATATCGCCACGTATGGCGGCTTCTTTGTACCTTTCTCTTGTTTGATTCATTTCTTTCCCCAGGAA
>NW_026267148.1:2342842-2345411 GCF_000697945.3 Frankliniella occidentalis
AAAGAATTCTGTGCAACCGTAATATACAAGAAATTTTCTTGTTTTACAAGAAATTTCTTTGTATTACACAAAAGTTTTCTTTGTATTACAATGATTTTTCTTTGTATTACGAAGAAAATTTGGCTAGTATTACGGTTGCACAACATTATTTGTAATACAAGAATTTTCTTTGTAAGAATTTAAGAGTGTAGCAGCTGATCACCTGCAGGCCTATTCAAAACGATGTTTCACACTCGCAGATTGTTGCCAGTTGCGCACTACAAGCACCATAACTGTGACTCTACAGTAATGATGTCATTACAGTAAAAAGTTATTTAAAACAACAGGATAACCAGTCCTTCTCTGTAAAGTCGATCAACCGAGTTTCTTGCATACTGGTGTTAGAAAATGTGGAATATGAGAAACGTCGTACGACAGATAAAGTTTGTAAATTTACAGGACATATTTGTATATACAAAATATTAAAGAGAATTCACGAATTTCACATATGCACCTTTAACATTTTACTTGACGTTGGTCGTTGGGTTGATGTGTTTACTAAGATTTGTGATTGGTGCGTCTCGTTTAAAGGATACCCTCTGAACCGTATGTTTGGCCTACATGAGAGGTTCTCACACTATAAAAGCCGCACGCACGCCACTGGAACTGACCCCCTGGGCGACATCGACGCCTGAAATGACTACATAGAGGCGGGACCAGCATTGGAGCCCAGCGGGCACCAGCGCTCCATTGATGAAGTTTCACACGGACACGCATGGTATACTTTTCTTTTCTCACTTCTGTCATAGCGAACGACCAGGGCAGAAATTTAGCGTACGGTTGTGCTGAAGGAGAATCTTATCGCTATGATTCATCGGTTCCCTCATCTTTTTTGAACAACGCTGTTGTTTATTTGACCTTTTCTTTTGTTCCTCTGAGTCAAAACTAGTAAAATATCTGATTGAGAATCCCATGTGAAAACGGTACCCTTTTTCATTTTTGAGAAATAAAAGAATCGGGACTCGGGGATTAGTTCTGCTATTCTCTAACCCCAGGATAATCACTCAACGACCATTTTTTGCTCTTTTAAAATGACCGAAATTATGCCAAGGAATGCCTTGGCAATCAATGTAATGTAACTGCCGCATAAACAGCATAGGCAATAAAAGCGACGAGCAGGGATTTTTAAAATTAACTGCTAAAATGGTAGCTTTAAAACAGTTTAAAAAAATAAAAACAACTGATTTTGTCACTTTTAAAGGCAGGTTTTTACTTTCCTTAGCTGAAGCTCTTTACCTCTTCCCATGAGGCGTCGTGTTCCCTTTAGCCCTTCATTCCAAAAAGGGTGTGCAATCCCCGGGTTACATTACTCGGATTCTGTGCGTACACTTGCTGTAAATCAATTTCTCATTTATCCACGCCGTTTTGACTTTGCTTTGACTTTCTTAAACGAACCAGTAAGGGTCCTTACACTGTAAGAAAAACCTACAGCTACTGCTGTACAATTCAGCGTTGTACTTTGAAATGACAATATCATATTGTTATTCCAGTGGTTTCAAACCACAATGCGACGAAAATTTCATAATCCTCCACTGGCTAATAATTGACTGCACCAGATTATCACATTGTAAGTTTTTCTTACAGTGTACCTGCTATATCACACAGCACACCCCCTAGGAGGGTTGAGTGTAACGGGTGGCCACTTGTTGCACTGCAGCAATCGGCACTGTACTGGGAGCCTGTTTTTTGGCGAATCTCCGGCAATTTCACATCTTGAGGGTGCATTCTTTAGAAATTCTATGATTTACATTCGGTACTTAAAAGGCCCACGGTATGTCTGCAAGTAGAACTCCGTATATTTTAACATTACTTTGATAGAACTTTGAAAAGGAAAGATTTGTGAGTTGTTAGTTTGTATATCATTGCCCAAGTCGTTTCTAAATTTACCCACTTCATCTATTTCTGTGGTGGAGTTTTGGTGGTCCCCATGATAAACGCTAGGTTCACCAACACCTTCGCTGTGTTTTTCTCTGACTGTCAATCCTAACAAATTATACTGCGAACAGCCTCTCTCAGCTCGCGACAAGGTGGCCCCTGCTGAGGCGTTCCCACTCCATGGGCACCGGGCAACAGCGCGCGTGTCGGCTGCGCACTTTCCCACGCCTCAACCAGTAGCACCTCTCCTCCCCTTTCCCGTTCGCTCAATGCTACCACATCGCAGCATGCATTTATGTCGACGATCAAGACTAAACATTGATTTCTCGACTCATTGGACATTGGACGCTTATACCAGAGAGTGCCTGGCGCAGTCTTTTCGAGAGAGAGAGAGAGAGAGAGAGGGAGAGGGAGAGCCCCCGATACGATTATGACGCACTTGTCACCTTCTTTTCAATTAGACGAGGATCTACTATTGGTACTCAAACTTAATCGGCTAACTTTCCACGGACAAACAGTGTCTGTTTTTTTTTTTAAGGAAAGGGGGAAAGCTGTGAGTAGCCTGAGGAGTAGCCCCCTTATTTGAGGTAGACTCCTCAGATCTCGCCTCGGATTTTAAAGAATCTTCCCAAATATGGAAAAATCCGACATTTTT
>NW_026267148.1:2345461-2348990 GCF_000697945.3 Frankliniella occidentalis
TTTTATTTTATATTTTTGCCGTGCCTACTGTGCCTTATATTGCGGTACGTAGAGCGAGCAGCGGCGGAGGCCTCGGTAATCTGATGCGCCGCGACCGCCTCGCCCATTGATAGTGATGAGCTCCCATAATAAATTCGCGGATCGCCTTTCGGGTGGGGCCGCAGCAGCACCGGGGTGTGTGCCTGACAATGCGGCGAAAAGAGGTGGGGGGAGGGGAGGAGAAGGGAGGCAGTGGGTGGCCGCGCGCTGCCGACGAGGTACCCTTTCTCTTTTGCACACACCGTCAACTGCTACACACCCGCTCCTCAGGGCATGGCAACGATACCTTGACAAAAATAACAACAATCGTTTGAAAATGATCTTGAATGAGTTGAAGAAATAGGATTTCATTTCTGCCATTTTCACTACGTGACATTTGTTACGAACGTAAAAAGTAGAAACACCGACGAATATTTTCCGTTAGAAATTATAGAAGTTACAAGTGGGGCGTATTTTTGGTTCTACATATTCTTCTTCTTAAAACATAAGGACTAAATTACCAAGGAGTTAGCGGCCCCCGCAAACCCATACGATATTATTATGAATATGATGGTGACAAATCAGGTCAGGAGAAGCTGGATAACTCGAAGCGCGCCATGCGCTGGCTGGACCCTACCGATTCGACTGCGTGCGAATAACATGCTCAGACCGGCTATGCCTTGCCCTCATTTTTGTCCGCGTCCGGTATATGTTACCCTGCGGCAGGAGAGGGCGGAAACAATATGTGACGATTGGAACCCACCCCAACATCTGCATTCGTAACCACTGTGGAACCCGCAGCGCATGGCACGACACGGCATGAATGACTGCGCATTACTCCCCCCCTCTCCTTTTCTCCACGTTTTCCCCCTCTATGCCAGTCGTAACGTGCTGCTTATTCGCGATATGTAATCAATGTACACACATAGGCACGCACTCACATACATACTTTCTTTGTGCATTCCCAAGTCGTAAAGTCAAGCGTCGCCGCTGCTGTGTCTGCCCACATCTCTCTCCTACCATTTTCCCCAACCCTGGCCACCGTTTGTCTTGTCTGCGAATAGCCACTAAACAATACCTGTAAACGATTCTAAAATTTCTGGACGTCTGAAAAATGCAAGGCTATGCTTGCTGGACGCGTTCGCAGAAAGTATTGCAGCTTGTCCTATAAAACTGTTCAGTTTTGCAGTCTTGACTTTCAAATTATTCAATATCATAGTTAAAACTGCAAGTCTTTATTTAGCAGTTCAGTCTGTCATCTTGAATCTTGATAATACTGTTTAGCACTCTAGGAGCCCCGCATATTTTCTACACACATATCTTCTACACACATATCTTGTACACACACGGTAAAGACAATGCCCGTAATTTTTTTTCAGAAAAGGTGGAAAACTTTGACAAACTCCTATGGCCTAAAGAAAATTCCTCGGCTTTAAGGATGTCATCAAAAGTGAGGGAATAAGAATTTCTCTCATTTTTAGAGAGTGCATCTTTAAAAACTGAGAAGTTTTCCTCATATTTTAGGAGTTTTGTATTATTTCCTTCCTTTTCTAAAAGAAAATCAGACAAAGTTTTTAATGTGGAGGATGAAAAACGCACACTATAGAAAGTTCTGAAGATGGAATATATTTGTCAGCGTTGACCAGAGACGCTCCCAGTTCATATGATCCGTCACACTTTCGGTGGTTATTGCGCCACACCCCTCCACGACAGGCAGGCGAGGTTCTCCGTGGAGCGGGTGGGCCGGGCTGGTCCGCTATAAGGCCCCCCAGCGCATCTTTCGCAAAGACAATCCCCCCACGCCACCCCACTCCGCGCCCAGAGCTACTTAGCATGCATGTATTCGGCAGCCGCACCCGTCATTTTAAAGCCACCACGCCCCCCTCCCTCCTATCCCCCGGTCATCCACAGGGACCAACACCCCCGCGAGCGCGGTCACCGCCCATACCATCTCCGCAACTAACCATTTGCCCTCTACCACAATATTGTGCCTGGCTAATCTGCGGCAGGCTTGGCCCAATTGGGGCAGTCTACATACTCAAACTTTACATTAATTACAAGCGCGGCAAAAGTAGTTTGAGTTATGCGAGGTGTCCCCGATTCCTAATGCAAGTGAATTTTGGGTTTTTTGGTTCTGCTAAGTGTACGAGTTGGATAGCGTGGGGCCCCTCATGCGATCATAGGGTAAAGGAAAAGTTCTATATAAAAATAATACTTTTTTGGGCATGATCTTTTTGTTCGTCTATGTGTCTCTGACCTGGTTCAAGAAGCAATATTAATGGCGGTTAATTACACGCTAAATGTATTAGCTTGTTTTTGTGTAACCTAAACCTACGTTTCGTTTTCCACGGATTTGTGTGCGAAAGTGCATGATTTCGTACCAAAGAATGCATAACAAATTTCAAATAAACGCAGAAATGTGTGCAAAAAATTTGATTGGGCGAATGTGAGAATAAAAGACACAAATCTAATTGGTGTGTATTAACGCCATTTATAATTATGTTTGCATTATTGTCCAGCGTATTGATGCACAAGCATTTTTGCCGTGCAAATCATATCGCTAGCATCGACATACGCCTTCTGTTGCTGCAGGGAGCCAGAGGGGCTTTTAAATATAAGTAGTAGCAGTAGTGGTAGGTAACAGCACCCAGCATTCAAAGGACACATGTTTAAAAAAGGTATGGAAGGGGAAGGGCGGGTAACGGGAGAGGGAGGGTTGAGAGGTAGAATCAGGTAGAATAAAGAAGACGAGGTGAGGTACACTACAAACACATTATCTGACCATATTTGACCATGTTTTTCTCACTGTGAAAAATAACACCGTAAATTTACAAAAATATTGTAAACCCGAATTATAATTTAAGTTGTAAATTTACGACAGCACATTTTTTACTCGCCAAGGGATTTGAAGTCGATACATAATTCATGTATTTTTACGATTACAAATTGTTATTTTACCACTTGCGTCAAGGAAATTTTTCCTGTAAACCTACCTACTTTTTTTCACAGTGTCTATGGTATTTACTTAAAAAGTCTCTATGATATTATCTTGTAGTGTATAATATCTCTATGTAACTTAATAATGAGATTGAAAAAAAATCAATATTGAATCTTTTTCATATTGATGATTTAGAGTTAGTTTCAATACAAAAAAAAAAAAACACTTTACAAATTATATCTCCTTGTTCGACGGTGTGTTGAGTGTGCACGCCAGTTGCACACTCTATTGATGAGTGTAAGAGACATTTCACCTTTCGCAGGGCGTTACGCGACGTAACGTTTTGTATCGCGATATGTCGTTAAACACCCTCGGGCGTCTCCAGGTATAGGAGGGGAGGGACAACGGTCCACGAGGAGCCGGCCGCTGGGGTCCAATTAAACGGGTGTGGGCCCCGGATGTGTGTTGTGTGTTTCTGTATGTATCTAGAAGTAGTTGTGACGTAGTTTCATAGAGATGTACGGGCCTTCTATGATAGGCCAGATTCCAAATGTACAAATCGCGTAAAAAGGT
>NW_026267148.1:2350990-2353684 GCF_000697945.3 Frankliniella occidentalis
ACTTTCCACGGACAAACAGTGTCTGTTTTTTTTTTTAAGGAAAGGGGGAAAGCTGTGAGTAGCCTGAGGAGTAGCCCCCTTATTTGAGGTAGACTTCTCAGATCTCGCCTCGGATTTTAAAGAATCTTCCCAAATATGGAAAAATCCGACATTTTTTGAGCAGACTTTCTCAAAATCTGAGGAGTTTTCTTCAAACCGAGGGAGTTCCTTAAAGTTTTCCCTATTGCCTAAAAAATAAGACCTTGTTTTTAATGTGATTTTGGTCACTCAAATTTTATCTTATGCTGCTGTTCGTTGTTCTAAACTAATTTGTTGAACAACTCTGCCACACTAGTAGGTAACAATGCCAACACCATAGGGAAGGCATATTTTTCTTATAAAACTAATATACTTCTATTACAAATGGGTTTTGCATAGCCTAGCTGCATAGTTTAACGGCAAGATATAAAGGGATTGTCTTGCAACATCTAATGTCATTTTGACCGGCCCATTAATTAAGTACCTTCAGCGCCCTTACTGGACATCTTGCAAGGCGCTGTGGACCACGAAGGTTAAGGCCTCAGCTGCACAGTCACTGCGCCTTCTGTCCTTGCACCGGCGGCCACCGAAGCTGTGTACGAATGACGCTGCTGGTTGGTATTCGGACGCATCCCTGCCCGGGGCACTGCTGGTGCTGCTGCCGGCGCCGTCGTTGCTACCTTCCGAGTTACGCCTCGCTGCAATGCCCGTACTTAATATAATAACCAATTTAGTAAAGAGGCTGGCGAATGGGATGGGGCCAAGCCGAACAGTGTGCCCTCGAGTCGAGTGGGGCGAGAATCGACCTGCTGATGCTCGAAAGAAGAGATGCAGAGTGTGCATAAACTGTAAACATGTGAACGTATTAAGAAAATGAAACAAGAACTGAACATTTGTTTTACCTACGGATTGGTTCACTTTCGCTATGGACGTATTCCGTTCCCCAGTGAAAAATTTTTCCAACGATATCGTTTTGACATCGGTTTTCTCGTCCTTAGCAACACTATAGTGGGGCTGAAATCGAAAGCTTTTCGACAGACGACGTCCGTTTCGATGTCGGAACGATATCGTCGGAAAAATTTCACACTGGGTCAGAACGGTCCGCGGCTTTTGAAAAAAATCAGGCCTGAGCAGCGAGAGTTGAGCAGAGGTGCGGTGACCTACACGGGCCGCGCTCACACAAGGTGCCTCTTTGTGCCACCAGAGGAACCGTTTCTTTTCACAGCAAACTGCCAAAACGCTAGATGCGTGAGACCGCTGCACGAAGGTTTGGCAGGTCGTTTGCGTATCGTTGTGTTTAAGAATAAAAATTGTTATAATAAACCAAATTTAGCGAATTATCGTGTGGCTTGGATGCGTTTTCATTTTACCAAGTTATTAGACACCTACTATGCCGCCATATTAACCTGATTTGAAGTTAAAGTCGCTTCTGCAATCCACTGCAATCCACCCAAGTCGTTTGTTTTATTTCCACAGTGCATGGCGCTTAGGTGTGGGGCACGTGTGGGAACCTGCCCCAAGCGGTCCGATGGCGGGCAAAGCAGTGCCAGGTAGTCGCTCCGGGCGGGGGAGTGGACTTGTGTGGTGGTACGGGCGACTTCAGCCAGGGGCGCTGGCAGCAACCTGCTCCACTTGGGTGGCGATTTACAGATGACTGTGTTCTGTACTGCCCCTTGGCACTTTTCAATCTTTCTCGAATATTACTGTTCTGCGTATTTTTGATGGCTGATGGGTATACGTGACCTTGGTTACAATCATGTGAATTTTTCCAGAGACTTAGATTCCTTTTTAAAATTGCCCTGGTAAATCGAAGTGTGCAAAAAATGTTTGTTGTGCTGTAAGCAACACATTTTTTGTCAGAATACCTTTTTCTTCTTTTATTTTCACGAAAGACGCATGCATGTTGCGTTGCGTGCGCTGGCTGTGATCGGTTCGGAATTAATTAATAACAGGCACATGCAGGAGGGCTCTTCCACACTGCATGAAGCTCCCCGACTCTCCCACAGAGAATGGAAGCATACGGCGACGAGGTGGTGAACGTAATCGGTATTCTTTATAGACCTTTTCGGCAGTGGTTGAGGTTAGAAACAATTTGGAGGCTGCAACTTTTTTCCTTTGTACTTTTTGAAATTTTCGACTTCGTAGCGCAACAACGGACGACTTGTTCCTTTGCGCTACGGAGTCAAAATTTGCTATTAGGGTTCAGTGAAAATGTTGCAGGCAATGAAAGTTTTCACCCCCTCTACCCTCTCCTCCCCCCTCACCCTACCGTCGAAAAGGTCTATTCTGAACGACTGCTGGGTGCTGCACTGTGGCATTAGTGTTTTCGTAATACACATGGGATCACTCTTAACGCTCTTACCTCTTTGAACGCCAACATTTTGGCATTCCGTTCGAAATGCCTCATTTTCGGTTTCTAAAATAGCAAAATTTTGACATCCTTCGACAAAGTAGCCTGCTTTAAGTGGCTTTAATAGTTAAGCAATTGCACTCTTATAGTTCACCAGTGTGGCCGATGCTGGCCCTCATACGCATTCGCTGGGGCGGGGAAGAGCGACCACACTGTCTTTTGCGTTTAAAAAAGTTCAAAGGAATTTAGTGTGTATAAAATCGTTGAAGTTCATGTGGCCCAGTGGCTGCCGTGGCTAGTTAGATGAACATGACGGGCCTTCAGCG
>NW_026267148.1:2353734-2355390 GCF_000697945.3 Frankliniella occidentalis
AGCGTGGATGTATCCACGTCCACGAGATTTCCACGAATCCACGTGGAATCAACGTTGAATCCACGTACCGCTCCTCTTTGGGGGTGCTTGATGGTGGTCATTTCTTACTTTTTTTGAAGAAGGGGCTACTGTAATGGTCTAGGTGTACCATATTTTAGGCTCTAATTAACATCATAGAGTTTAATCATTTTACTTTGGTTTGCTTATTTTTACTGACAATATTGGAGTGTGGCTCGGCAAAGGCGTCGCCCTGCGCGCATGGTAATTTGATTGCCGATCGACCCTATCGTTTCGATCGATCTCGATCGGTGTCGGCTCTCTCTCTCTCTCTTTCTCTCGCTCTCGCTCTCTCTCTCTCGCTCTCTCTCTCTCGCTCTCTCTCTCTCGCTCTCTCTCTCTCGCTCTCTCTCTCTCGCTCTCTCTCTCTCGCTCTCTCTATCCTCCTATCCTATCCTAGAATTTAGACTATTTGTGTCCGTATTAATCTTATGTGTCTGCATGTTCTGCTTTCAACAAGATTTTCGTAATCGAGTCCATATGGAAACGAACTTCCATTTATTAGCGATGATTAGAGCATCTTATCCGGTGAGTGACGGTTCGTTCTTGCTTTTGTTCCACCGTGTCCTCTGTGCTGGCCCTCGCCGCTAGCCGAGGTTACACTCAAATGTACGCTGTTGGCCAAGCCCAGCGTTTAGGTCACCGAATGAAACCCGTGTTTTTAGCACTTGACTTGCTTGTAAGTCTGTGTGTCGCAGAGTGATGATGACATAATATCATTACTGCTGATGTAGTATCCATTGTAATATCCGCCCGGTGTGCGATGTGATATTGGAGCTAACGCCCCCTTGGTACAGGAATCTGAATATTTTGAAAATCTTCGGTCTCAACATTCTACACTGTCTGATGCAAAATAATAAAAAAAAAAAAACAAAAAAAAACACGCACCGTTAGCTTGACCACTTCCTCTAGTTCCCTCCTACTCTACTCATCGCCAACGTCCGGAGAGCGTCACTTAGACATTTTTCCTCTGAAATACTGTCATTTGTGTTCGCGGCCTCGGTCAAAACTGAATTTTTCATCTCAGGGTGGTGGCAGCACTACAGCCCTTCCTGGAACAGTCTCCGCGTCGTCACTGCGTTGCTCTGAATAAAGGGAGTTGGGAGGGGGGGGCGATGAATGCTGCTAATGTGGAGCTTAAACCCACCTGCAGTGATTGATGGGTTTTTAAGAGGGGCTCCTCTCCCCTCTCCTTCCCCCGCCGCTCTCTCACTTTTTCTCTCTCCCATCCCCTCATGCGATCATAGGGTAAAGGAAAAGTTCTATATAAAAATAATACTTTTTTGGGCATGATCTTTTTGTTCGTCTATGTGTCTCTGACCTGGTTCAAGAAGCAATATTAATGGCGGTTAATTACACGCTAAATGTATTAGCTTGTTTTTGTGTAACCCAAACCTACGTTTCGTTTTCCACGGATTTGTGTGCGAAAGTGCATGATTTCGTACCAAAGAATGCATAACAAATTTCAAATAAACGCAGAAATGTGTGCAAAAAATTTGATTGTGCGAATGTGAGAATAAAAGACACAAATCTAATTGGTGTGTATTAACGCCATTTATAATTATGTTTGCATTATTGTCCAGCGTATTGATGCACAAG
>NW_026267148.1:2363400-2364004 GCF_000697945.3 Frankliniella occidentalis
GTCGTCAATCTATGGTGTTGCCGCTCCTACCGCTGGACACACCCGGAAGTATGTGAATGGAGTCCGTTCCCCGCAAAATATGTAAACTACGGTGTTTTATTTCCTTTTTTTAGTTTCGCTGATAAAACCAATTTGTACGCGGTAATTTTTATTTTAAGAATGTTGTTATTTGCAAATGTTGCAATTTCTTATTAAAGCATATCGACGCACAGCCTATTCTTTGACAAAAATTTCGTCGCCTAGGGCACATTCGGTGAAAAATGATCAGCTAAAGTAGCTAAATACATTTGCTTTCCTTAGTTCAGGATATAAGCTCGCTTAGTTAATTATCTAACCAGCTATCATATTAGACTTCACGAGTAGTCCTTTTTTGTCTTGACAGCTACTTTTAGCTCTCTTAGCTAATAGTTAGCTGGTCGAGCTATTATCCTGGTCTAAGGCCAGTAATAGCTAATGCATTAGCTTTTTTGTTGATCATTCTTTTTTTTATTTCGTGCAAGGTAACGCTTAGTGGTGCGACGGAATGCACACCCAGAAAAATCGTTTCTTGTTTCAAGTAAATGTTTCCTTGTTTCAAGTGCACGCTGACACAAGATAAAATTTA
>NW_026267148.1:2364509-2373255 GCF_000697945.3 Frankliniella occidentalis
GTGTAGGTAATTTGCAAGTTTTAAAACCAACAGCTGATTATGTTTAAGTATTTCCCCGTTTAACCTTCGATTTATCAGTGGAAACGATTTCCCTCAAAAGGAAACATCTACTTTTTTACCATTATTTTCCGCTTGGTGGAGCGCTGGTGGTAATGAAGCCCTTATACACCTCGTGGTAAACAACAGGTACACCGGGGACATGGTATTGTTCTCCCGCTGCCTTCCTCCGCGCCTTACTCCGTTGTGCTGCTCATGCATACTTTTCCCACTTGCAGACATGAGCATCAGGACGTTGCCATGCAGAGTGCGAAGCGCTTCCAAAAGGATAAAAAGGAGGTGGAGGTGGTCGTGGTGGGGGGATAGGATGTGGCCAAAATGAAGGTTTTCAATTACAAAGACCCAACAGAAAAACGTCTCGGTTTCCAAAATCACGGTGCACCGTTCAGAATGTAAAGTACTACTAGCCATAAAACGACATTTTTTTTTCTATTGTTTTTACAAATTCGTGAAGTATCTCCATTCTTATGTATGTTCTTATTACTAATTTCTTGGGGGTCGTTTTGCACCCAAGGAGCCTTGGGTAAACGTAAAAGCATTATATCAATAAGAAAATAAAGCAACAATAACAATCTGTGCGAAAGAGAAAAAGGACGAAATATTATGCAACCCATCCGAACCGCCGCGAAGGGACCCAGGCAGAGGATCGCTGGGCGGACGGCAGGAGCCTCGGCTGTAGAGATTAGCATAAACTATAGGAAGTTACCGAGAAACTGACCTGCAGACGCAGCAATCTCTTCTTGTTTGCCCTACCTTGCTTTAGAATAATCGTAGCAAGCTGTTCGTTGGGTGCAAAATGCTTTCCGCCATGGTCCATGAAAACCCAAATATAAATCAGCATTACGGTACCTGAGCGCACGCCTTCTGGGTGTGCGTACATACCACGCGTTTAGCTCATGCGCGCTTGTTTGTGTGTGACGTTAATTTTTTGCGAAGGAACCACATACTACCGCTTTAGAATGCAAAGATGCAGGCAAAATTTTAAGACTCCTGTGATAAATAGCTTTTAGTGAATAGAGCCTTTACTTAAACAAATATTAGTGTTTTTTTTCTATGTCGGTTTCAAATATAAGTCTTCACAGGTCATTATTAAACAAGGCGTCATCTAACAAATATGTTGTCACTTTACTTTATAATTCCGCAACTTATTTAATAAAAATTTGGAACACGATGAAAAAACATTCTTTGTGACAGGCAATTTGTCACATGCCAAAAAGTAAATCAACAAAAACCCCTTTCTGATGCTGAGCTTTTGGCTGACCGTTCCAGTCCCTCTTCACCATCACCACGCTCGTAACTACATAATATAGTTAAGTGCTCGCGGAATGCCAGCTCTCACATTTGTTAAGTTGAAGGAATAAGCATTCGGCGTTGTCTTCATTTAAAAGCCAATGGTATTTGTGAGGTGCCAAGTGGTCTGAAATTAAGACGTTAAAAATACAATCTTGTTGTGACACTTGTGCTTGTGGTGAGATTACTCCGGTAATAAATGATCTGTGTTTTACCCTGTGATGAGACAGATGATTTGTCGTTACAGGGGAAACAATTAACATGTTAATTGACGCTGCTCCCCACGCAGGTAGCCGGCAGCCGAATGGTTAAGGTTGCGGCTTCCGAACCTGAAGGTTGGCGGTTCGATTCCAACCAAGGACAGTACCGAATGGACAGATATGTCTTCACCTGGGCATAGCCCTCTACCCCCACAACAGTTAAGTCGTTCGCTATGTGTTCATTTTTAACGTTTGCAAAAATATTTTCATACCGGCTGTCTGAATTTTCAGACTAAGTGGTATGATAAGGCACTATTGAAATTTCAGACCCCGGTGCAGTCTGAATTTTCAGACTACTGGTCTGTAAAAAAACTTCAGACTTAGAGTACTGAAAATTCAGAAAAACGTTTTTTACTGTGCACATTCATCCAATAGGCCGAGATGCATATTTTGTCACGTTATTTATCGTCAGGTTATTATAGGTTTGACAGTGCTGTTTACAGAGAAACTTACAGTGAAATCCACCGTTACAAACAGTGAATTTCGTCGTAACCGACTGACACCCTACTGCTGCCTCCAAATGTGCGTTAATATACTAGAAGTTTTTCGGGTACACTGTCAGAGTGCTTGCATGTACGTCTTTTCTTCTCTTCAAAACTAAAGAGCTTTTCCAAAAAAAAAGTATATCTACTGTGCTCTAATTTCCATATGTTTCCACTTTTTAAAAGTTCTTTATTTTTATTGTAGGAAATCATTTGAACCCCTTCCCAGGCCGATTGCCTTGAGTCTGGTCCGTACCACGCTGGCCCACAGAGGCCTGCAGTACCCGGTACCCGCTCCCTACCAGCCGATGTGCCTTTTACAAATTCCCGGAAATTTGCATTGGGTGGCCCGATGGTCGGCGCCGATTTCCGTGGCGCGGCTACTGGAACTCCACGGTGCACTGTTCTGCATTTCGCTGGAACGGGTATTGTGTGAACTGTGGGCCCTCACCCGCCTGGCTTCAAAACGCTTTGACCTAAACCTGATATTGAGATACTGATCGAACAGGAAACTCAGAATAAAAGGTAAAATGATCAAGTTAACATTATCGTCGTTTCCATAACTTTACGAGCACCCTTTAAACTATCCAAATCAATATTAATGTGACACATTTGCTTCAAAACTGCGATAGCCACGAAATCATTGTCATTTTTTGTAAAATAAATTCTAACAGCGGTTTGTGGAACAACCTCACCACCACCACCACCACAGCCACCACACTGTTCAGGAAGGGAGTGCCAAAAACTGAAACTGAGAGATGATTGGTCGATTGGTAGGGGAATCTATCTAGCCAATGAGCGGGCGCGAGGCACCGCTAGGCTGACCGGTACGGCCCAGTGGGGCCGCCTGCCCCAGCGAGGCACGCTTCCACGCCGATTACCCTTCTTGCGGTCTGGCGGTCGGTCTGTGGTGCTCTGTGCGGCCGCCGCGTCTGAGGATCAGAGATCACTCCGCATTGTCCGTTTGATTCGAATCGTCATATTGTTGCCTGCATTGTTTGGATCGTTTGGATTTCCGTTGTGGGCCAGGACCACAGGGTCGGGCTGGACGGGCGGCGCAAGCGGCGCAGAGCTTCCTCCTACAACTACCGCCGGATCTCGCCCGCTTTCAATTGTGTGTGTGTGTGCGTGCGCTTGTCTCGGTGTCCAAGGGGGGGGGGGGGTATTTGGAAACTCCTGAGTAATGTAATAATAAACATTAAATATTTGACAAGGAAAAGGGTTTGAGACACGGGTGCAAAATGTGCACACATTTTTGTCCTCAGTTTAAAAAGTGAAGCATTTTTCAGACTTTTCAAAAATTAACTTGATAAAGACGAGCATTCCCACTTTGCAACATATGTATTTTTGAAAACTGTGTCCGATAGTGTCGGACTGTCTCGTACAGTATGTTGCCTAGTATCGTCTTGTATTGTTTCTGAGCGGTTTTCTCGGTGTGTTCATATTCTGTCCAGGTCCACTCACCCTCGATTTTTGTAGAGTATTTCGCTTCTCATCTACCTTCCAGATGGCTGACTCACGCCCTGCACTTTCGTGCGACTCCTTATGGCCCCGTGCGAGTAGGCCACCTGCCTGCATGCGTGCATGCGTCCAGTTTAAGTACGGAATATAAGTGCGCGGCGTGAGCCAGCCACCTGGTATACCTATGCCTTGGTAAAGAGAGAACCAACTGCAGTGGGGACAGCAAGCGGCCGCCGTTCTCCTGGTTGGTTACTTGGGTGATGAGTACGACGAGGACATGACGTACATGACGACCGGACGTTGTTCAGACCGCAGGCCCTATCATTGCGTCATTTTACTGAATGCATCTGGATCGCATCCGGACCCAGCCAGCTCGGACTGACCGCACCGAGGGTTTCTCAAACAAACAGGAGACCTGTAACTACATTGTTAGTTCCCCAAACACCCGATTCTCTTCAGTCCGTAACCCACGACTGTTGAATGTTCAAGCGCTAAATAATGATGGTGTTTCTAATACATTGCTTCATTTGCAATGGTATTTACAATCGAGCAGTCGTGAAATAACCGAAATGAACACGAAGTACGAAGAAAAGCAGTTATTGTTGGCCAAGACGTGTTGTCATCTTTTCTGTATGCATCGATTCATTTTATTTTATTATTGGTTGAGCGATAGCGACGCCTCCTGATCAAAAAGTTTCGCGTCTGTCTGTTTGCCTGTCTGTAAACACGACCCCTTTATGATATCTTATGACAAAGGTTTCAAAACCGATCATGCATCGGTTTTTGAGCTTCGTCAAAGTATCGGTCTGGTGTCCATCCGAGGATTAAAAGGGGGATTGGGAAAGGGAGGAGAGGGGAAGGGGAGGGGGACGCACTGAACGGGATCGCTCTTCTTCTGACCGGTTAGGTCTACCAGCCCACAAGGTCGATTCTCGCATGCCACCCACATCTCTCCACCATCTCTCTCCCTCACTCTTATTTGCTGTCTTTCTCTCCGGCTTAGTCTTTACTAACTCTCCGACTCGGCTATCTATCGACTCTCCCGCTATCAAAGACGACCAACACTCTTCGAGGCGAAATGCATTTACGTTTGCGTTTGCCTCAGAATTTTTTATTGCACTGTATTGTTGGTATTGATATGTGTTCCGCGACTATCTTTGTCTACAGAAAATAACTATGTCCTTTTCCTGTTAGCATTGCAATACTTGTCACAAGTACAACTGTTTTCAGAGATATTTTAACAAAACACCATTAATATGATTCCTTTCTGCATTATACTTTAGTATATACTATAAGGTGCCTGAAGTAAGCCAATAAGCATTATAGTGTCCCTCTTGGTGAAAGGACTTTATTGGGCTAACCCCGGTGAATAGTCAATGCCCTTTGGTGGTGCTCTTTTACAATATGGCCGGAGGACCTCTCGGCTTAAGATACCCTCCCCTGGGAGAAGAGGTATTGAATGGGATCCGCATTGTCACTCTGCACTTCCTGAGGAAGAAGAACCAGTAACGCCCCCACTAACACGGAGTGGACCCCTTTTTATTCTTGCTGCGGGGCGACCAGCGCACGACTTGATTGATTTTTAATCCTCCATTTGAGGAGCCTTATGGCTCACTAATTGGGCCGAAGACCTCGTCATCCTTCACTTTATTTCTCCTCCCCCTCTCCATCTGTCTCTCTCTCCCTCACAGACACACACTCACACACACACACACTTTCACTCTCTTCCTTCCCATTTACCTCCCATTCTTTTCTATATACGTCTCCTTCACTCGTTAAAGAAACTCTTTATTTCTATACTTTACTTTATGTCGGACACCAAATTTAGAAAATATTTATAATATTTCACACATGTAAACAAACAACGTTGTGCACGTCTTTCTTTTTTTTTTGTAAAAGTTTTTGATTTTTATAAAGAAAAGGAATATTCGCTAAGAGGACTGGTGCATTTTCTTATATGACTGTTAGAGATAGTTCTGCGTACGACTCCCAGCGACGATATCATGAAAAGTGTAGGGCGTTCGAGTGAATGATGTTCCAGCAGTCGGTTCGTTCGCCGTCCATAGCCCAGTGCTTGCTTCCATCAGATGGGCGTTTATTGGCGACCCGACAAGGCACTTCATTACGGTGTCCGTGTCGGGCCACTCTCCTCTATTGTGCACGACAGCCATAGCATAGCCGCGTTCAGATTTCTACTTACGGTTCTCCGCGCAGGATGAGCCAATGTCAATCTCTTTAGAGTGCAAGCATTTTCCCCACTGGCTCTTATGGTACTTCTCCCTGTCACATGCGAAGAATCATAAGGTCGCGCGCTTGTGTTTCCAGTCCTCTGCTGTAGACGCGCCTGGAGAGGGGGAGAAGGGGCGTTAGTATTTACTTTGTGGTGCTGTGTTGGCAGGATGGCAGACGTGAATTACGTTCGCCGGATTACCGAGCTGTCATTCACGCAGTCGGATCGCCATCGATTTGTTGCCTGCGGGCTAGAGAGAGTCCTGCCGCTGCCTTTGGCCGTCAAACTTATTGCAGTGTTATTGACAAGCCCAAGCTGCTTCATTAGAAAATGTATGGTGTGAAATGTGGAGACTATCGTTTCTTGTTTGCTTTTTTTCGACGACAGTCTAAGGAAGGATTGCGTTTTTGTTTGTTGATTTTTCTTAAAACTATAACCTAGCTATCTGCGTGTACAAAATACGGCACGAGCCAACAAGAGTTAGCCCACTATCAGAGGAGACAACGAAGTAGCGAGCCGATCTAATAGGGCTATCGCGTGAGTTGAGCGGGGTAAGTGGGCATGGGGGTACTTGACCCCCGACACTGCCCGGCCTCTCCCGCCGACTGCCCGATTCGGGAGAGCGTAGCCCTGCCTGCATTGCACCTGCCGCGGTGGGGTTCCGTTTCCCAATCGTGTTTGCCGTTATTTACTTTGTTGTTGCACTGCATGACTAGTGATAAGTATACTTACATCAGGCCGCGTATGAAATTCGTTTTTTGTCTGGGACCAGGGGATGGGTCGGAAGGGAGAACGAGCAGTAGTATGACAGTAGCACTGAAAGAAACGCATTCCTTTGTTTTGTGACGTAATATTTCAAAATGCGTCTTCAGATCCAATCGGTACCAATATTTAGTCATCCATACCAGGATACTCCAGAACCTTATTTACTTGTTTTACAACGTCGATGTAATAAAATCCATCCTTACAATTACATAATTATGTGAGAATTCTCAATCGCTAGCAATAATAGGCATTCCAATCTAACTTGTGAAGAATATGAGATTAATAATAACCTTTTCTAATGATAAACTACTGCTGTGTGTGTCTGCTGTCGACTTTTTTTTACAATTATTTCGTTTGATTTTTATTTGGTGCACACTTAATTTTTGTGGACATACACAGCTTACAAATAATTCTGCACCCTCCTCCCATTTTTTAGGAAGAAATGAAGTGAGACGACCTCACCTGAAACTTGTCTATAGTCGACAGTTTTATTTATGTTATCTACGAGTTGATGCTGACATTACTGACTCGCTCTTATGTTGTTTAAATCGAGGGGGCCTCAACTCTCTTTGATCGTGTACACCTCACTGCGAAGACTGATAAATTGCTAATTAAAACATTTTGTCAGAAATGGCTGAAGATAGGCCAAATGCAGCACTTTCACTCTTTATGTAGGCAGAAAGAATTGCTACCAGCAAAAGATTGCCAAAGATTTCGAAGATTGTCAGGGTTAATGTACACCAGTTTACGAGAGCTGGTCAGCATCGAGGCCCCCTCGCTTACAATTGAGTTTCCCAAAAATATAAAGTTAACTGATGCTAAAGAGCAGACTTAATAATTTCATGTTTCGCTCTTGGTCTGTTGCAGTTATGAAGCGGCCAGAGGTCCATCTGGATCCAACCCCCAACCTAGGATTTTCGAAGGTAAGATAGTTTACTCATTCGTCAGCCTTTGCAAATAGTGCACGTTGGTACATTTAAGGTAATACAAGGGTAAAGGACCACTTCACTGCAACAGTGACGCTAAACAGTAAGTGAGTACCTGTGCGATGACACTGACTCTGAAGAACTGCTCTGAGAACCGTCAGTCCTTGTCTTTATTAGGGGTTGTTAAGATAGTAGACCCGTTTCTTAGATCTATGTTATCATTCATTAAGTTACGAGTGCCCGGCGCCTGCGAAAATTAGGGTAGGCCACCCCGTGGTACACACATGCACTAGAGGAAAGATGTTGCCTACCTACCAGGCGCTATGAAACATAAAACTAATTTCGTGTTCTACGTTTCGCTTGTTTTCAATTATTATTATTTTTTTTGTTGTTGTTTTCGGACTCATTATGTTTACACGTTCAAGGAAATAAATCATCGCTGTAAATGTAATGAGAAACCTTTTAATGAATTCCCTCTATGAATATCGATTTTATTAATTATTACAGTATAAAATGTTATGTCAACCATGACCATGTGCTCATCATTAGGTGGGCTTCGGGAGGTCTAGTAAAAACACTAATAACGAGCAGTAATAGGGAGGACTTGTTGGGGAATGTGTGTGACGTGTTAGCCTAGGCGCACGCCATTCTCATCCTCATCGACGGCAATTGAACTCTAACCTCCCCGCTAACTCGCGTCACGTGACTACGCGACCTTAAACTCACCTGGGGCACGCGACCTGCTCAGTACGTGTGCGCGAGCACATCCGAATCGCCGCACACACTCCTCTACCACAGACCACAGCCGTGTGGAGTGGTGGAGTGTACGTCCAGTAAGGGCGTGTCGAACCCCGGCTGGGTTCTCAAGCTGCTTGAACGGACACAGCGAGAATCAGTAGTGCGACCGGGTGGATGAAAACGACCACGAGTGATTTCACATATTCGTTTGCGCCAGTCTTAAATTAAGTTTTACCTCGTGACCAGTACAACATTGTTTTACAAAAGTCAGAACTTCACGAAGAATTCGTTGTGAAAAAAGTTTCTAGGTTTCTTTTTGGAGGAAATCACAACCTTTATTCGTTGCCGAAAATTGATTAAATTTGCGATTGGAATACAACTATTTCAAATTGGGACAGAAAACTGCTCGATTTTTAACTACGAAAAAGTTTAGTGTTGTGATTTCACAATTGCTCTGTATCGAGCATGTGTTTGGAAAGCGCAACTTTTTTTTTTGTGAACAAATTGAAGTCAAAAATCATAATTTTCTAGCAAATG
>NW_026267148.1:2373305-2376053 GCF_000697945.3 Frankliniella occidentalis
TTTTTTTTTGTGAACAAATTTAAGTCAAAAATCATAATTTTCTAGCAAATGTCGGCAAATTATGCATAAAATTAGCGTTAATTAGAGTAAACGACACATTTGGTGTGTACGCTGCGACTTTAGGCGCGCGCCAGCTTGATAGTAATCTGCAAAACTCAAATATTCACAGATTATCATTAATATTTTTCTCTAGTATTTTGATTTTTAAAAATATCTAGCTGTCGCGTCGGGGTCGTGCTCGAAATTATTGGAAAAGTTTGCTTGCGCACGTGACTGTATTCCATGAAGTTTGCTTTATCAAATTAATAAATGGCTATATGCGATGCGCGTTTGACTGCCTACTTGCATGTGTGCTTCAGGCAACAGAAGTAGTTGCACATGATCTTTCCCCCTTGTTTTGAAAAGTAGCCATAGCCGCACTAACTGGCAAAGAGATGTAGCTTTAGTTTGCTTTTTTTAGTAAATGTTTCCATCAAATAATGATTCCTCACGTTTTGTGGCACGCTGCCTTGGGGCAAATCTAGGTGTGTCAGAGGTGACCCACAATAACCCCGCCTTCTCTGTCTCTGTCTGTCTGTCTCTCTCTCTCCCCCCCCCTCGCATCTCACACACGCACATGCACACACACACACACACACCACTCAGCCAAGTTACTTGTTAGCCTCGAACTCCACAAACATTCCGAGATAAAACTATTATGTGCGAGATGACCGTTTCACAATCAATATTGTACGTAACTGCTGAATATCGTATGGACCTCTTTCAAGAATCATTTATTCTTTTTGCAAAAGTACCTTTTGCCTCTTTTCTGCCCATATCTCTGATAGTTCAGTAGACGCACAAGTACAGGTCTACTTCTATTAACAACTAGCATTAGCTACGAATTGAATGCCATGTTCTCTGTTCTCTAAAAACTTCTATAAGAAGTACAATTTGACTTCTTAGCGTTACAATTTGATTTCTCATTTTTACAAGTAGAATTCATTTTTATTTTATGAATTGTGATTTCGTGTTGTTACTATATTTATAGTTAAAATAGCTTACTCCTCGGGTGTAAAACTGTCCAAAAAAGAATACACATGATTGTGTCTTGACAATTATTGTTTCAGATTTGTGCGTCGTTATTTCAAAATGTATATGATTGTTTCGATTGTGTGTAATTCTTCATGTCGGTTCTTTGTGATAGTCCATGATGTGTGTTAATCCATAATTTTAATTTGAAGTAACGTACGTCGAATTTGGTCGCGGTAGATTTTAACGAGCTAGCTATAGTCTGAAACATAGCGTAGACACTGTTTTACTTTTGAAAAAATCAATACTCACTCACCCCGTCGCAACCTTGCACGCTGTCACTATCGGCTTGGCACTCAATTTGCATAACGTATTGCTTAAAGATTACAGGTCCTGGCGCCTGTTACAGACGCGTGTCTCGCCGACAACGCTGGTTGACAAGTTTAACGATTCCTTTGCTGGATTGCATTGTTCGCAGCAGTTCCATACAATGCTTTACGAGGATCCGTTTCTCCGATCGGAAAAGGCGGCGATGACGCAACGCTGAGCGTGCCTTCTTAGTGCAGGGAATCCCGACAGAGAGCTATAGAAGCGCTGCTCCGATTTCCCTTTAGCTCTTAAAGAACAAGAAAAATTGGGATTTTGATAGCAAAGTTTGCTCATAAACAAGCACATAAAGTACATGCAAAGTTGTGTAACACGTGAAGCAGTGTTTCATTGATTGATGTTGCCCAGGTGCGGTCTGGGGGTCTGAGGCCAGGCCAGACTTTGCCTATCTAGAGCAAATTGCCTAAATATACAGGTCAGAGGTCGAAAAAGGCCCAAAATGATATTCCTTAAGGAGAGACCGGGTGGGATATCCCTATCTCCTGCCCTAGCCAGTCTGTAATTGATGTTGCTTCAAATTTACTTAGTTCAAAATATCTTTGCCCTCTCCTGTTCCTCCTTATCCCATCCAGAAATGCGTCGACTTTTATTTACATCGCCGTTGAATCAGTATTGATCCATTATAAGGTCCGAAATTCAACGAAACTCCGACTTACACTTTAAATTCCCCAACGTTGAATCGCCTTTGAATTTCTGGCTGGGGATCTGACTCATCCAACCGCACAGGCTGACTGTCGGTCGTTAAAACTCGCCCAGTGAGTCGATGGTGGACGTGTGCCACTTCACATATAGTTCAGCAGCGAGGCGGGAATGATGCACGTTGGGTATATTTATACAGCAGAAGGCGGGGGAGTAGGAGGAGGATAACTCGCCGTATAAAAACTAAATTGGATTCCTGATTAAGACTCTGATAAGGCACCGCGAGATTCAACTCATACAGGCTGCTGGCATCCCCCCTCCCTACCCCACCACCGGCCCCCTTCCCCTCCCACCTGCTAGTGCCCCTCCTCTTCCCAATAACACACTCTAGTGTAATATCTACTTGCAACTTGCCTGGCTGTCCTTGCTTGCTGTGCAGGAGAAGAGGTGGTGTTACTGTAGCAAGGCGTGCCGCTTAAAATGAGCAACCACACCGTTGAGAATTTTGCACCTCGCTGTCGGTGTGTGATAGAGAATAAAAGGGGAAAAGGGGGGGGGGTACGATACCGGCTGATATCGCCGCCTCATCTCCCCCGCGGACCTGGCCCAGGCAGGCCCTCTCGCCCGCCGCCTCGCTCAGCCACGCCCCTCTACGGAGGGAAATGGGAATCGTCTCGGGGTCAAGTATTGGTCAGCGTGATGTTTGGACAG
>NW_026267148.1:2376803-2382215 GCF_000697945.3 Frankliniella occidentalis
TCTTATGTCGTTTCAAAGAGCGTTTCCTCTGCAATTGACTGGCCATCGTAGGCAAAAAGTCCATTCGGAGACCTCTCATTTCTTGTGGTTCACAAAAATATCTCATAGAGCTGAAAACGCTTCTTCCTGCCAACACATCCGCCCCGCGACAACGTGACACTCCCCTCCGCAGCGGACTCTTTTAATTATTGCCTTCCTCGTTGTTTTCAACGCACAAGGACAGCACTCTGATGTGCATTACCTGGATTTAGCCAGCAGTGGCGGCGGCGGCGGCGGCAGCCAGGTGAGAGGAGGGGGAAGGGGGCCATTAACATTCCCGGAGAATAGTCTTGTGATTACGGAGGGCGGCCGGGCCGGGCCGGCGCCTTGGTCCTGGCCTCACCCCTGCCGCGCCCGCCCCCGCCCGGTCCCCTCTCTCTGCCACGGCAGCGCACAGCAGCGGCTGCGGTCCCCAAAACGTCTCGCCGGGAAGAGGTCTGTGTCTCCAGCGAGGCAGCGCCACGGAAGAGGACGGAGACGTTATGAAGGAACTTGGTATATAAACATGTGCACACAACAGGTATATTCCGTGAACTAAGTTGAAAAAAACTCTTCAATGTTTGCGAAGCATTCCTTGCCAAGCCCAAAAAGCAGGCTACAGCTTGCGTATCTTGCAGGTTACAGCGAGTCGTTTCTATACAAGGCCATCTATTTGCTGACTGATGTTTTAGACATCTTACGCTAGATGTCACTAAGATGATCCATAGATGTTATAGACTCAAATGCATCTAGCGTGAAGTGTATACTCATATTGGTGCGTTTCACTCCGCCACTTCACTCTCGTTCAAAACTGATTTTATATTTAAATTTTCGTTCCTTTTGATTTGGTACTTTGTCTGTGCTGCATCGAGAGAAGACCCGGTCGGGCTACGCTAAAGCCTCCGCCTTTGTCGTGACGTACCGGTAAATCCCCCCTCCTCCCTGCCTTTTTTTATTCTGTCTCTCCGCACAGCTTCCCCGGTAGTGCCTCTAAAAATGCATAGTCGCCCCTGTATCGCATCTCTCTTGCCTTCTCCATTCTCCGCCTCTTTTCGTCTTCGTCTCCTTGTTTCTTTATTTCCTTGTTGCATTAAAAATGAAGGGGGCTACTGAAGCGCGTTGTGTGTCGTCGCGAAAGTCCTCGTTCCCGTTACATCAACAGTTGCGTGGGGTTTGACATCTACAATCTCCACTTTAAAATGTTTGCAAACTGTGCTCTTTGCAAACGTTGCAAAACAAAAATTGAGCCTTGTATTGTTATTGCAAAAAATTAGCTCGTATTGCAAATAAATTCTTTTTATGCTACCAGAATCTTGGCAAACTGTGTTCGCATGGCAAAGAATCGTTTTCAAACTAGGGAAGAACTGGTTTGTGTTACAATGCTTCAAAATTCGACGCAAGTTCCGAAGAAAATCTTTTGCAATGCGAAGCTATTGTTTGCAATGAATTTCACAGTGTGCACTTACAGCTTAAAGTGTGACATTGCGTGTGCCTATGGGAGGATTGGTGGATTGTCGTATTGTACTACAATCGTACGAACTGTTTTGTCCCTAAACAATAAACGCAAGCTCAGTAATAACTTAAAAATTCCCGTGTTCATGCATAATGCTATTTCTGCACCTATGTAACCAATATGTAACCAGTGTTGAGAATATGAGAATAACACAATATTGTTTAAAATTAGTTGTTAGTGATGATTCAGTATAGGTTCCGGTGAAAGGAGAGGGAGTGAGGGGAAGGGGGGGCGGAAAACGTTTTCAAGCGCCACAAAAGAGTGCACGGTGGGAGAGTTGGCGCGACGTCGCGACGCTACACTTTACGATGCACGCGCTACTCCCCCCCCCCCCTCCCCTCCGACCGGTGGTGGCCGCGCGCTGCTGCCCCCTCCCACACGCTGTGTCACGAGGTGCCCCGCCACGTCTCGACGGTATCGCGCGGCGCGGACGCGCTTATCAATGTATTTGGCACTTGCAAATGTCTCTCTCAGGCTGATAGGGTCCCGAGACAGCGGGGTGGGGAAGCGGGGTGAGACCATTAAGCGAGGCACATGAGCAACAACACGTAAACAAGTAGAAAAACATTGGAACGATGATTTTCCTTTAAGAAAACTGGTTGCCCGTATTGTGTTCCAAGAACACTAATATCTTCGTCTTTTTTTTTTAGATTTTCTAGAAAATTTAAAGTAAGTGAAGTAAAAGGGCCGCAGTGTTGTGGTAACGGCACCTTCCGCCCGCGTTAAATTGCTACTGTTAAGGTGGAGGTGAGGGGAATGGAGGGGGCATCGGTGTACATGCGTTCGGTATGCGGCAAGAATGTCGCGCGGTAATAACGAATGTTTAGGGAAACTGTTGTATATTTCTCGCTGCTCTCCTTGAATGCATGCCTTAAACTGAAGTATCAAAGTAATGAACAGTAGATCGCGGTGGTATGGACATTTGTTCAGCTTTTCATATTATACAATATCTTAGTCTAATGAGACGTCTTTTCGCAAGTAATATTTCTCTCTACCTATTTTCATAAACCTCATTTTGAAATTGCTCATGAAATTTTTGCTAAAACCACAATTTTTTTGTTCCTACAGGCACTTAGTGGGTTCCTGATGATGATGACGCAGAACGGCAAGCTTCTCTACATATCGGACAACGCCGCCGAGTACCTGGGCCACTCCATGGTGAGTGTTATCGTGTTCACTTTTTGACTTCTGGATGCTTTGCTCCCTACTGGTGCTGTTAATCCGACATCTCTCCAGGCATCTGTCATCGTCTGGGAGAGTGGATCTGGGGACAAGTCAGAAAGAGAAGGGGGGGGGGGCTGAGAGGGACAGAGAGAAGGCACTAGCTGAAAAAGGCTTGCCTGTGAATGTGTCGAAATTTTATTTCGACCTTCTCGGGAGCCTTGCTCTTCTTAGAGTCTTCTGAGCACTGCAAAATTGGAAAAAAACTGTGTTTAAGAATGCCTTTTTAAAAAGAGGATATCTTTGTGTGGACATTTTAAAATAAGCGTAACAGATTGCAGTTCTTAGTGATACATCTTGGCTATGTCATTGGTTGCGTTTTCCACATATGTTTAGAGCATAATTACACGTTTTCTACCCAATTAAGTAGTCAACATTCGTTTTTGCTCTTCGTGTATATTGTTTCTCTCTTTGAGCCCGAGACAGAAACACCGTACAGTAGTCGCTGTTCATGTCAGCGTTTTCGCTCCGGTTGGCTGGTTCCGCCATGAGCTCCCATGGACACACTGCGCAACTGCACTTACTTATCAGGTAGCGGTCATGAAAACGATGTAAAACGAGTGAGCGGTTTGCGTCATGGGGGAGGGGGAAATGAAGTTGTCGGCAGCGACTAGACTTTAGTGTTAGACACCTCTAAGAAAAAAGGATACACGAGTATGTGCACCAAAAACAGTGCTCCTCTGCAAAAATAGTTAATGTTTTCTATAATTTTAACGTGACGAAGTGCAGTTGTACCCCTGCGCGTGTTCCTCTTACATTATACGGAATAATTCGCGAAGAAATGTGCTTGTTTTTATTCCCTCTCTTCTAAAATTGTCTCAATACTTCCTATATGATGGGCAGTGATCCATTAGAAAGCTTTGAGGCAGGAGGACAGATTGTATTCACATAAGCCTCTCTCCGACGATGGCTTACTGGTGTGCACCCCACACTATACATGGAGTTCCTATCTGGCGTTAGCTCGTTTGTCAACCTGCCCGGCAATGCCTTCCCCTTGTGCCCCTCCACTACGCTCAGTGCTCAGTATTACTGGATAAGCACAAGTTCGACCACAGCTACAATCAAACTCAATCCACATAACGGATCTTTCTCGGATGGTATGTGTATTTTTCCCTGTGCGTATAAGCGGCCAGTGTTGTCTCCATGTGCGTTGAACCTTATAGTCTCCGTCTCCTTCATTCTCTTTCGGTGTCATATCCCTCCTAATTGCCCCCCCCCCCACCTCTCCTCCCTTTTCCCTTACCTTTTCCCCTTCTCTCGCACAGCAACCCACCGCAAGAAGTCCGTAAACAATCTTCCGAATACATCGCTGCTGCTGGGATGGGATTACTCTCCGAGACGAGGGATATCGCACAAAAAAATGTCAGTCGTCAGCCCGGGTCGTTAATCAACAGCACACTCCGACTGAGCGAGAGAGGAGTGGAAAGGGGGAGTAGGCAGTTTCAAGGCAAGGGAAGGGGTAAGGTAAAACGGGAAGACAGCTCCAACCCAGGCCTTTCGTTCGATCTGCCTTTCGTCTGCAGCTCTTTTTGATCCATTAAAGGGCAATTCTTTCTTTGCCCGCTCGTGCCCCTTCCTTCTTCAACGAATCTCAAAACCTTACGTAAACTTTACCAAAAACCATGGTGTCTATACAAATCAGAGTACTTACTCTGCGAAATCCTCGGGTGTGATAAACAATATGTATTCTTGTTGCTTCGTGAATGCTTCTTAGAAGCCTTACCTTATGAAGTTGAGGAGTTTCTTAGAGAAGCATATCTATTATTTGCTGAGAGACTCCTAGTACCAGTTACTCTACTGATCAAAATCGTTTCACTCACTGTTTGCTTGCCCGTTTGTCTGGCTACGCACGATAACGACTTTACGCACGATAACCCTCGAATGAATTGAATTATTAGCGGTCCTCAAATTTCAGGGTGGTTTTGTACCATTAAAAGGCAGAATGAATTTGCAGAATAACATTCAGTGTATATATAATATTAACCATTCATAGGGGCAACTCGTGAAAGAAGAGGCTTTTATCTCTTGCCGTTTAGGCTCCAGCCGCCAAATTCCACGGAGGCAAGCCAATAATTGCCACGTTGAATATGAAGTCGTACACTGTTAGTAGATTTCGTAATTTTACGATAAAATTCCTCACGAACAGTTCGTATTCTGATTTTACGAACAATGTTCGTCAAATCCAAAAATACGAACTGTTCATAGGCAATAAACAAATTGTTCGTAAATTTATAGACGCACATTTGTTGACAGGAGTGCACAATAACATGGATAACTTACATATCTAGGAAGAATTACGAACTTTTCGTCATTTAACAAGTATTCGTTTTCTAAGCAATAACGAAAAGTTCGTGTATAAAATTTAACATGTGTTTATTCGGTAATTTACGATAAAATCCCCTACAGTGTAGTGAAATAATTCAAATCGGTAGAGGGCGAACCCCCTCCCCTCTCCCAAAAAAACGCACATTTTCAGTTAAGATTTAAAGCTATTGGCAGGGTTCTAGAAACCCTAGAAGTCTGACAAAATCAAAAAAACTCAATATGACACAAGAATCTGACCAAATCGGAGCTTTAAATGTCGAGACTACTGTGCCCCGAAATAGAAGTGATTTGTGGTCGACAGTTTTCTGAAGGGGTGTGCTGTGCAATGTAGGTTG
>NW_026267148.1:2382265-2385200 GCF_000697945.3 Frankliniella occidentalis
GGGTGATAAGGCTCTCCCATCGGTGAAAATAGGAGTACGGGCTAGTTTTCTAAGGTTCCAGAACGCACCATAAAGTAATTCTGGAATATTCTTTTAATATTTTGTGTGACGCGATTTTAACTGGGCCCAGCGAACGTATGTTTCAGAAATCCTGCTTCGGCACACGTTCCGTGCCAAATTTTAAATAATATGGGGAGGTCTTTTTTCAAACAATTTTTTTAAATGCAAGGTGTAGTGGGCGGGCGGCGAATCATTGGCTCGCTTGACCGCGCGTGCAAACTGTGCAAACTAAGTGTCTGCGGATTACGGCTCCACGGCTATTACCATGTGTACGCCACTGGGAGGCTGGAAGAGAGACAAGTGTGTGTGTGTGAGAGAGTAAGAGAGAGAGAGAAGGCGGGGGAAAAGGGGGGCTGGGCGGGAGAACAGGGCAAGAGATCGAGGAGAGGAATCTTGTCCGTGGGAAACCGCACTGATCTGCTCCTGAGCCGGCCTGCTCTATCTCTCTCCTCCCTCATCCACCTCCACCTTTTATCCACATCTTTCCCTCTTTCTCGCTCTCTCCTACTGGCTTGCTCTGCATTTCCTTATCCCTCCTCCTCTGTTGTTTTTTTGTTTTGTTTTTTGTTTCTCCTCCTTGGCAGATCTAAGATGCTGCTAAATGGTAGGTACCCAATTGCTGCCCCGATGTCGGCCGCTGCCAGGAATTCCTATTGGATTAAGCCCTCATTTCCGATCTTGTAAAACTTTACTTTCTAGGAAGGCCGTCGCTGTTAGTTCGGAGTAAGCCCGGATACGCGTCCCCCGCCCCCGCACACCAACCCTTTGGGTCGTGTCTTAATGTTTTTTCTAGACCTAACACTGAAAGACCTAACAAAGTTTAGACCCATTTTTACAAAAAAAAAAAATAGATCTTTTATTGCTAAAATCCATGGCGCACGGTTTCATTAACGGCACGTTGAGGCAAACCTCACTGTATTAACGCACGTTATCCTTAAAAAACATTTCGGTTATATTTGGGACAACAGTGGCCACGCGGTTAGTCAAGAAAAGTATACCGATAGGACAGGATAGAGCAAAACCTTCACTCCCCATCTTTGCCGTAGCTGACCGACCAGGTCTTCTCTCTCAGGGCCCAGTGGCGAGAAAGAGCCAGGATGCCAGGCAGCAATCAAGGTTATACGCTTACCGAAAGGAGAGGGGGACTGCCGCTTACCGGTAAAGCTTACTTTGGACAGCTCTTGATGGGCGGAGCAGGCGTGCGGGAGGCAGGAGGCCTGCCTAGGCAGGACGGCCCTTGTGCTGTACCGCCTCGCCACCTTTGCTGCTGCTCAGCCGAAGAGGCACGCGATCAGATCAGTGAGTCTGTGGAACTTCTTTCCTTCTTCATACGTTTGTTTTTAACAAATTATGGTTGTTAATCTGTATTGCGAAACTAATCGCAAGTAGTATTTCACAGGGCAAAAAATGTGTTAACGAGGAAAATTGTGTAAAGAAGCTGCTATTAATAATTATGTAAAACTTGATAATTGTAAAACTCATAAAAGTATGAAACTTTGACAAAAACAGGTAACACTCTTTTTATTGGGAATCTTAATAATATGCGCTACAATTGTGGAGCTTCGTACATCCTCTTATACGAACCTTTTCCACTAAATATATTTCGGACGCACTACAAGCAAGGTTCAAGGTCATGGAATTTAAGCTTCTATAAACAAAATTTCGAGGGGGAAACGAACAAGGTAATCCGGCTGACAGCCATTAGGTAATCCGGCAGGTGTAATCCGGGGAGATTCGAAAAAATCCAGGGTAATCCGGGGAAATTTTAGGGTAATCCGGGAAAATTTTACGGTGATCGGGGATAATCCTATAGAGAAAACGCAACGTAATCCGGAAGATACTCCAGAGGTTATCCGGGTAATCCGTAATCCGGCTGACACAAAGTAGTCTCTCCCTCGCAAAATTTACTTATGAACTTATTTGGTCAAGCTAACACAGTTTGATTGGTGTACTCAATTTTGTTTCAAAAAATGAGGTTACTAAATTTTGGTTAATTTCAGGAACTAAATTTTGTTCTTTACCACCCTGAGTTGAATGTATGATCTGAATGGTTATCTATGGGTGCTTAGTTTCTTCTGAACGCTTCGTCTCGTGCCAGTTTCAGGCATTGAGTATTCGACAAAAATTTGTGCTTTTAATTTCGTTTTAGTTTGGTTTTTAAACAGCTGAATATCTGAAAGTATTAGCGGCAACAAGATATGCCGACATTAGAAACATAGCTCAGCAAGATGTCCGAGTCGGTGGCTCCGTATTGCTCGCGGGCGCGCAAGGGTAATAGAAGCAAGAGTGCCTTATGGGATGAACGCTGCCGGCGACCTGATCCGAAACACGCCTCTCAAGGCCGCGAAGGCTCCCACTGGCCCAACCCGCCTCGACCCAACTCAGGCCAGCCATCCTGTGATAAACGGGCCAGCTAGTCAGCGGCAATGCCTTTCCCGTCCACGACGAATATTTTTTTGATCGTTTTATTTTTTCTTCCATTTTGTCATGCACGATACTCGTTGACACGCATAGGCAGGAGTTTTTCGCTGTTAACCTCCCACGAATGTCCTAAATTATTTGCGTACCTCTTTACATTCCAAATATATAGTTAACTTCCAAATGACATACATATTGAATCAGTGATGTGGAAAAATACGCAAAAGAATGGTCTGTTTACATAACATCATAACAACATGGCCGGCAGGCAACTCTGCCCAGCTAGCGTCCTGCACGGTACTCTCTGACAGTAACGGCGAGGCGTCCATCTCGGAGACCTGCGGAAAAGTATGGAAATTGCTGGATGAAAATGAAGTGGAAATAAAATCAATTTCCCTACAAAACGACGAAAAAAGGGTGAGGAGAGCAGACGTCTGGCGTTGTTTTAGAGCGAGGG
>NW_026267148.1:2385840-2387576 GCF_000697945.3 Frankliniella occidentalis
CCCTTCCACCAGTTAAAAAGGAGAGAGAATAGTGTTTTGTTTAAACCAGAATTAACCCTTACAGCTTCGAAGAGTACGCCATTTGATCGCTAAAAGTACGCGCAAAGTCCGCTCGGACAGTACGTTAAAAGTTCGCTTTTTGAAGGGGAACTAGTACGCCAGGATTACCAAAACGTCTCAAAACCGTACTCCGTGGCTTACTAGTCCGTCCGGACAAGTACGCCTTTAGATCGCTTAGAGCGGAGAAACGTATTGTAAGCATCCTAGTACGTCCAGGAAAAGCGCACTAAAAGCGTTCTAGATCGTATTTGCGGTATGGGGTGGGGGAGGGGGGCCATGAAACTCCCCCTTCCCCCTCCCCCCCACGGCGGCCAGGGGTAGGGGCGGCACCCGTTGCAGGGAGCTGTACAGGGATACCGCCTACCCCCTGGGGGTGGGCCAGGTGCCCCCCGGGCCAGGGGTACCACCAACCTCTCCCGCTTCAAGGAAATCTAAAATTTTAAAATTTAAAATGTGTTTGGTTTTGCCCGTTATATTACGCTACGGGAACAGGCCAGCCTCGAGAGGACAGTAGTCATTCAGATAATTCATTTGATTAATCGAAACTTACTTACTTGAGGTGGACTCGAACCCTGGACCTCCGCTGCTGATGCTGACTCGTTAACCACGCGGCCAACGAACTACTTATAGACACGACCATCGCCATACCGACGTCAACCCAAGTCACGGAGCAGCCTTCTGCTGGGCTGTGCTCTGATTGGTTGGCCCGATGGACGGTAACAAATGACGACCTAATACGCTCCGACGCGTATCTTTGGCGAACAAGTCAGCCACAGCGGGTAGGATGTGAGAACTAGTGCGCCAGGAGTGCGCCAGCGCGTTCAAAAGGCGACCTAGTCCTTCGAGTGGGTACAGCGCGCGCACTAGTACCACACAAAGGGTAGATAGGGCGCACTAGTATGTCACTGCCCGCGTCCAAAAAGCGGCCTAATACTGTGTCCTTTGCGCTTACTAGTCCCGTGGCGGGCGGGAAGAGGTGGCGACCTCAAGTGCGCTCAATCCGTCGGTCTTTTCAAAGGAACGTACTTTTGACGTACTTTTAGCGTCCTGTTGGCGTACTTTCTGGGTCTGTAAGGGAAACTGAAAAATTTTGCAGTATTAGTAATATGTCTAAGTATAAAGTGTACTACTTTTAGTACAGAAAAACTATAGAAAAACCACCAATCTTTTTGGACAGTTTTACGTTAGTCTTTATCTACAATTTATTTCTACTTTTATGTGACAAAACGCTATTGTATCAAAAATATAAAAAGAATAGAGTTCAAAATTAAATTCAAAAATGCGATCGCAGTAAGACCTTGTAGTTACGATGGACAATACGGTTCATTATAAGTTACTGTATAACTATACGCAGAAGTAGCCCTAGCCCGGCCCAAGCCTTACAGTGAATTTCACTAAAAGTATGCTTTAGGGTTCACCATAAATGTACAATTGAATGCACCATACCATATAATCAATGCGGCTGGCTCTGCCATGCTATCCCCTATAGTGCCTTAAAACTGACGAAACCTCGAACGTAACTGTGTGAGCTTATGCATCGTTCTTACGTCGACCCTTGAACGTTACCTTCGCCTGGGTTAGGCTGTGTGTCAACATGCGACTTTTCAAACTATCTGTTGTAATCATACTCTGGGAATTTCAATAAATATTGGACATGTTCATATCTACATCGTGCC
>NW_026267148.1:2394076-2398725 GCF_000697945.3 Frankliniella occidentalis
GAAGTGATTTGTGGTCGACAGTTTTCTGAAGGGGTGTGCTGTGCAATGTAGGTTGGGGGTTGCATGCATATGCATATCCCTTTTACGGTTTGGGATCCTAGTCCCGTCGAAACCTTAAAACCACATGATGAAGCACACAACCAACAAAGATCAGCTTCTGATCACGAATGATACAGTGAATTGCCTCTCGGAGCCATCTCTGATATCGATTCACCTACATAACCAGGATGTAGCTTTACCATACGAATGGTTACCTTTTTTATCAGACTGTACGCTCCGTCATCGTAGGACTGACACCTCGTTATCCTTTTGGATTCGCCAGCGAGCTGATTTCCCTACCTTGCCTGACGCCTTGTTTTCATTCTTATGTCAGGAAGGGAAGATCCCCCCTCCCCCCATCCCATCCCTCCTCCTTCCCCTTCCCTCTCGTCTGGCGGCTGTTGGGCCTTTTTCCACGTCATTCGTGACGGACAGCCAATCATCTATTTGCCCCCCAAAAGGTGATGAGAGTGTGGTACGTGGAGCGTGTGGGGGGCCAGGCAGGCACGTGCCGGGACACCATGTGTGAGAGAGAAAGAGAGAGGTAGGGGAAATTTGGGAATCGAAATGCATATTGCTCTTATAGAGGTTCATTTTTCATCTGGTCATTGCCGTAATTTGCGAAAAGGGCTCTTTGTAATTGTGAATGTTAAGTTGGGCCTCGTTTATATGTCCATTATTGAATTTAATTTCATACGAAAGAAAGACATGTGTTTTGACACATAACGTTGTTGGAATGACTATGACTAAAATCTCAAATACTAGAATGCATAAAGGAGTTGTTCGACTTACAGAAGAATTTACAGGTTTATCGAATGTTGACGGTAGCGAAATGTATGTCCACTCCGAAAACAAAAACTTCTGAGATAGGACTTATTAGGTATCACAGGTACCTGACGTCGAACACCAGCGAATATATTAGCTGGTATAGCGAATATTTTCTGACGTGTAATTAATTTTCTGTGCTGCGTGTTGCGGCTTGTTGTGTCCGCTTATCACTCTCCAGGTCGCGCGCGTTTAGCGTCATGACACATTCTTTCGTCTCTTCCAATGAGGTTTTCCGGTTGCACTTCCTCTGATGTTATTACAGGGCCGGTAGAGCACCGGCACCACCGCTGCACTGCTAGACCCACCGACAGGTCCAGGAAGTCGTCAAGAGGTTCCCACAAAAGGAGCCCAACCACCCTGCTGAGCGGAGCGGTGCTCCGCTGGGGCTTAAGCGGGTGCGTCAAACAATTTGTCGTACTTCTTACGGCCCCAGCCTCTGCTCTCTGGAGCGCGCGGACCCGGTGCGGTGGTGGTCGCATCTCTTCCAAATGTAACCGCTGCTCATTGTACAAAAACAAAAGAAAGATGGAGGTGGCGAGAAGGGAAGAGCAAGTCAGAGGGACAGTGAGAAAGAGAAGGAGGACGAGGTAATGGTAAAAAAATTAAAAGGACGTTGTGCGCCACAAGAGGGTGATCCAGCGCAGCAGGGGGTCAAGCTGAGGCTAGACTACTTCCATTAAACGCTCTAGATTGCATCCATTCTATTTTTTCCCCTTTTTGCCCCCCCCCCTTCCTCCCCCCACTCTCCTTTCCTTTCCTTCCTCTTCCCGCTATCTCTCTCTTTTGCCTTGTCTCTAGCCGTCGCGTTTTACAGCGCCTGGCGAATAAGTCACCAGAACGCACGCATGCGTGCGTAGTACAGTCCAACAAAGGAGATAAGGGGACCTGTGCGCCCACCTTAATCTTCGTTTAATAATTTTCCTATGAACAATATATAATGAAAAGTTAAACCGTAATAACTGTTGAGTTCGAAAATTGGCCTTGAGGTAATCTTCTCAGTGAAATGAAAAAAACAACCGTTGTTTTGGGGGTACTTTTATCAATTTCTTTGCATTATTTTGAATGTTGCCACTATGATATTGTCGATTTTTGTAATGGGGGGGGAGTATGGAAACGATTCGTGAATATATCTTTTTTGTACCTAGAAATAAATAATAACAATTATGCGATATCGCACAGGGGGCGGGGCTGGACCAAAGTTGAGAGAGGGTCGCTGTAGGCCCCCGATCAGACGGGGAAGTCACTGTGTGTGTGCGCGTGCATGTTTATGTGTGTGTGTGTGTGTGTGTGTGTGTGTGTGTGAGCGCGCGCTCTATCGACCGGCTATCGCCGCGTGCCCGCGCTGCCTCCGCTGTGTGTGTGTTGATGCATTTTCAGAACCTGTTTAGGTGTAAGCATGGTGTTTATTTGGAACGTGTGAAAGTGAGTTCTACAATCGTCACGCGTAGTCAGGTGCATGTTAAATTCTGCATGTTGAATTCTGCATGTTGAATTCTGCGGAGTTGTAAAGCCTGCAGAAAAGAAATCGTCTCATCTCACTCAGAGGTGGTGAGGGTAACCTCGTTCCAAATAATGTAATGATTTTGAGAATGAGAATTTTTACTGATCAGGTGTATAATGAATAATTATATTGAAAAATACAGTGTGGTCTACAGACCCCTTCATTTCTTCTATTACACTGTTCCCGATGCAGGCATGCGTGCTAGGTTGCCTATCGTCCCTCACCGAGGCGCCTTACCACCCCGTGCGAGTATAAAACCTGCCTGCATGCGCTACAGTAAACGCAAAGAGAAAGGGGTCTGTGGACTACCCTGTATGAACTGACGTACGGACAATACCTACTTGTACTTCATGTTTTCGTCTTCGAAAAGCCATAATGCCAAAAATAGCATAATATACTTAATTTTGATTTCGATTTCATGATCACTATTTTAATAATCATCTGAAGTATTTGTGCACATAATATTTTATATTTTTCAGGTTGAAAAAATAATGCTTGTGTGACAGAAATAAGTTTTTATGCTAAATACTAGACAGATAATCTGACCCCTGAAAATTAAAAGGTTGAGTCTTAGAGAGCGTGGCTAGAAGATCGGGTCTCGGTGAGCCCGGCTGTTGGATCGGATCTCACCAGGGTCTGGACGAAGTGACGTATGTGACGATCCTTTGTCAGGACCCTAGCAAAACCAGCCCTATAGCTAGGCTTCCCGAGACCTGACCTTACAGCCAGGCTCTCCGAGACCCGACCTTTTAATTTTCAAGGATCAATCGAGAAATCATTGGGATTTACTCGATTTTCTGTTTGCTCTCTGCTGTCTTTCGTAGTTAAGACTGAACCCTATGTAGGAGTGAGTGGGGGCGGCGGGCGGGCTACTTGCTCTGGCTGTTTGGCGCAGATGGTTAGAGACGATAAGGCAAACTTGCGTGCAGGAGTGTAAGCGGTACAGTCTAACTACAACTCTGGACAGGGAATCAGCTACTTCCTACGGTGTGCGAGTGTTATTAATAGCATTGACGGACTAGCAACTTTCTTGTCTGTAGAGATTGATTCGGACTTGACACACACGGCATTGTTTTGGGAAGCGTAACAAGAAAACTTAAATGGTAGAATAATTTAGGGTCTTATGTTTTTAGGCGAAAATTTGCAAATATATTACCTTCTAGAATGCTATTTATTTGGGTTTCTCTCGACGAAACCACTAGGAGACTCTGACAGCGTTGAAGAGAGGAGAGCAGGAGGGGGGGGGGGAGGATCCAGGTACCGGCATAGGCCGTATCGAGATCTGGGCTCCTGTGTTGTAGCGGCACCCGGCTAAAGGAATGGAGAGAGAGAGTGAGAGAGAGGGTGGGGAGACTCTAGCACAGGGAGAGCACAGGGAGTTGAGATACCTCGTCGTTGGCCTGCTGTCTCTGTCGTCAAAATTGCTGTCATCACTCTTCTCCCGTTGTTGTCGTCGGCTTCAATCAAAGCACGCGGCCTGGCCGACACTGCACGGCCCTTGTCCCAGTGCCCGCATTGCTCTTATTGTAGCCGCACAGCCGCCGCCGCCGCCACTGCACCACTCGATGCGAAACGGGGCCGGCGAAATACGACCAAAACGTGCCGATAATCATTACGTCCAGCAAATCGCCCGGACACTAATGACTTCACGTTACAAAAATCTTCGGCGTTTTTGATTTTTGTTTTGTTACCCCACCATTTTTGTTGACTCACTCATTCTAGTTGCTTTGCACACTATATTCTCATTACTTTATTTAGTGGCAACCATTTTGCAGTATCTGGTATTAATTTTCAAGGGTGCGAGTAATGAAATGTGTTACATGATGCCTCAACCGTGTGATGACGCCTTGGTCAAATGCGTTTGTTTCAGTTTGGTCTTTACCATCAGTCTGCGTGGCAGATGAGTGGTGTGGTGTTGGGTTACATAACTCACTGCCTTGTTATTAATACCACACCAAACACCCTCGCTTTGCTGCTGCACTTACAGTCCGCAACCGGAGCTACTCTAAACATTATTCCTGTGTGGAAACAAATTAACTTTCAGTGTGCCTAAATAAGTATTGGTCAAATTTCTTCAATTTTATTAATGGGTTTGTATATCGTCCTGCGCTGCAAGAACCACGACGACTTACGGGCTGATAGGGTAGGCCAACTCCCAACGATACTGTGTTACGCCAGGTACAAATCATAAACCAATGATGACATAACATAGAGAGGCAACTTTCTTTCCCTTGCTATGGATTCGTTTTCGAGTTAACAAGAATTGTTGTGTATTCCTTGT
>NW_026267148.1:2404660-2411754 GCF_000697945.3 Frankliniella occidentalis
CCCCTCCTCGGCCCCTCCTCGGCCCCACCCGCCCCTCCGCGACCTTTTGTAATGAGGGGTGGGCGGTCCAACAGGACCTCTCCAAGAGAGCGGGAGAGAAGGGGTTGCGGGACCCGCGCAAAGGCCAGTGCGATTAAATTGCATCGAACTCTTCAAGCGTCGCACACACGGCCGCTGGCCTCGCTCGCTCAGCCAAACACCTTCTAATCCTTATTGAAAAGTTTTGACTAAGTGTGCGGATTTATGTTGTGCTGACTGCTGCGTCACTTCAAAAGCGCTTTCCTGTTTAAAATTTTAATCGTATTTGTATAACGAGTTGTAGGAAACAACGGGAGAAATTTCACTTAATATATTTCGTCTGCGCTGTCCACGACGTTCGTAGAGTGGTGCAGTGGTGCACCCAGCCTTCCTGCAGCATGCAGTGGTAATGTGATACGCACCGCCGTGCCTTAGGCAAGAGCGAAGAGCACTCTCTCATAGAGAGAGAGAGAGAGAGAGAGAGAGAGAGAGAGAGAGAGAGAGAGAGAGAGAGACTGGAGAGAGGGGTAGAAATGGGGGAAGGGGGTATCGATTACTTAATGGAGGCGATTGGTGTCCAATTGGCTGCTATTACACGTGGTTGGTAACTTGATGTCCATTTGTCTGGGCTTTAGCTGCAGCAGTAGCAGCCCCCCCTGCCTCTTCGGTAGCCGCGTGTCACGCAGAATGATATTAACGGCCTGTTTCATGTTACCGGCACTGAGCTGCCCGACAACAAATTTCATTAGCACCGTCTCTGATTAAGTGATTATTTGACATGTCTGTATACACAGTGCTAGAGTGAAGAATGCATTAGCTGTAGCGACGATTCCAATCAGTTTTATGAGTGCAACAAAGAACACGCATGACCGCTCTTCCGCCTAACCAGTAAGCAGTAGCCAGCTAAACACTGATATATAAAGTGTTCAACTGGCGTACACAACATGCAAGTGCTCAACAATACGTTGCACACTTTAAGTGGTTGACTGAAAATGGTTGAAAGAACAATAAATTTGAACACTCAAGTGTTGAACTTGAAGGTTGGCTATGCTGCAAACCAATTGGTTGTAAACTTTTTTAATGTGAAATTATGAACAAATTGTTGATATTTGCGTAAGATAGTGTCCATAATTTTCTATTACAAAATACGCAAAAGCAGCAAGTGCAGGATTTTTGATAAGCTGGGCATTGCAGAGTTCATAAACAAGTGTGCGCTTTAGACACTCTATGATGTTTAAATTTACTGTTGAATACTTTTAAGCGTGTACCAAGGAGTGGATTACCAACATGTGCATTCCATTAGTTGCTTCTCAGATTCGTTAGGTACATTATGAGAGCTCAGCGCCTGCGAGATGCCGGGTAGGCTACCCCGCTGTACACGCGTGCATTGCAGGCAATATGTTGCCTACCCCGTAGGCGCTATGGGAGCTTCCATGAACTGAACTAGGTACTTTTGTCTCGGCAAATGACGGACGTACTCTTTGGATGAGCCTATCGCAATAAGGGTGGTAATTTGAATGAAATAACGAATTTATTACTTAGCACAAAATTAATTTTGTGTTTTATGCCTCCCTTATTTGTTTACTGTAATCGTTACAAAAAGTCCACCAGTTGCTCACAGGCACATCCTTATTACCTTGAACGTCTATGGTAAAATGAAAATCGTACTGTTGGTTTATTAATTTTTTAATCATACTCTAGGGTGTTCGTTTCACCTCTTATCTGTTTGATCTCCACCTTGACAGAGAAATTCGTGTTGCAGGAGGACCTACTGATCCATGGGGACTCGGCGTATGATCTCCTCGACCGGCAAGATCATGCTGGGGTGCAGACGGAATTGTTGAGGTCCGGGGACGACGAACGACTATTCCTCTGCAGGATGAACGTGTCCAGGAACGCAAGAAGGCAGATGCGCTTTGGTGACCAGAAGGTACGGTAATACAAGTCATGATTTCTGTAGAAGGCAGAAGAGTACAAAATCCACCCATATTGTGTTCCAAATGCAACAAGTGCACAACAAGATCATTGCGAATGTTTCCCTTGAAAAAAAATTGCATTGTCCAAAAGCTGATGCTGTTAGCTTGGCTAGCCGACAGTGTTCACTCCGCAATCAGTTTGTTTATGTCGCGAACGGACGGGGACGACGCTCTGCACGACACCAAACGGGGAGATGGCGCCCAGAGTTAGCCATTGTGTGGCCCTATATGGAACACCGACCGCAAACCCGCCACAGAGACGAAACTCGACGACTCTCTGGTAGAAAATTGGAGTTGGGATGCCATGCTCCGTGTGTGCCCACACTTACTTTTAGAATGCCCAATTGATGTAAGACAGCGGAAGTGCGACGTTTGCAACTGCGGCGACTTTGTGCGTTCCCCTTTGGCCGTTAGTAGTCTTAACATTCATATTGCACTAAGAAACAGAAGAAATTATCAATCTGTCAAAAATGTTTCCAGGAGCTCCCCAGCACTCATGCTTGCTTTCCATCTCTTTGGGGAGCTCGAGGGGGAGCTTTTCCCACCGCTCGGTCCTTTTCCTCCACCTTGCGGTTCGCGCCGCGGGAGCGCACAGCCTTGTAGATAATGCTTTGCGGCGCGGCAGCGCGTGCCGTAAAGTTGTCGCGCGACACGCGTTATAATATATTTGTGGGGGGCCGTCACGAAATATCACAGGTGGCTGCTGCCCATATGGGGGCCTGATACCGCTCAGGCGCGCGGCTGCGGTCCGGCCGGAGGTCTAAATCAAACGGGCCCATTGTGCATTGCGAACGCAAACATTTCGCAAGCGGTGAATTTGTTATGAAAAGGATGTTGCCTGGAATCGCGGTAAACTTACATGCTGTACAGTACAGTTGTTTATCTCCCTTTTTATAAGAAACTATAAAGAAAACCTGCGCTTATTATTTTAGAATTTAGACCAGTGCCCGAAAGTTAGTTAATGAGAGCTTTCAAAATTTTATCAAAGTGGTGTTTATCCCGAAATTGAAATTTCGTTCTAGCTCCCGTAAGATGATTGCATTTGTGTCGCATGCGTATTCCGTGTTCGACAACTTCCTAATTACGACCTCAACGAGTTAAGAAGGATGTAGGGGAAGCTGAAGATAGGGACGTAGAAGGGGAAGGGGGACATATTCCCGGAAGCAGGGGTCGTTGATGGCAGGCAGGCGCGAGCTTCAGCCACCCGTAGTGTCGCCGGGCGGGGTTGTTAAAGGAGTGAGTGACCACGCCACCGAGAGACAGAGAGAGAGAGAGAGAGAGAGAGAGAGAGAGAGAGAGAGAGAGAGAGAGAGAGAGAAGAGGGGGGAGGAGGGAAAGGGGAGGGGGCTTGCTGCCGGAGAGAAGACTTCTACCTTAGCCATGCATTATGCATGAATTCATTGAGAGTGGTCAGTGCCGATCGCGAGTCCAGAGGCGGGGGAGGGGTATGCATGAGTGTGAGGTCAAACGGCAGGATGTGAATCCCCTAAAAATGTAGTGGCTGTCCTTCGGGTGCATTGTATGTAACCGTACAGGGTCGTTCCCATAATCTTGGTCCCTGTTTTGTTCGAAATTTGTATACAACCGCGGAAAATCAAGATGCCTTTCGCTGGATTAATCCAAAGGACGAGTAGTATTATCGTCGCCCTCAACAGTCCCTGGATGTTATGTGTGAACCTGTGCTCTCTCTTGCAGGTGGTCCTAGTACAGGGACACTACCTGTCCTTCGTGCCGCTGTGCGCTCGCAATGAGCCCGTGTTCCTGGCCACCTGCACTCCGGTGGCCATGCCCGAGACACGCGAGTGTGTGGTGCAGGGCGCCACAAACGTTTTCACTACCATCCACGCCATGGACATGACCTTCCTGCACGTGGACAAAAAGTGAGTAAAAGAGTCCCATGAGCTGGGGTGCGTCACACTGTAACACTGTGACAGTGTGGCAGTAAAATAGAAGCGTGTTACCAATTCCCATTTTCTGCAATTATTTTATGACACGCTCTTGAATTGGATAATCGTACACATCCGATTATTTACTTTTATGTTGTTTTTTTCGTTTATGTTTTTATTCGGGGCTTATTTCTTTAGCAGCCTTAAAGGTTTGCTGCTGACAATTTTCACCCATTTACAAACGCCTCGCCATTGGGGAAAGGGGGGGGGGGGGTGTCGACAATTGGTACGGCACCGCGGCCTCTTTTCGGCTCCCCTTTGCCTCATTATTTGTTTAATTTCCCTTCGCCGCAGCCGGACATTGACAAATGTGAGGCAATCTACGATTGAAACTCGACCGCTAACCAGCGCTGCCGCGTCCATCCGTTACAAACAATATCCCTTCCGCGCGCTCCACCAATCGCTTTATGAATTCTAACTTTTCTTTTTATCTTCTTCGTTTTTTTTTTCCTCTTTCTCTCGGCACGTTATTATTCTGCTGGTTCTGTCGCTCCGGCGCATTGTCGTTCCGATTCATACTAATCGAATTTCACTGTGTTCTTGTTTGGAAGATTTAAAAAAAAATCTGGCAGGAACGGTAGATGAGATGAATTACCTTCTTAACTGGTGAACGTTCATTGTAGGAAGTGCAGTGTCCTGGAGGGGAAGGGGGGGGGGGGCATCAACACCCTGGTTGACGTTGACATGACGAGGCAAAACCACTCCACATTGGATGGAAGGGGGCCGTATCATCTATTCCCTTAGTTGTCTATTCCCTCAGTTGTCTATTCCCTCAGCCTCTACAGTAATTGTTCTACTGTAATTTGGAATAAGTTTGGTGTTTTTGCTTTTAATCTGCTGCAAAATGTTGAATGAGTTTCTCATCTTAGTAAGCGATCTCCCTATCTTTACCTACGGCAGCACTGTAATTTTTGCTGTTACTTCATGGTGTCTTGGCAGCGCTAGGCTTATGTCGCCTCCACAGTCGCCTCTCTCCTTGCCGGCGCGAGTCAGGTCCGTTCCTATACGGATTTGCACGTTTGCGGCTTGTGCTCCGCTCGTCTGGTGTCCGAGACACTTTGCCTGTATTTCGGACTATTTCGGGGGAAGGTGTACGAACTATTTCGCAAGTGATTTCCCCCTCGGGCTCGCCTGTCTGTCGTATTCGTGTTATATTATATGGTACAGGGCAACACAACCTTCCACTAGCGTTGAAGTCTCCGCAGAGGGCTGGGGTCAGCGCCCGCGAGGTTGGCCGCCCCGTCAAACAGGCGTGCGCCGCAGGGTTGCCTACCCGGCCCTCGTAAGGCGCCCTGGCGTGGCCGTTGGTCGCGTACACTGTAAATAGTGGCCAGTGGCGGCTGAATACATAGAGCGCGTGACATTTCGTTTAAGCCCAGTTTACATGGGTGCGTGCGTGGCCTCATAGTGGTCATGCCACACTCAATGTTTTCTCGCTAGATATGGCTGGTGTGTCATCCTGAGGTGTGACATGGAAGTGAGCGTCGCAAGTCGGCTAAATTATTGACGGATCTTAAGTACCCCTCCTGGTTGAAATATTAGATTAACACTGTAACCATAGCGCCATAATGTATGGACCCGAGCTCGTGCTCGTGTACAAACTGCACACACCGGTGGTATAGTAAAACCTCTTTGGTCATTTCTGTGGTCCACCCTGTAAATAAGGTCAACATTATATGCAAACGTGCCCCTCCCACGGGACCCCTTCCAAAGCGATGCAATGGATGTGGATGGAAAACTGACTGTTTCTGTTGTCCGTTTTTGTTTTAGCGGCGAGTTTCACCTGGGGTTTTGCCGTTCAGAACTCCAGTCCGTCTCATGGTACCACCTTCTGCACTGGGACTGCATGCGGGAGGCTCAGAGCAAGCACAGACTGAGTGAGTACCACACGAGGCACCACACCTCCCATCGTCACCTGTCGGACGTTCTACTGTTCTAGGGCAGCAAGGCAGCAGGGTTCGGGCCCAGTATTGCGAAGCAACCGATTACAACAGTGTACCATTGGTAAAGCCTCGCGCCGCCGCTCTGCCATGAGGTCCGGGGCCCAGGCCCAGGGTGCCCGTGGGGCCCGTGGGGTCTGTGGGGCCCCCGCCCGGGGGCGCTGGGCTCCGGGGGCCGGCTGGCCGGGCCCGTGGCTGCCCGTGGCATGGCAGCCCCGTAACGTAGACAACAAACACGGACTCGAAATGACCGTCATTACCTTCGGATCCCCAGCCCCATAGATTCGCTGTAGAAGGGGGGGGGGCAAAGGAAGCGTCGCGGTCGCACTGGAAACCCGCCATTCACGGTGTGCCTCGCGACTGGGCGAACACTTCGAAAAGTTTGCATACAGAAGTGGCAAACGATTGGATATCTGTAGCTAACCATGTACCACTTGGGAAATGTCTCACCCGTGCAGAGAGTCACCCCTTTGAAATAGAAATAAGCAAGTAATGCGGAGTTATACCATATAATTTTAACGTAGAGGTTTTATCACATTGTGGTGGTGTGACACGCGGTATTCAATGTGTCAAAAGCCACTGTCCTTGCATTTGCCGTCCAGGCTTAGATAAGTACGTAGGTAGTTAGGATCCCAGGCGGTCCATGCCCCAGCCATTGCTAACCCACTCTAGTCGTACCTTCGGGCTCGGGCAGCTCTGCCCGTCCCACCGTGCGCACACATTTTAATAATAGGACGGGAAACAAGAGAAAACCGCCGTGTTTCACTCACATGTACCCGCGCTGCAGTTACTGTGCTTGCGCAGAGCCAAACTGTTGCATTTGGCGCGCGTACTTACAAGGTCCGCGCATGCCGGTCTGGCCGGCAGCCCGCGGCACCTACAGCCGGTACTGTACTGCACACCTGGCGCGGGTGCGTCGTCGAATCGCTGGCGGCGCTGGCGTCGCGCGGCTTGGCGTCCTGGCGCCTGCTTGTCCGCTCAGCAATGTTTTTAACTCCCCCCTCCCCCCCCCCACACACACACACATTCACGAAAACATCAGAGCAATTTTCGAAATCGACTGATAGGGGCGGGATGTGAACACCAAGGGGGTATTCTCTAGCAGCTATACCCAGGGAACAGAGCTTTCGGACCGAGTACAGGCTGTAAAGATGCACGGCGACGCTGCGGTTGGGTTTTCCTACTCCCTATGACCCATATGCCCGTTAGGTGCC
>NW_026267148.1:2411974-2415617 GCF_000697945.3 Frankliniella occidentalis
CCCCCGCCCCCTCAACCGCCACCTTAAAACCAATTTTTGGTGATTCATAAAGAGGCAGCAGCCATAGAGGCGTACCCGGGGCTTAGAATCGCCTTCATTAACAAGATATCGAAGGTGAATTACGGCCGTCGTGCGATATCTGCTCCTTGGCGCCCCAACAATGGCCCTCCTGCAATGGTCCGCGCGCGCGCCTGCACTCACACCGAGGGGCCCACGCGCGCACACACTCACACACACGCACGCACGCATCCTCCGTCAGGTCATCCCTTAGCCCCAGACAATGAAGTCATTGCATTGTTGCTGGCTCGTGATACCGTGTGAGAACTAACAAGCAATGCTGGGCCTGCCCTGCCGGGCTGGGACCCCCTCCCTTCTCTCCCCTTGCCTCTTGCGCGATACCAAATCGTACGAATTCGAGTCCGAATCTATGGTTCATGAAAGTTTGCACGTGTCTCGCGCTCACTTATCAAACTGTCTGGCGGTCGAGCACAAGATAGAGTAGTCCATAAAAAAGGATGATAATGTGATACTTCATATTTCATGTTGCGGTGTCCAAGTGTGACCCTGGGTATACCCTGAAGATGTCAATAAGCCTGTGGCTCAATATCTTTGTTTGGTACAAGTCGAATAACATATGCCCGCTCGGTACATTTTTCACAGCAGGCGGGGAGGCTAAAACGAAAACAACGCAACCTGCTGTTACTTGTCCGATACTACTGTGTCGCGTTTCAGCCACGAAAGCGGGCGCGAGGAGCGGGGAAGGTGGTTGCCGTTGCAACGGGCGACGCTTCTTGGGCTCTAATCGTGTGTCTGTTGCTGTCTTGCAGTCACCCAGTCGGAGCAGGAGCGGTCGTGTATCCTGCTCCTGCGGCTGCAGCGGCGCCTCGGGGACTGGCTGTGGGTGCACTGCGTGCTGCAGGTCAAGGACAACATGGACAACAGTCAGACCCCCGTCATTGTGTGCACCAACCAGGTCCTCAGGTAAGGACACCCTCGGACGGCGCCTCCGAATAAGAGCATTCGCCAGAAACGGGACGAAACGAAACGCCTGCCACTTTCTTTTGCAGCGATCGGGAGGCGGCCGTGATGGCAGCCAACAGCTGGCTCTACCAGCACTACACGATGCAGAGCAAGCTGCAGTACGGGCTGGCCCTGGAGGCGCAGCAGGCGGGGCAGCGCACCACCCAACCACCGGCGCCGTCCACGCCCACGCCGTACATGTCGCCGTACATGGAGTACCAGCACCACCCCGGCTACCTTCAGCCGCACCAGGCGCCCTCGCCTGGAGTCATCGCGTACCACCCGGGCCACGTCCAGCACCCGCACCCACACCACCCCCACCACCATCACCACCACGTGAACGGCAACGGGGGAGGGCTCCACCACCTGGACCAGCAGCACCAACTGCACGTGCCCATCCCCCACAACCCCGTCACCACGCTGCACACACCCATACCGCACGTCGCGCCCGGCGGCGGCCTGCACACTCCTGCGTCAACGCCGTCCTCCAGGAGCCCAGAGTACCCTACGACGTCCGCCCTCGGTGGTCCGGACGACGTGGCGGCCAGGTTTCACTACCGGCCGCTGCCACACGGCGCCGAGCCCGTCGACTATTCCCGGCACAGTGACGCTGGATCTACGGTAAGACTGACAGAGACTTTACCATGTTTCAGATTTGTTGTTTCACAAAACAAGCAATAAACAATCGTTTACGCGTTTGCAGCTGCCTGGATACGCGTTGCACCTCCCAACGCACCACGAAGACCTGCACCTGCATGGTCACCACCACCCCGTCGGCCACCACCCCTCTCCTCATCACAACGGCCTGAACAAGCGCAAGGCGTCTGCGGCCGCCCTTGACGACCACCACCACATCCACCACCACCCGCTGGACTCGCGGAGCCCACCAGAGTCCACGTCGCCGCGATCGTCGTCCTCACCCTCGCCCGGCGACCACCTGGGCGGCGTGGTGACGCCGGCGTCGTCGGCCGAGGACCGCAGCGGCGGCGCGGCGACGAGCGTCCTGGTGGCCGGGCGGCAGCACGCCCTGAGCGGCGTGTCAGCCAGGCACCGCGGCCTCTTGCACGTCAAGACGGCCGCGATCACGGACCCGACCGAGCTGATGGAGCAGTGGAACCCCTCGCCGCCGTGGTCCGACACGACGGTGCAGCGCGTCCCGGACTTGTCGCACCAGGAGCTCAGCCCGTACGTGACGGCCACGCCGCCCACCCCCACGGGGACGCCCGGCTGCTACGGCGGGGCGCCCTCCCACCAGCCGGGCGCCGGAGGGGGCTACTCGGCCTTCTCGTTCGACCTGACACCGGAGCAGTACGTGCCCAACGTGATGCCGCCGGGCGCGCCGCCGCCGCCCAGGCCGTCGGGTCCCGGGGGCGGCGGGGGCGAAGGGGGCGGCAGCACGGCGGAGCAGCACGAGCAGCAAGACTTGATGTGGGCGGAGCAGGCGGAGCGGAGGCTCTTCCCGCTGCACCCGCCGCCGCTGTCCAGGACCTCCGGGGTGATCCTCGCCGCGCCGCCCAGGCCGGAGGAGGCGCAGCCGCACAGGTCACCCGCCGCAGGTAAGCGTGGTCTTCGACGGACAAGAAGTTTCAGTCTGTGGCCCTCGCGAGTCGCACTACTGTCGCCACTCGATTATTCTCGACTCTGATAGTGGTATTCAAGGTCTCTGGGAAGTAATGAGCGTCTCTCTTGTCGACAGATTCTCGGGATTCCGGAGGCAGCGTCTGACTGTCTGATCGTCGTTCGAAGTCTTCACTGAGCGAAGCAGGTTGTTGTGCGCTGTGACCGCGTTGCTGCCAAACTATTTCTTTATAAAAATTAGATGTCCGAGTGACTCCGGAACGTCTTCAGAGTATGACATATTGTCATGATTGCCTGTGATTCAAATGTGAGTAATCATACTGATTGATTACGTTGCCAAATTGCGTGTTCAAGGTCGTAGGGTATAGCCAAGCTAACAGACGATTTGACTGGCTTGACATTTTATTCTCCGGTAGTCGTGAAATTGATTTAAACAAAATAACTGTGTAACTGTTGAGCCATAAATCGTATTGGAAATACGTAAGTCTTTCCGTGTTGTGACTGACGTTTGTGGAAATGACTGCCATATGTTTTGAATCAGATCTGAAGATGGATATTATATTGTGCATTGTGCGCGCAGCGTACAGTTCAAAATATTTCATTCGTTTTGATACATTTCGCAATATTATCGTTTACCCTATTGTAGGGACATGGGTGCCCTACTTTTCCTTGAACTTCTCAATGGTGTGAAAATGTGTTATAGTACCTTTGTGAAAAGTTTTTTTTTCTATTTTTGCTTATAAAGCGAGACTGTGATACAGTAGAAGTTGGGGCGCAACGCGCCCTTACGCAGAGCACCCTTTGTCATCAATTCTAGTGTAGGAAATATATAATTGTTGAAATTGAAGCTCAAAACCGTAGAACTCATTTCCTGGAGCACAAGCGTTGTGTGTCATTCTGATGAAAGCAGGTTAGTGCATTGTAAAAATATCAAAGTGTCGCACCGCACATTTTTCTGTGTGCCGCACTGCCTTACTTTGATAGTAAAAGTGGTGACCTTTGGCTCAAATTGTAAAGGATGTTTAGTGTGTTTTGTTGTTTTTTT
>NW_026267148.1:2415667-2417774 GCF_000697945.3 Frankliniella occidentalis
ATTACCTCCCGGACTTCATCGCGTTGTCACAGCTTCATTACCCACATGGTCGCAACAGAGTTCTGGCCGGGCATCAACATATTTGTAAGTTTTACAGTCAAAATGGCCCACTCAGTGTGATGTGATGTGACACGTTTAACTAGTGCAGTAATTGTATAAAGAAAGGGACTTTATCCCGCAGTGTTTCAGTTCTTAGGATAGTACCGTGTGCGAAGCACGCCGTTATTGTTTTTCTTTTCTGAGATGAGTTTAATTTATTAAAGGGATGAGTGTTTTAATGAGTAATGTGTTGCCGTGTGTATGTTGAACGAAATGAACCAAAAGTTGTTCCAAAAAAAATGATTTCGCCTATTTATTAATCACAAATAATCCTAGGGCGTATACTCTTCAAGTTTTCCCCGGTGAACTCAAGGCAGGATCACAGAGGTGGTAATCACTACGAGTGCGCAGAAGAATGCGTCAAGACTGGTCGTCCGCCCTCACGAGGGAAAGGGGGATTGGGGAGGGGGGGGGGGCAGTAGCCCCGCTAACCACGATGCTGGCGCCACACCACACTGAGCCGCAGGGCGCATAGGGATCCTCCTCTTCAGCACTACTTCTGTGCCGCTCTTCAACCTCCTCCCACATCACTGCGTCCTTTTTTTATGATTTTTTTTTTGCGTCAGAGAAGCTGCCCTTGCTAAAAGGAGTAATAAGGGAGAAAAGCTAATAAATCTAGCTCGTTTCACACACACACGCACACCCACACGGGCATTCTGCTATCGTGATGGCATGATCAGTAAACTTTGCGCTGGTTAAAGTCATAAAATAATAGGCTGCTATTCCGACGGTGCTGTTCCGGCATTAGAGGAGGGGAACAAACTCAGTACTCTCGGCGGAGACTTAATTTGCTAGATAGGCGGCCGAGCTGATCCGAACGCAAACTGTCCTTTAAGAGGACGCAATTTGTTCAATAACTCTATTCTGCTCGGAGTTAGGCGCGGAACTCAGGGCAAACCCAAAGAAAGGTGGTTGGGTGGGTGGACCCAAAATGTCCCTTGCCAGCCTAGTCGCGGGCCAAAGCCAGTCGAACAGAAACGCTGAAGCATAGTTTGTGTAAGCGCAGGGGAATATACGGCACATCTCTCGCGCGGATACAGTCAGCCATCCCTCTCTCTGTCGCACACCGGCTGCGGCTGGCGCGGCTTGTGGCTTGTAGTTCCACTGCCGCTGCCCTGCCCTGCCCAGAGGTCCTGACCCGCCGCCCGGCCCGCCGCAGCCGAGCTGCTGCCACCGTAGGCCTGCTGCTTGCGGTGGCCCGGCACGAGTCACTCACACAACAGTCCGCGGTGCCTCTCTCACTCACATCGGCCCGTGCGACAAGGACAGAGAAGGGCGGACCGAAGGCGCCGCGCCGGCCGGCGACACGCCATCACCGCCGACCACCTCTCCACTCCGCAACATCCACAACACAGCACCAGAGAGGCCGGGACTGAGCCTGAACCGAACGGAGGTGAGTTCCACATAACCTCTCTAACGCATGCGATGCCGGCGGTGCGGATCCTCTTCAAACGTGTGTGCGCCAGCTCTCGTCGAAAAGAGTCGTCCACTCACCGTATGCGCCCATGTCGCCGTCGTATCAGTTCAACAGGTCATTTCGCGGAGTCTCTTCCGGTGAACAGTAGTCGAGACTAGTACGAAGAGGATTTGACTTAAGTGTCAAAACGCAACGAGAACGCGTGTGAGCATTATACCTGACACTCTGTTTCCTGAAATATGAGAGAGATTATTATGTATTGTTACTTTCACTTTCCCCTTACTGTTCACTCTCCTGATAATTGTTCCGGTACAGGGAGAAGAACACTCCACGTACTTACTGCTTGCCTAATCAGAACGTCCGCGGAATCTCTGTGTGCGGAATAAGTCACTCCGTTTTCCACTTCGTCTAAACCCATTGGGGAGCAGCCTATCGGGCCCTTGCGCGCCCACGCCCCACGCTACTCCTGGAAATGAATTGGCCAATTATTATTCGTTGCTCTGCCCTGCTCTCTTCTCCGCCACACTACCACCGCCGCACCCGAAATCTGACATCCATTTGACAGTCATGGCGGCGGACGGGCGCGCTGAG
>NW_026267148.1:2418034-2429196 GCF_000697945.3 Frankliniella occidentalis
CTCGGGCGAGCCATCGATACATCGAATGTGTCTCTACAACAGTGATCGCCATATATTCTTCGGCAGCGCGGGTGGGGAGGGGGGAGTCCATGGGTCCAGAAATGTTTCTTATTACGGTTGTTTTAGCGCGTTTAAGTAATTACTTAAGTAAGACTTAAGTCTCGTGCGGGTGCGCTTTGTTTCTCCGCTATGCTTTCCCTCCCTCTCCCCATACACGCCCCTCCCCCATTTCTAAGCCGAATCCTTTCCGAGCTGAAAATATGTCAAGTTAGTAAAGCTAATCTTCTCTCGCATGTAACAGTGTTACTTCTTTATTTTTGTTTTTCCGCTATGCTTTCCCTCCCTCTCCCCATACACGCCCCTCCCCCATTTCTCAGCCGAATCCTTTCCGAGCTGAAAATATGTCAAGTTAGTAAAGCTAATCTTCTCTCGCATGTAACAGTGTTACTTCTTTATTTTTGTTTTTTGAAAGTGCACCGGGAACGACCGGTGTAAGAGGCTGCTGTGAGGTCGGGAGGATGAGGTTGTGGTCTGTCTGTACCGGCGCCGCCGTCACCGCGCAAATTGGGCGTCCAGGCGCCGGGAAACAATTACCTCCCGGACTTCATCGCGTTGTCACAGCTTCATTACCCACATGGTCGCAACAGAGTTCTGGCCGGCCATCAACATATTTGTAAGTTTTACAGTCAAAATGGCCCACTCAGTGTGATGTGATGTGACACGTTTAACTAGTGCAGCCAATAGGGCTATGGGGGACACACTACTGTACCAGGTGGCTGACTCTCCGCTGTTGCCCTGTACCGCGTGCAGGCGTGCTGACGAGTAGCCTATCCGATCCGAGACGTAACGCGCGTGGTCAGGTGTACGATACGCAAACCCACACGCACGCATGCATGCGGTAGAGTACAAACAACAAAAGTGCACGCTGATCGTTTTAGGTTTTCGAGTCGGCAGTGCAGTTCTAATCCCTACGGAAGGCATCCTGTTTTGGTACGGCCCTTGTGTTCAATCCCTTTCACTAGGTCAATCTATCCCCCCCCCACCCCACCTCCCCATTTCCCACTTCTCCCTTCTTGCCCTTCTCGATCTGACAATTTCTTTATTTTCCCAAAATGACTTATCGCTATCTAAGTTTGGCGATGGCGAAGCCGGCAGAGCCACTCCAGATCCGGTTCGGTTCGAAACCTTATGGCGGCTTTGTTCTCCACCGATCCAATTTTTATTATTATTATTACTGTGAGGCGCTGACCCCCAGCTGACCTGTGTTGGCACGGCGCTCCGCCCAGCCCAGCCCCAGCCCCGCTTTCGAGTCGCTTTGCCTTAGCGCGCTACCCGCTTGGAAATAAATAGCTGAGTAGCTGAGTTCACAGTTAAACAACGGTCCAAAGTCGCGTAAATTACTATAAAGGAACATCAAAAATTAATCGTGAATTTAACTGCTAACGGGCGGGTTGCCGTAAGCTCAGAACATTAAGGCACCATGGTAGGAGGTAGACAACCCCGTGCGCACACATGCATACGGGCTGGTGTACACGGTAGGCACTGCGGCCACCGCTAGCCACCCACCCCGCATCGTGTGTCGTGTTATGGCTACGACGCTGACGATGCAGTGTTGCGGGCTTGCCTACCCCAGGAGGCATGGCGCCTTACGGGTGGAGCCGAGTAGTCCAATCCGTACGACGCGGTGTCGTAGCTCTGACACACGGTATAGAGATTCAGATTACCTCGTGGATCACGGATGACGCACAGTCTAATAGCAGAACTAGCTTTCCCTCGAGCTTCGTGGCTGTGAAGGAAAATGTTCATTTGCGCGGGAGTGGGCGCCTTGCTTTTGAAATATCGCGCAGGATAACGGCTGCTCCATTTTGAGGTATAAGCTTTGCGTTGGAGCAGGCCTCCCGCGGTTAACGAACGGACAGAGCGATACAGTAATTAATTGGCACCATTACCCGGCTATTATACGCGACCCTCGATGACTCAACCCGATCCTGAACTAGACTAGGTGAGGTGGGTAGGTAGGCCTCGAGCAGGTAGGTAGGTAGGTACGCCCGCCTGCTGAGTTTCAGCGGCTGGACTATCGCACTCTCTCGCCAGTAGCTAGCTTCAAGGGCTGCGTGCGAACATTGCCTATACCCGACTTTCGGACGTATAGTCCTGCACTCCTGGGAAAGACGGTGGAAGGGGCGGAGAATATGTTTATTTTATATAGATGGCGCACCGTACATACCTATGCTAGAAGTCGAATATTCCTCCCCTCCGTTCCTCTAAATATCCCAAATCTCTTAACCCGCTGTCTTACTTTTAAAAAGCCCCCTAGTACGCGTTATATGTGTCAACATTTTAATCATACTGCTTTGCAGATCTAACTTTAGAAAAAGATGTCCCTTTTAACTTCGAAACTAAAGTCTTTCAACTTTAAGCTGCGAGGCTGTTGAGTATGGAAGTATGCCAGTAAACATCAGACTAGACGATTAAACGTCTCGCAGTTTAAACTGGCATACTTTAGTTTCGCAGTTAAAAATTACATCTTGTTCTTGTTTTCTGATTTGGGATACTTAATGGGACAGTGGAATGTTTTACTTCCCCTTCACCATCTATTAACATATTCACCTCTCCTCCCTTCGCCTTTCCCAGGATTATTCGTCCGAAAGTTGGGAATGCAGATTTCCACGGTTTTCGGGGGGGGGTGGCTGCAGAGAAGCGGGGGAGCGAAAGGAGATCCCTTCGGGTTCCTTGGCTCCCCACCACGACGAGCTAGCTGCTTGCATCGTATCTCGTTCTGGATTAAACACGATTACAGCCTAATTATGTTTTGGCGTGGATTGCTGGGTAGTGATTCTTGTCTCCCTTGTATTTATACGGCGGCGATTCACGCCCTCCCTTTCACCGGTAGAGGTGAAAGGCTGCGAGAGTAAGAGAACGCGTAGTATTATTGAAATTTTCTTCAGTTTAAATATCGAGGGATTGGTGATTGGAAAAGGCAAGGGGACAGGCGGTGGGAGTGGGTGGAGATCAAAACCTAAAATATGTAACCGACTCGATCTATGCACTACACCTCCACCTCCCAACCCTTACCCCACCACGCTGCTTTTTCGCCAGAATAAATCTTAATTGAGCTCGTGACGCTGTTAAGGCGGGTGTGGTACATGGGGAGGGAGACCTCCCTCGCCGCGCTCTCCCCGCTCGGCTCGCCTCCAGCCCTCTGCCAACACCTCTCGGCTCTCGGCCCCGTCGTGACGAGACTGGCTCCCACTTCACACAAATCAATCAGTTAATTCACGCCTTTCCGCGTTCAATTAAAAGATAACGCTTACATTGTTAGAGGTATTCCTCGGTGAGCTACCCCTCCCTGGGTCCCCACCTCGCTGCTGCGGTCCTCTTCCTCATTTTGCCGTGCTATCCGCCTGATAACAAATAACTTCTCTCGTTTCACAGCATACACCTCTGTCGAAATGTTGCAGCGCATAGAAAGCGTAATAGCGCGTAATACACGACCCGCGTCCTATAGGAGATCACCTCCCTCATGAGATGCCTGGCTTTTCGATTTCCAAATGATGCATTTTCTCTGTCTTGCCGGACAATGTCGTGGCGTGGTGTAGCAGAGAACCCGGCTGTCACTTTCGAACCCCGCGAGGATGACGAACGTGTTCCTAGTACTGGCGGCGAACACCTCGCCACAGCCGCCACCCGCACTACTTGTAAATTACCGTGTTGGTAGTGGAGGCGCGACTCCCCCTCTGCCCCTCTCCTGCCCCTGCCTATCCTCCCCCATCGCTGACCCCCCTACCCCTCCCCCCTTCTTTTCTATCCCTGTCTTTCGCGTGGGAACCTCCTCGCCGGCCGACTGGCCAGCTCAGCGGGGGGGCAGGCCGTGCAGAGTAGAGCAAGCACGGGGACACGTCGCGACTGCGAGCAACCGTATCGCACCGCACCGCACACTGCGAAATATGTATAGTGAACTCGGAATAGCACCACATTGATCTTAGAACATTTTTCAATCGAGCACAAAACCTAGTTCGACAATGGACATAGATCCATCTTCTTTAAGGCTTTTTGTTTTTCTGTTCATTTACATTGTCCTTCATGCTGCACGCGGATCGAATCGCACAAATGCCCAAAGCGAGTTCGTAATTCGACGCATTCTTGTATCTCAACTTTATATACGTACAAAAAAAAAAAGAAAGTCTCGTCATGATTGGTGCGAAGGGAACGAGCTCACACGTAGCGTAATCGCAACATGTTTCCCTTAGGAGTGTAACCGTCCAGGGTCTCTATGGATCCCATTCAGAATGATAATGCGTTGAAATGACGGGTCTGGCGCCTGATTGCCATGCTTAGGGCCACGTGAGCAAACAATGTGAAAATAGCCGGTCGATCACTCACCACCGACCAGTACAGTACACACCGGACGGAAGATGGACGCTGGACGCACCCTCCCAAAAAATTGGAGAGGCTGTTCGAGTCTTCATTTTCCCCCCAAAAAAGAGAACTTGTTGAATTACTTCCGTTTTTTTTCTCGCTCATAAGAAGGAACTATGCAACATCAATATGGTGAAAAGTGAAAAGGGCATAAGTCCACGGACTTCCCATTGGTCTTACGCCCTTTTCACTTTTTACCAGTGGAATCTGTCATAGAGAAGAGAGTTGTCTCTTTTCAGCGCGATATTATTTATGCTTCGGCTGGGGGTGGATTACTCATCCTCCTTGTCATTTGTTTTTATTTTCCATCCACATCTTTACCTTAAAACAGTCGGCCCTTCCAGAATTGCATCCGGTCGGCGGACCGGGCAGACGAGTAGTGTCCGTACGCTTCCACTATACATCTCCCATACGCAGGGCCCGCTCCCCCCTCCCTCCGCTCCCTCCGCTCCGCGCAGGCAATCACATCATTACCGAATTACGAGCCCCGTCAAATGACCCTCGGCCAGCGTACCGCCCGCGTACCGCCCGCGTACCGCCCGCGTGCCCATTCATACCGACCGGCTCGGTTCGTCCATTCATTCGTACAGGTAGAGGAGGAGAGCTCAAAAAGAATACTCCTCTACCCTCTGCATGCAAATTTAATTTCGTCTGCTGCAGCTGTTATGGACGCCGGCTTCGTCTGCAAAATCGATCGGCGATCGATTTATCTATGTCCCACGGATTCTCGAGAGCCCAAAATACTATCTGTTTGATTCGGGAAGTGCACACCAGAAACCCAAGTAGTGTGTGAATGACGCACACTTGAAGTGTGCGAACGCCATGCGTACGCGTACGCGTGTGTGGATTTCAATGGAAAAGTTGCACTTTTACTCCCTGTAGTATAGGGGCATATTGACACGCCTACAGTTGCGCGGCATTCACACACTTGCGTGGACTCCCCCGCGGCCGGCACGGTATTGCTGTTGTTGTTTGTCTCCACACTGGTCAGCCCTGCCCGTCCGCTGCGGTCGCCCTGCTGTGCGTGGGGCCGCCGAGGCGCCGCCGGGCCGGGCCGGGGTCCATGCCGCGGCGCCGCATCCTGCTGCCCGCAGCGCCAGCGCAGCCAGGGCTGCCCCGCCAGAGCTGCCCCGCCAGGGCTGGCCGCATCCCATCCGAAATGACCCCTGGGCTGCGCCCGGCGGTGCCCGGCTCGGCCGCACAACAGTACGGCACGACGCCAGATGAAAAGATAGGCCGCGGCGGAAACTTGAAATTGTCGGGCGCGGGGGGGGGCTCCTACGAGGCCCGCTTCGCCCGCTCCAAATTTAATTTCTATGAATGCGGATTGGTTCGTTTGGAAATAACAAGAGAGATATCTTCTTGCTCTCGAGAACCCCGCGCGCCTCTTCTACACCCGTCTCTATATACCGATAGCGACGGGCATGAGGCTGCGGCCGATGGGAAGGACCACAGCGATCGAATCATCTCAGTATCAAAAGAAACATCACACTAGTTTCCCAAACGTTGGCCGAAAAGTGATCTGTGTGTGATTTTGTAAGACACTGTTCCGATTTATTTTTGATCAATTTTAGTCGACACTGCGGGCCAATAATAGACACCCTTTCTTCATTGTACTGTCTTGACCGTCCATATTTGCTCTATTTGCTATGCTCGGTGTATGCGAAGTGAGGAAGGGGGTACGGGGCCCTGTGTATTGCCCAAAGACGATGTCGAGAGTCGAGAGATGGCGGGTCGTCGCAGGTCATATGTAAGTTAGTGCAGCAGAGCAAGATAAGTTCATTCGGTTTTGCAATATTATAAAAGAGTGAAACATCATGTCCTGAGTGGGAGGTTCCTTCCGTGGAGCGCGCTCCTGCGGCTCAGGTCAGAGTTGAGCGTCTCGTATCCATAATTAAACAGTCCCAAGAGCGCCGTGACGAGCTACATTCACCGTTAAAAATTATTCGTGCTTCAAAAATTAATATCTTAGTCAAGTTTTTGCTGTTGCAAATTTGTTTAAAAAAACTTAACGCAGGTGGCAATGTTTTCGGAAAATAAATATTTTGAAGCAATAGGAGTGTTTTCGGGCCAAAACCCTCGAAAACACTGGAAAAACAAAGGTGCTACCTAATGCCTTTTAAAGGCGTTAGTGAAATAGTGCCTCTAGAAAGGTGCAACTGCCCCCCAAAGGTGCTATTTTTGGCACAAATCGTGCCTCTACAAAGGCACCGGTGCAGTGGCACCCCTAAAGATTCAATAGCACCCTAAAAAGGGTGCTAGCACCTTTGTTTTTCCAGTGAATGTGGCACTTATAACTGCATTGCAGAAAACACGAACATAATCGTGTAATGTACACTAGGCACACAGGCTTTCTCAAATTTTTGATAAATCCCCACACCCCACACCACAGCAGAATGAACTTCAAAATTTGATAAATCGCAACAAAAAAAAAAAGGAAAAAGTTTTTAAACTGTGTAAAGTAAAAAATTTCCAGTTAACCAAAAACAAAAAAAAACGAAAAACTAATTACAGTCCACCCAAAAGCTGCGTGTTTTGCAAACCAACACAGTGTCCCGTCGTGCTCCGCCTTGCTTCGCCTTGCTCTTCGCGCGGCGCTTTGCTTCTTTCCCCGTGCCAAAACTCCTGGCGCCGATACTGGTACCGCACACCTTTTGTTTGGCGCGCTGGCTGGCAATGCACTTTCCGGCTAACCGCCGCGTGTCGCGTTCGTCGGCTGCGTTGCGGCCAACCAGCTGGGGCCGCGTCCGAACGATCTCTCTGGCGGCGACCAGCGGCGTGCGCTCGTGTGTGTATGAGGGAGAGAGAGAGAGAGCGGCGCTCTGCACCTCCGGCCGCCTTCGACAGAGAGGCGCTCCGCGGCAGCGTTCGTGTGCGACAGAGAGGGCAGGCTGCGGCGCGCGCGCAGGCGCTATGACTGTAATAAATATGTTACTTACCTTAACAAACCGCGCCGGGCGCTTCTGCACACACTGCGGCTGCGGCGGCATTGTGGCCAGGATGCCTCCTCCTCCTCAGCCCTCTAGCAGCAGTCCGACCAAACGTATTCGTCACGTGGTTTTCGCCGTTATTGTGAACAAAAGAGCCTATCGTAAGCTTCTCTCGCTCTCTGTAAACTCTTTAAACAATTGCAGCTGCAGGCACTAACAGTTTTTAGCCACTAGGTCGTAAGAGGCACACATCAAAAAAGACATTTCGACCAGGGATGGAAAAAAAACGGTTTTTTAAATCTATCGAAACATACTGGTTTCTCACCGAGGGAAAAAACGTTTATTTTCATAAAAAAATGTTTTTTTACCAAGTTTTTTTTTGTTTAAAAAACCGGTAAAAACGGGTTTTTCCTGTTTTTTCCCAGGTTTTTTTCCAGGTTGCCATCCCTAATTTCGACAAAAAAAAATGTATACTACTTTTATAAGCGCTGCCATTTCGAACTTTTGCTGCTGTGGCAAAGTCTTGCCGTAGCAGTAACTATAGTACCGAAACAGTTTTGCTACTATTCCCACAGAAAACAAGTTTACTGCTAAGGAATCGTACAGAAAGGTCGTTCTCTTTTCTCAGATTTGTTTGGCAAAATTACAAGAGTACGGCGCCTGCGAAACTCAGGGTAGGCCACCCATCAATGCACGCGTGCACTGCAGGCAAGACGTTGCCTACCTATCAGGCGCTATGAGAGCTTGCACTGGCCACTCGCTGAACAGGGTAGTCTCCAAACGGCAAGGGACGGACGCACTTTCTGAATGACCCCTAAAGCAAATGTTTTATACATCTGGAAAATGTTTGCTGCTGCTGTTGCAGGAAGCAAAATAGTGACAGCAACTCTTTTGCTGCTTTAGAAAACGCGTGTTTTGGCGTGCACGTACATGAGAATAGAAGTATACCGAGATGTGAAGTGTCTGAATGTATACTATATATAAAGTCCGTTGTTCTTTAAGTTACATAATCTTGTGGTGCTAAATCTCATTAAAACGCGAAACAGTATCAGTATGCTTGTATTTTGTGTGATGGTCCGGTCTAGACACAGCCACGCGGGTAAGTACGAAACAGCCAGTCTAATCTGGTGCATCGGATGGACGGGTGTCCTTCATGAGGGTGCGGTATATATGTCATTCGTGTAATCCGATTGCACACGGTATCCGAACCGGTCAAGCCATCAGTGGGCCTCACAACACACCGCCGGACCAACGCCACGCCTTGCCTCCCTACCGCGTCAAAATGCTTTCCAAGAAGCCGCGCCGTTCATCCAACTCGCGTCACGGTCCATTCAAATCGAAGCGCGGGAAACTATCCTCTGGCACACTGAGGGCAACTCTGCACCTTTGTAAAAGTGCTTAGAACCAAGGTGGTTCTTTAAACCTTTTAAAACAAAAATGTGACTCCCTAAGAAGCGAAACACATTATTTTGGTCAGTTTATAAAAGGAAAGTGATAGCGCTTTGCGACTCAAAGATGAAACAGTACACCGTGTTAAAAGTAATGCAAATACAGTGAGATGAAAAGAATTAAGAGCATTGATCGCTCTCACTTAAGCTCACACGACTCGGCACCTCGCCTCGCACGGCTGCGCATGTTACTCCAGTCTCGCAGGTGAACGTCTCGTCCCGGTGGACCGTTTCAGCACACGGCAAGCAAGCCTTCCGTGGCGAGACGCAGTGATGAGGAATCACCCCTGTCGCCGGCCGCCCCCAGCTTCCAGCCTCCAGCCTCCAGCCTCCAGCCTCCAGCCTCCAGCCCGTAACCGATTCCCCGACATAGATTTTGGTGCCCTCCCAAAAGTCCGCGTGGCGCCCATCGTGTAGGCAACACATTAATCATTGCAGATGGGAGGGGGAGGAGAGGGGCAGCGGCCGTGGCGAGGTGTGGCGGGGCGGGGCAGTAGCTGGCCTGTGCGGCCTGTGGTATGGGGAGCATTAAGTCGTCGTTAGGGAGTGCTAGAAGTGGCACCTAATTGGCTGGCTATCCGCTGGTGGCTCACAGCCTTCTCGGAACAACGGGTGTGCAAGGCGGAGGTGCAGCAGGGCTCTGCAGGTGTTGATGCCAACAACTAACTGAACTGACCCCCGCGCTGCTGCTCACGGCCCGCCTGCAGCCAATTGAACTGAATATATACAGACGCTCTCTCCGAGGAGGTCGGGCCAAAAGATCATAATTATTCCAAGGACATTCTCCCGAAGCGAACATATACCACTCTGGAACCCTTTGTCCCTTTGTCTGAGACGAGACAGTCTCGCACCTTTTGGCGCAGCACTAGTATACCATGTCCCACACTTGTTTGTGGATGGCATCATGTGTCGAAACGCGAAACATTTGGGCGATCCCACATTTTTACGCGTCGGACGAATTCTGAATCTCACAGTAGATCCCTTTGGTACTGCGCTAAAATGTGTGAGACTGACTCTCACAGAGGTTTCCAGAGCACGTAAAAAAATAGCAAGAATAGCAGATCATTGTGGCAAATAGTAAGAAAGGAAGTCGAATGTTTCATACACTAGCTACATAATTCACTCATAAATCTCTTGTTCTTAGTACTACCTTTTTACTGCAGATCTGCTGTGGCGTGGAAGTGACAGCAATAGCGCGGCACGCGCCAGGCGACGATGCGTCGTCTGTAGGTCGTTTCAAGTCAAATTAAATCGATTCCAGGGACACGTGCTGCGGTGGCTCTGCCTATCTACAGAACATTGAGGCACGACGCTTGTGATGGGTCTGAGGATGAGGCAGTTGCAGTGGAAGAAAGCAACAGGCCGTCGTAGAGAGTATTTTAATCAATATAAGAACTCGCTGGCTGCGGTTAGAATAGTTGTGTTCTTATTTTTGTGCGTGAATTCTCTGATAAACTAAGTATGCAACTGCTTCACAATTGTTGGTGTGCAACTGCAAGTTGAATACTTGCAATATTTCAACTACGTAGTTGTGTACTTGCAGTAGTTCAACTCTGTAGCTGTGAACTTCTAGGTGTGGAGTGGAACTCCTCGGTTGAAGATTTCCTTAAATTGGACGCTCACTGGTTGGAAAGCGCTCAACAGATTGCACACGTTTTGCAAAGCTACCGTGTTGAAAACTTGCAAGTATTTCCCTTGCAGTTTGCAGTTGTACACTTGCGCATGTTTGTTAAGCAATTGAACATTTGGTTTATCAGTGTTTGCATACACGTTCGGATGCACGTGCACAACAATTTCGGGCGGCCAAATGCATCGAAAACCATAGTCCGGTTATTACGGATAAAAAGACATTTTAGATTGCATATAACCCGCGTTTAACAGCTAAACACTTCGCCTTCCATCCCAGTCGTACACTTGGTTCTTGGTCGACACCTTCCGACTCCAACCGCCTCGCAGGTCGGAGGGCGGCGGGGTGGGCACGCACAGCTGCTTAGATTAGACACGTACGACGACTGCGGCCTTTTGTGCAGGCAGCGAGATTGAATTATTATTGTCACCACCTTGTAAAACGTTTTAATGAAGCTGTATGGACGAACGCCAGCAGTCATCAAGCGAACTAGAAAACATAATTGTCGGCAAATTAGAAAGCTGAGAATTTTTTATTTGTTTACAAAGAACTCGTAGATTAAGGGCCCATGCAGTTTCCAAAAGAACCCAATCCCTCTCACTCAAAGCAGTGATGATTGCCCCCTCCCCCTTCTCCCTCAGTTTATACTGACAAAATAATGAACACAGGAACATTTGTCCACCTAGTCACTAACGAAATCGCGTCCTTCGCACCGCCCCCAAAAGGAATGATTCACAC
>NW_026267148.1:2436641-2444251 GCF_000697945.3 Frankliniella occidentalis
GGGGTGAGGGGGAGGCAAGAGGCGGATTGTCGCGCGATGCGCTTCCAACAACAAAGTCTGGTCTTTTTGCACTCGGCTCACCACAAAAAGCCTATCGTCCGTTTATGCGATGGGACTTACTCCGACTTATTCTCAGACTCTCTTGAACTTGAGGATAAAAACTGTTCGTTTCTATCTATGGCACATTTCACGTACATACATAGCTCGGTTTGCCTCCTCTCAGTGTCCTTCGATTTACTCTCCGTTGACGGGACACGCCACACTGACATTTCGTTTGGAGTGAGAGGGCATGCTGGAGGTACACGGAGACGAGTAGTGGGGAAGACGGAGGGCGGACTGAGAGGGGGGGGGGTAGAGCCCCGTGGTCTTCTAGGGCTCTGGAAGGAGCCACCGCCAAAGCGAGACCTGGGTGGGCCCGGTAATGTAACGGATTTAGGCGACAGCGACAGCCAAAAGTGAATATACACAGATTTCTCAGTGCAGCAAGAGATTTTACGCAAATCGGCAAATCGCCTTTTCCCCTCTTTAACACGGGGCGAGCGCACGGTAAAAACGAAAGTAATTCTTTCGCGCTAAGTGCCTGCAAAAGAGCGATACTACCGAAATAACCCGAACGCGATTCGTAAACGAGCCGCTGAGTGCCTTTTCTACTCTTTTGCCTCTGCATATCCCCGAACAACGAAGGGAAAAGAAGCACGAATGGTCGGCTCTCTTGCTGGTGTGAGAGTGTGTGTGAGTGTGTGTGTTTGTATATGTATGTATGTATGTATGTGTGTTGTGTTGTATGAGATCACCCTGTGCAGAGTGCATATGGTTCTGGAAGGTCATTTGCATGCTCCGGGCGGCATTCGTAGGCTTCCAAGAATATAGACGTCGAGCTGTGCGAAGGCAGAGGCGGCAGAGGCGGCGACGGCAGGGGCAGAGGGAGGCAGCAGACTGGCGACGGAACCGGCAGCACTAGCAGCACCGGCATGCTGGCCAGCAGCAGCGCTTGCAAGGGCTGGATGCTGGACCAAGGGAGCAGTAAGCCACGCCGAGTCGCATATGGCTTTGGGCTGTCCGCCCTTCGCCGCTCTCACGTGCCCGGCGGGCTGGACGCATGCTGGATGCTTGCTGGACGCTTGCTGGACGCTTGCTGGATGCTGCGGGTGACGTCACGGACACCGTGACGGTGCCGGAAGGCAGAGTGTCTCGGCCCTGGAGAACACGCGAGGTCAGCTCGGTGTCGAGATAAGGACGAGCATCGGCGGATGTATCGAAAACTCCGCGTCAATGCTCACACTAGACCAGGTCTACTCTGTGGATCGATGCATACATTACTTTGAAGTAAATGAAAGTTTTGACCCTGCTGTTGACATTCGATTACGGTCGTTTCGGATGTTCGCTCTTGTTTTATTTCGGCGGTTACGCGATGCCCGGTCGTGCCTCGATTCCCCAGGCTCGTTCACACAACTTTTGATTACTTTCAAAAACCGTCTAGGATGCAACAATCATGCGAGGAGGTTTGCCTTTCGTCGCCTTCGACAACCCACGAAAGAATTGCAAAAAGTGTGAGGCGTTTACCCGGCATCGCTGCACTGGCGTTAAAATCGGTACACTATCCACTAAAACACCGATGTGTGCCTGGACGAGGCTACAGTATTACGTCTTACTTCGGCGGGTTTGACACAAAATTGGCTGTTTACTACCGGAGTGAGCCACTTTAATACCACCCACATTTTAGCGCTGATCGTACTCACACTCACCTCGGAACTCCCCAGCCTATATAGGACACTCTCGGTGTCGTCCCCCCATGGTCTTCACTCCATGCTGAGCAAGAGAGACTGCTCTGGCAGTAGTAAGCGAACAGGTTTCGTACGTCTTGTGTGCGCGCACACAGGCAGAAAATGCAATAATAAAACAAATGAGATACATACATGAGAAAAGGGAAGGTGAGGAGGTGCGGAGGTGCGCAGCAGAAGCACGATGGGTTGCCTAAGGCTCGGCGCTCGGTACGCCCCATGGCGCACGATAAGCTGCCTACTGTCCAGGCGATCGGACGTCAGCGTTCTACGGGTACGGCGACGGATAACTTTAAGATTTGCGTAGATTAGTAATAATAGTGTTGAACGCGAGACTTTTTAAATGCAACGGGGTGCACTTCGCAGCGATTTTTGAGTAAAATCGTGCTCATCCTCCCTCAGTCCTGTGCTTTTGCTGTTGGTGTTGGTAACAGTGCATTAAAAGGAGGTGTGAGTGAGCGAGAGTAGCGAGAGGAGAGAGAGAGAGAATGGCCATGGCCCTACCATCAAGTTTGTTTTCATTCGCGGGTAAGTTTGTGTCATTACTTTGCCTTCTGTTCACCATTAGTTTCTATAGTTCAGTTTACTTTTGAAATGCTATCATGACTTAATTGAGTGGAATTCTTGCGTGCCTCTTCGTAACTTGGATAAGTAGTCGTACTTAACCTCAAGCTGTAGGTTATGTATTTTGTCGGTCTTCACTTGCTTCAACTTTTTGAACTCTCGCTTCGTTGACATTTGAAAATTTATTAAACCGATTGATTTTACATGGCTGGTGTCTCATTTCCGATCAGCACGCGTGATAGGCCTTCGTCAAACCAACGGTACCCGCTGGCTCCATGGGGCGAAAGGAACTCTTTTCTCTGTGAGAGGCGCTGGAGAGACGGCGCTCCAGTCTGATCAGCAACTCTCTAATTTTGAAGATGAAGATTTATCTACCCCTGATATTGAAGTGGGTAAGTGCATTTTAAGATGTTTAGTCTTATTTACTCCAAAGTATATCATGCTAGAATTTAACTCTACTTGATTTTGTAATTACAAACCTTTTTAATACCTTATTTTACTATTATTTTCTCATTTCTATCCACAGATGATACCTTAGAGCATAAGGATTTTTTTGGAGTCAGAAAGTTATGCACACCTTCGCTACTGTTTCAGCACAAAGTGCATTTCGGTCACAAGGCAACATCCCTTGATCCAAGAATGAGACAATTCGTTTATGGAATCAGGTCAAACCATGTTATTTTCGATCTAGATATTTCAAATTTCCATCTTCAGGAAGCATTAAACATAGCTGCACATGTTGCTCTACGAGATGGTATAATACTCTTTGTCGCTCGGTTGCCCCATTGTGCCAACCTCATTGAGCAGACAGCGAAGGATTGTGGGGAGTATGCTCATGTAAGGTAAATATTAGGATAGTCCACCCAAATATCACCACTATCTCAGTGATGGCCAATCTCTGGAACTGCCACCAATCAGTTAACTTTAAGATCCAAGTCTCAAGTCGGTGTTTCTGTAAGTTCCTTTCATGGATGTTATGCCCTTCCATCTCCCTTCGTCGTTTTCATTGCTTGAAAGTGTATGGTACCCGTCACTGGACGGTTCTATTTCTTTTTTCATTTGGCCATCACAGGGCTGCTTACTGCTATGTGATTAATATCTATGCAGCTCAAATTATTTCCATCTAAAAATGTTTTATTAAAAATTTTAGACAATGGAAAATGGGATGTCTTACCGACATCAGCAAATACCAGAAGATGGAATGTCGCCTTCCTGATCTCGTTATTTTGCCATCTACAGTAAGCGAATTTGGATCAGAACATCCAGTTGTGGCAGAAGCAGCTAAACTTAACATACCTACAATTGGCATTGTTGATTCTAATTGTAATCCTAATATGGTAAGAAAGAGAACCAAAATTGTCATTTTGAAAAATCAGTCTTGTTTTTTATAACTAACTGAAACACTGTGTTTTACAGATTACCTATCCTGTTCCTGGCAATGATGATACTCTTACAACTATTCAACTGTATTGCTCCCTTTTTAAAGAAGCAATCTTAAGAGGAAAAGCAGAGCGAGCAAATCGTCTTAAGCTATTAGAGGAAGAATTATCAAAAGATCAAGAAACAAGATTAAGCAAATTAAAATCAATGTCTTTAAAGTTAAATAAATGAAAACTTTATTTCAAAAAAAGCATTTGTGTTATTGTAATTGTTTCATGTAGAGACTTATGTGTTTTATAATCAATATTAAACTTGTTTCTGTTTGCCAAATGAAAACTTCAATCATTGATCTTATTTTGTCTACACAAAATTCAGTCTTGTTTATTCATGGCAGCAAAATGTTATCTTGGAACAAAATTTGTTTCAATTTTTGTAAGTGTTAAAAAATATGAGATTATATTCACCTTTGCAACATTTTACATGTCACTCAATTCTACTTATTTCATCTTTTCAGCTTCTTGTGTTGTGTTATCTGAACTACTTGCAGCATTTTGGTTTTCGATAGATTCTTTGCTGTCTCTTAGCTTTTGAAACTTTTTTGTACCCATCAAAAAGGCAACTCTGAAAAACAAGATTGCAGTAGAAATTTTAAACACCACATCAACAACTAACATGTATTAGTATCTGAATAACAACTGTAAACCTACCCACGAGCGATATTGGGAAAATAAGAAAAGAGATATGCAATAGGAAGTATGGGGAATGGAGCCATCCATGCTTCATCTAAGTTATTGGCTAAAGCAACACCAAACAAATGAGCACACCTCTCTGCAGTCATTCGATTGTCTGTGGGTGAAGTATCTTGGCCATAAAGCTAAAAAAAATATAAAACAGGTAAAGTTATCTGTATTTTTCATTCAACCAATGGATATTGGATGCAAGTTAATTATGTACCTACCTCTCCATCCTTACTAGTAAAACTTTGGGAGAGAAAATTAGTGAATACAGGTCCTGGGCACAGGAGGCTAACTTTCAGCTCAGGATTTGCCATTCTTTCTGTTCTCAGACTTTCAAAAAAGCCCTGTAATAAAAAGGATTAGAAAAATAATGGAATTTTATAGTAATAAATCAAAAGATGAAATGAAGCATACATGAATGGCAAATTTACTCCCAGTGTAGGATCCAGAAAATGGAACTCCCACAACGCCAGCAATACTTGAAGTGACAGCGAGGTGTCCTGAGCCTTGCTCAAGAAAATGCTTCAAAGCAATACGACTTAGAGCGATTACTGAAAATACATTTATTTCAAATACTTGTCGATCAACTGCTGTTTCAATTGTCTCCCATGCTGCCCTCTGTGATCTTCCAGCATTGTTCATGAGAATATCTAACTAATAGAGAGAGGAAACAATGTTATATTATGTCATAAAAACAAGTCTAGGACAAAAGTATTTCAGTTAATGAAACAACACAGAATTGATACTGTATGTAATGATTTAAAATACTTACTTTTCCAAAATGATCGAGAACTTTGTCTAAACATGCTTGATGTTTGGAATATTCCAGCATATCCATTTTAAGTACCAGTACATCACTAGCATCAAGACCTGAATTTTTTCCTGCCTCTAAAAAACAAAAAATGAATGAGGAAAATTTGTGTCATGTGACATTTTTAAGATACAACGTGGCCACATAAAAGTAATCTTATAGTTGACTACTACACACCAAGGCAGATTTCTCTCACACGAAGGAGTTCATCTCGATTTCGTGCTGAAAGCACAAGCTTGCACCCATGTTCAGCAAGTTTAATAGCAAGTGCTCTACCAATACCACTAGATGCACCTGTTATCCATACTACTTTACCTTTCAACCGATCTAAAATGAGAAATATCAAAAAATGAAATACTGTATGTCACTTTTATGTTGAAACAAACTAACAAGAACTGAAATCAATGAAAATATGCACTACAAAAATTTTGCAAAGCTGATCTCTGTTGATTAAAAATTCACTTGCATCTTACCAATTGAATGGCCAAATCTTTCCATCCATGCTAGTTGAAGGTCGCAGTCAGCAATTGTAAGGATAACAAGATACACAAAAAGGTAGAGAATGTATACAAATCCGATTAACATGAAAAAGTCCATGATCTATGATGACAAGTTCCCTCTCTGCATGTGAATGTAGTTTCTTGGTCACACAGATGTGGCAAGCCCAAAAAGACTAGAGGTATTTGACCAAACTGCTGGGATTAGACAGATTGTGAGGATTAGTGTGTACCATGCGCAACAGGCAGAAAGCCTTTGCAGGCCTTGAGTCTTTAACTGAACCTTAACCTGACACTGACAAAAACAACACAACTTTGACAAGAGAGGGAGAGAGAGAGAAGAAGAAACAACTGCGGCATTTACATTAACAAGTATTCATTTACTGGCTGTGTGTCATACTCGACCCCATGACACTATGAAATGATATTATTCGTCCAGAGTCGATGCACTAAAAATTAGAAGGGTTTAACTGTATGTTCTTTGACATTACTCATTTCAACTGGCATGTCCCTCGATCGTCTGTTGGCCATAGTGATGGAGGCGTGCAGGTTATGTTTTCGTACCTTGTTAAATGAAGACACGTACTTCTGCTATGATTATTTGTTATGATGTGAATGTATCTGAGTCTTTGAAAATTGAAAATTAATTAGGATGGTTTGAGGTTGCCCTCAAACATATCTATGGATGTTTACAATGTTCTCCAGTGTGCTCTGTTGGTGTTGACAGCTGTCACAGGAGATTATTTTGTCCATCTCCAGCAACACCATGATGTGGGAAGAGCATTCAGTGACAATGCAACCCACGCTGCTGTTGGGTTCCTTACTTGGATTACCATGATATCCCATTTGGGGGGAATGCCACCAATCAAGGCCAGAATCTTAGTGCAGAGCTTACTCTGTGCCCTGATATCATCAGCTATTGATGTTGACCATTTTATTTCTGCAAGGTCCTTTCATCTCAAGGTGACAAAATAAGAGATTTTCAGGGGTTTTGTTTGTTCTCCCATAATATGCTTTCATTTTTTTACACTATTTTATGTGCCTAACTTTGTTTTGTCTCTTCTTTCAGGATGCAACGAAACTTATAAGAAGGCCTTTCCTCCATTGCACAACATTGCCGCTTGTTGCATTTTTAGTCATTTTTATTCCAGCAAAGTATTGTAATTGCGTGAAGCTTGAGACTTTAGGGTGGATCATTCTAGCTGCTTTTCTAAGCCACCATAATCGAGACGCTGCACGACGTGGATTTTGGTTTTACCCCTTGGGATCAACTCCTCCGTTGGGGACCGGAACTTATTTGGCTCTGACAGCAATACTACCAATATTTTTGAGCCTAATTTTACATTATACAGATAGCTCCCTCTTGAAAATGCAATCGTATAAAAGGTCTGTTTTGATTGTTTAAATGGGTTTGTGATTGTGTTCTGTGTCTTCAGAGCAGTTCATTTCTTTCTGTTAACTTGTTTGTTCTTACTTTGAAATAATAGCTTATTTTATTATTTTTATTAAATTTATCTTTGCAAAGAAAGTATGGTTGACTATTTATGAATCCTAATTTAATCATGATGCCTGCCATATAATTATAAAAAATAAAGACTAGCGTTTAAATTCAAGCAAAGATCTACTGCTACAGCACATTGCTGTTCGTAAATGCGTAAACACCCAATTAACACACAGCACTAACGGAGACCACCAACCGCCCGGTCGGTGGGCAACCCATCTAGCACGGGACGATCAATAGCGCCTGCGAGGCAGGCAGCCCATTTGACATGCATTGGAGGTGGTCCGAGTCAGCTTAAACTGAATCGTCTATAGACGAATTCATTACTTCCGTCAATGC
>NW_026267148.1:2444301-2450225 GCF_000697945.3 Frankliniella occidentalis
CCCTCTATCGGAGGTGCTAAGTCCTTTGGCTGAGTGCCGTACCGTGTCGACCACCGCGTCAGGCCGGCACAGCACGGGGCACTTAGATCGGATAGTATTAGTTTGGCCAACCAGATTTGGAGAAGACTGTTTGTCCATAGTTTATTTTGTTTTTTGTTTGTGATAAGCTCAGCCCGCACCGCGACAACTGAGGCAACATATACGGCTTTTTAAACAAATACATTTTTAAATAGGTCTGAATGTAGAAGGGACAATTTCTTCCCTACAAAGGTGCCCTTATACTCAGCGCGGTCGTTGTTTACACTGAGGTTTAACTTGTTTTTAGAAATGGTTTTTACCATCAAGCGTTAGAAATTGTGTCCAAAATGCGTGCCTATCTACCAGTAGGCAATTTGGTTCGGAGGAGATGAAAGGGGGAAGATGGTCGTGCCTCCTCCCGATTCGAGCCAATGCCCCATCGCAAAATTAGGGCAGATTCACTTATTTGTGGGTGCGAAACAATAGTAACTCGTCACCGGACCGTTTTCTTCTCTTTTGTTCCGGAGGTAAAGTGAGGGGTTTTCTCCGCTCGCTCGCCGCCTCCTCCATCGAACAAATACATAAGAGGGAGCTTCCCCTGTTCGACCGCCGCGCCGCCACAGATTGGGACGCTAAACTCCCACAAACACTCGCAATAATGGTAGATGACGAAGCAGCGGTCCGACGCGGCCGGCGCCGCTCCAGCCCGCCCGGCCCGCCTGTGCCGAACTGGGCCTCACCTCTCGCGGGCCCGCCTCGCCCCGCGCCCCGCCCCGCCTCGAGGATAATCCAAATTGAACCTCGATCGCCTCGTTAAAATGTCGATCTAAAGCTGCGGTGCTCGCGGTCCAGACCGTGCCGATCCAGGGAGGGGGAAATCCACCTGCAACTGGCTCGCCGCGCCGCTGGAGTTGCGTGGCTCTTCTCTCTGCCGCCGCTGCGGCTCTGGGCCCGGGCCCGGCCCCGCGCCCCACTGTGACGCGGCCGAAGTGCCGCTGATGACGTCCACGAGGTGGGCTGGACCGCCGCCGCTGCAGCCGCCCCTGACCGGCTGGGGAATTTGAAAGGGTACCCACTGTGACTGCGGGATGCTCCACCTCCTCCCCCTCCACTCCCTTCTCTCTATATATTTCTCTCTCTCTCTCTCTCTCTCTCTCTCTCTCTCTCACTCATAGACCCTGGGCAAACAAACGCGCTGCGGTGTGTCCGATCTGTCAAGAGGCCGGTTATTGGTTCCCTGGAAGGCCGGCATAAAAGACGGCCGAGGGGTCGTTGCAGGGCGCGAAGAGCAAGGGCTTTGACCTGGGCACCCCGGTGTAGTGTGTGGAGGTAATGGCCAGAAAAAGGGTTTTTAGACGGTGCAGCGTTTTGAAAATTTTACCGAAATTTACCTCTCGGAAATTATCAACAAAAAAAAATTTCAGATTGTTTAACAAATCAAACAAAACCCACTGCCGCAAGAACCTTGGCTCGCCTTTCTTGTCCGTCACTGCAGCGTATCAATGCCAAAACACGTCCTGGCGCACTACTACTGGTTCCTTCTAGTTTCTGTAGTGCAACCACCAATCTGCTCTGTAAGCAGCGCGCGTTGGCCTGGACCCCGGCGTGGACTGATAGTGCAGCGCGGCCGGCGCGGCGTGGGGCGAGGCGAGCGGCCGAGGGCCTCTGCTCCGCTCTGCTCTGCTCGATAACGGATGGGTACAGACTTCCTTATTGAGCTCACTTTTATCGACACCCCAGCGCCACTCTGTGTTTCTCATCCTCCTCTCCGGCCGAGCCTGGGCCTCGGCCTGCGCCCGGCCCGGCTCTGATCCTCGCGCCTGCATTAGCCTCCCCCGCCGGGGCCCCCGACCCGGCTGCCCCGGCCGCCCCGGCCGCCCTGCAGAAAGGCGTGATTCAGATAAACTGAAGAGTAGAGGATGGCCGGTCGGTAGGGCAGAGATTCGAGGTGACGGCAGCTGCCAACAAAAAATTTCCTACACACTTAGAGCATCTCGCCTCTATGGCGCAGTCGGTAGAGCACCCGCCCAGAGTGGGAGGTCGGCGGTTCGACTCCAGGCTTGACAAGATTTTTCCCTTTTCCATGTGGCGCGTTGGTGTACGGCCTCGGGCCGACCTGAAGTTGAAGTAGAATCGGAACACGGCTCACCTCCGTTGGCTTGGTAGCTTTGGTGGCGCAGGGTCGCTGATACTGACGGTTGGGTTCGGCAATCGGCACTCGGGGTTGTGGGTTCGATACCCGCGTACCCCTCAAGACGGAAAAAGATAACAGTCCCCTCGGAGGTAAGGTCTCGGAATCTGGGTTTCAGTCTTGCTCACCTTGCGACACCTGTAAGTCCAACAACCGAGAGTATGTTCTGAGCACTGGGGTTTGAAGCGGCTGATCCCAGTCATAGAACTCAGAAAGTTGCCGCCAACTGCAAACTGCATACTCCCGACTCCCCCATTTTTTATTTTATTTTATTTTTTGGACGGGTGGGGGGAGTTGGGCTTGAGCATTTACGGCGCCGAGCGGACTTTTGACTGTTCTGTGATGTAGGGCTGCACACTCCGTCATAGTCGCGGTCTTTCCCTCACTACACTTAAAGTATCCCTTTATGGCCTCTGAAGCCTGTTCGTCTTTGAAGCACATTTTTCCCAAATTTCAGCATATCGACGAGGTCGGGAGAAATTTAGGTCGGACAATCTAAATACACCAACGTTCGCCTCCGATATCTCACTGTAAATGTGGGTTGACCAAGGCGCGACTTCACAGTCGCCTTTGCTGGGTACCTTCCTCTCTTTCGAAGTTACTGACCCACATCCTTATTTCTTGGGATGCCAGTGAATTTTCCTTCGCGCATGCATCGGTCATACACAATGTCGCATTGACACCCCCGAATGTGCCCAGCCACCAGGTACTGTGAGTGCCTGGAATGCCCGCGGGGGAGGTGACTTGCGTTAGCTGATAATATGCACCCCAGATTTACAATACACTTCGTAAAGACAGGATACTAACTCTCATCACACTAGTCAGAAAAAGTTTAAATTAATGTTTTTGCAGCTAAAGAAAGCAACTACGAAAAAGAGCGCGGCATGCTCCGACACGATAGTCCAGGGGAGTATTGTACAGCCTTTCGATCAGCCGGGCCGCGTTAGGCTGGACTCGGCTGGGCCTGAACCCCACCCATCCGCATCATTTTAAAGCAGCATCGAGCTTAATTGTGAGGTTACAAATCTTGATTGGTAGGTGTTTATGCGGTGAAAGGAATTGTGTAGTGTGAGAGAGGGTGAGAGAGAGAGAGAGAGAGAGAGAGAGAGAGAGAGAGAGACGGAAGGGGAGAGGGAGAGGCGGCGGCGGTGGTGGTAGTGATCATTTCGATAGGATCTCGAGCACGCGGTCTGGGAGGTGTGAGTCTGACTCGGTGCGGTGCGCGGCCCCTCTGCGCTGCTCGGGTGGCTCACCGCCCCGCCTGCCCGCCCTGCCCGCCTTGCCCGCTATACACCCGTTCTGTATACCAGATTCTTTTAATTTTTATTTCGAAACAATATTTCAACATTGCGGAAATATTCAAAAAGTTGGGAATTCACATTTCGACCTATCTGTTTTAGTATCACGGGTGGGTAATCAGTTGTCATTAAAATTTCTGGGATTCTATTATTAATGCATGGACTCGTTTGTGCGAGCAAGTAATAAGACGAACAATGAACTTTCGAGTGTGTCCTTCCCTCTTTATTGTGATTTGCGAGGAGCTTACAGAAGTGATGGATAAAATGGAGTAATAATATAACAAGAATAAAACTACGGCGCGCGCGCTCACGGACTTGCGATAAAGCAAACTCTGTCAGCGAAAGCGACATGATAACGAATGGCTTGTTCGGTATTCGTATATATTCACTTTGTCCTTGTCTGATCGCTAAAGTGATCCTCGCGCGGCCGCGCCATATTCTATTTCATCTGCTAGCATAACCTCTTTGCCATAACGTACTCATCCCCCCCCTCTCTCTCTCGTTCTTTTTCTTCGCCCCCCCCCCCTCTTCCTCTCTTCCCTTCCCTTGCCCGCCCCCTCCTTCACCCCTCGGTGTGTCCACTGCAGGTGCGATAGCGTCAGATTTCACATCCACACACAAAGGTGTGCGGACAAAGTCAAAACAATACATATATAGATACACCCTCCTAACCTCATCTCTACCTCGGGGTGCGGAATGATTGTGGAGCCATTACGGGAACTTATTTTTATTTTTTTGCTTATTTCGAGTTCCGATCATTCCGACATCACTCCCCAGGCGGACGAGAAGATCACTCGTGGGCGGCGGTGGCGGCAGGAGGACATACCGATGTAATGTATCAGGAACAATAGACGAACGGATTACGTAAATTATGCAAATGTGATCGAGTGCAGCAGCCTGCAGTCCCCCGCGCAGTCCCCCGCGGCTAGGCTGCACGGGCCGAGGAGTCACCTCCGCTGTCTGCCGTACACAGTCCACTGTCCCGCGTCCCGTGTCGAACGACGTTCGCAGCGAGGACGAGGCAGCAAAGCAGCATTGCCAGAAAGGCAATTCTTTGATTTTTATGATATTTGAAAATTGTTTCGTTTGTAGTTTTCCATGCGAGCAGCACAGAGGGAGGTGTGTAGGCCCGTTTATATTTTTAATCAATGTTATTTCACCTGGTTTTCAGCTCACGAGCTGACGTGAACCGACTTCCGTGCAGTGTGGCGCTTCAATTAAAAGGTTTTGCGACGCAGCAACGTGACTGCTACTATTATCAGCGCCATCGACACAACAGCCACACAGCCAGACATCTGGACAACAACAACAACCGCAAAGGCAACTTCCTGTCATTTGAAGCAAATACTGTGAGATTGTGTCACAGCACAGGAAGACATCCTGATAATGTCACACCAAACAACAAGGCTAAAGGCGGCCTACTTAAGTTCGCTTAAGTTGGCGGGCAGCAAATTCAGTGTCATTTACGAGGTTTCTTTCTGTTTTCCAAGATGCGCTGCACTTCTATAGGGATGGCAGGGGGTTGTTTCGTGTAAAGTGAAGTTGTAAAGTGGACACTAGTAGGTGTGGTGTGGTGCCCACTTCGTAACTGACGTTAGTCACCTGAAACCACCAACATTGAATTAGGCAAATTAGGTCGCTATACCTGATGGCCACAGTGGATTTACGGTCCAGCAGTGCGCGGACTACGAAGTAGGCACCCTAGCACTACTTCTCAGAAAAGGGGGTGCCGACAGCTAAAGAGAGACGGGTAGGCCACCTTGTGGCGCACGCCTGTTTCAACGGGGCAGGCGCTGGTCTGGTCCCTTCCCTGACGGGTGACGGGCCAGTGAGTGCTTAGTGTTTTCGACTGGAACGGGTTCGCCACTCTACGGCTGACCCGACGGGTGCATATTTCGGGCGAGTCAGGCTGAGATTTTGCTAGTTTGCCTTACTTACTGGTGCGACCTCCCCAAAGATCAAGACTACTCCTCAATCTACCGTCTCGTCGTTCTCACTATATTTGCACGCAGACCCCCTGATACGATGGATGTGTGATTGCCACGTTGTTTCCCATGGGACCTGTCACTTTTATTTTCCGCGCCTCCCATATGAAGTAGTTGGCGACTCCACACCCCAGGCGGGCAGGGCGCCTGTCGATGGCCGGGTAGGCAACCCCGCGGCGCACGCCTGTTCAACGGGACGGCCTACGACGCAGGCGCTGAGCCCTGGCTTACCCGTGCCCGTGATGTTGAGCTCTGTTTTGGGCCCTTTCTCTGGAAAACAACTACCTTTCTTTGCAAAGCTTCTCCCTCGGCTGCTATTTCTTCCTTGCATACTCCACCACTTGACGTCGGCCACGGGCCACTTGTCACTTCTCAGACCTGGGGCGCCTTACGAGAGCCGGGTAGGCAGCCCCGCGGTGCACGCCTGTTTAA
>NW_026267148.1:2461462-2463762 GCF_000697945.3 Frankliniella occidentalis
GATTCCGGGGATGGTCGGTTGTTCGAATCCCATCCGCGATTATTTTTCCAGGAGAGTTATTTTCCTGCTCTTCTGGCCAAGTGTCTTCGGACGTCAGTCACAGCTTAGATCTAGATGCCGCGAAAAGTAGTTTTCTGAGTCGTTCCGTCGTGGCCAAATCGGTAGCGTCCGGGCCCGATAAGAACCTGGTCGCTGGTTCGAATCTCGGCCGGGTGATAATTTTCGCGCTCCGCTGGCCTTGATTTTACAGCCGTGCGACACCTGGTGGGATGGGCCGGTACGCAAACAGTCGCTGGTTCGAATCTAGTCGCCGGAACCCTTTTGCCCCTCTGCCAGCCATACGTTTCGGGGTGAGAGCCAAATCGGAGATAAGCTTCACGTATGCAAACCCCTCATCATTGGCTCAGTTGGTAGAGCGTGCGCTCAGGACGCAGATGTTTGTCGGTTCGAATACTGACCGCGGCTCATCTTTTTTCCTATTTAGTAGTTTGCGGCGCGGGGACCGAGTTAAGACAAAAGACCAGCCGACATGGGGAGGTGGACTTGACCGCCTGCTTAGCAGCCCCCCGCCCTCCCCCTTCCAAAAAGAAACAAGAAAAATTTCGCCCCCACCAGGACTCGACCCCGGGCTGAGGGTGTCTTGTGCTCCAAGCCCTAGCGCGCTCGCTACTCGGCTGTCGGCTCCACTTGTCAGTGGAAGGTTCAGAACTCGGTCCTGCTGTACGAGTCTTGGTCTCCCGGATTGCACGCGTTCAGGTCGGGTCAAGTCCACCTCTTCGACGCGCTGCAGCCCGGGTCGGCTCCTGGCCCGAAACACGGAAAATGGCCACTAAAAGAGGGCTCTGCGACGCGCGGAGGTCCATTTATGGGACTTGTTCCGTGTTTTTGGCCTGAATTCGACCCGGGCTGCAGCGCGTCGAGGAGGTGGACTTGACCCGACCTGCACGCGTGCAATATGGGAGACCAAGACACGTAAAGCGGGCCCGAGTTCTGACGTCACGATGACGAGGAGCAGCTGACAGCCGAGAGGTGAGCGCGCTGGTGTGTGGTCCGGACACCGTCGGCCTGGGGATCCCCTTGATTTATTTAAGTTTTTTTTTTCTTTTAACAAAATTGACACTCCTGACACTACGTCGGTGTGAATCCGACTAGGTCATCTGCAGCAATGTAAGGAGGTCGACTTCACCACCTACTCAGCAGGTCCCGACAAAAGTTCACCCCCGACAGGAATCGATCCCCGGGCCGACGGTTTCCGGACCATACCCCAGCGCGCTTGCCACTCAGCTGACGCGTGCTCCGTGGACTAATACGTCAGCACTCGGTCCTGCTTTACAAGTCTTGGTCTCCGGCATTGCACGCGTGCAGGTCGGGTCAAGTCCACCTCCTCGACGCGCTGCAGCCCGGGTCGAATTCTGGCCAAAAACACGGAACAAGTCCCATAAATGGACCCAACCTAACCCCCGCGCGTCGCAGAGCCCTCTTTTAGTGGCCATTTTCCGTGTTTTGGGCCAGGAGCCGACCCGGGCTGCAGCGTGTCAAAGAGGTGGACTTGACCCGACTTGAACGCGTGCAATACGGGAGACCAAGACTCGTGAAGAAGGTGACCGAGTTCTGAACGTTCTGTTGACAAGTGGAGCCGACAGCCGAGTGGCGAGCGCGCTAAGGCTTGGAGCACAAGATACCCTCAGCCCAGGGGTCGAGACCTGGTCGGGCGAACATTTTCTTGTTGTTTTTTAGAAGGGGGAGGGGGCGGGCTGCTGAGTAGGTGGTCAAGTCCACCTCCCCATGTCGTCTGGTCTTTTGTCTTGACCCTTGGTCCCCGCGCCGCAAACTACTAAATAGGAAAAATTGTGAGCCTCGGTCAGTATTCGAACCGACAACCATCCGCGTCCCGAGCGCGGGCTCTACCTACTGAGCCAAAGATGAGGGGTTTGCATACGTGAAGTTTATCTCCGATGTGGCTCTCACCCCGAAACATATGGCTGGCAGAGAGAAAAGGGTTCCGTCCACTAGATTCGAACCAGCGACTGTTTGCGTACCGGCCCATCACATCAGGTGTCGCACGGCTGTAAAATCAAGGCCAGCGGAGCGCGAAAATTATCACCCGGCCGAGATTCGAACCAGCGACCAGGTACATACAGGGCCCGGACGCTACCAGTTTGGCCACGACGGAAGAATAAAGAGCACTACTTTCAGTGGCATCTTGATCTGAGCTGTGACCGACGCCCGAAGACACTCTTGGCCAGCAAAGCAGAAAAAAAGACGGCGGATGGGATTCGAACTACCGACCACCAGCACAA
>NW_026267148.1:2464211-2475085 GCF_000697945.3 Frankliniella occidentalis
AAAACGCCTGGAGGGTAGGCAATGCTTTCCTGAATAGGGCCCCTGCCGCCCCCTGTCCCTCCGAGCGCTTGGACAAGACGAGAGCTTCGGAGAGGAATTGATATCTTTCGTTTTCGCTTAAGCTCTTAGCGCTGTTTACTTCTGGTTGATATTCTAGCATTGGCGGTAGTAATGAATTCGTCTATAGACGATTCAGTTTAAGCTGACTCGGGCACTGTCGGCTTTAGCAACAATCGTATAGCTACAAACAGGGACGTGTGCAGAACACGTCCTTGCCTTCTGCTTACACCCTGAAGGCTTCGGATTTCATAATACCCGAACCCGAAAAGGGATATTCTATAGTCAGGTCGGATTAAGCTGACTCTGGCATTGTGGTCACCAATAGGGACGTCTCTGCCCCTACTTACCTGTGATCCACCTCCAACGCATGTCAAATGGGCTGCCTGCCTCGCAGGCGCTATTGATCGTCCCGTGCTAGATGGGTTGCCCACCGACCGGGCGGTTGGTGGTCACCTTTAGTGCTGTATGTTAATTGGGTGTTCACGCTTTTACAAACAACCCTGGATCGTGGACCAGTTGGTTCTTTTTTAATAAATGTGCTGTTTTTTGAAACTTCAATGTTAAATGCTAAATTATGACATCATTGCCATAATGGTAGGGGTGCGAAGAGAAAATGCAAGATTTAAAATGGAAGACATAATATTGTAATGTATATATCACATTCTTTAAAATCTTAATAACTTTGAACAATACAAAATGTACACTCTAATCAGAATACATTATTTTATGTACATGAAATACACTCATTTCATTTGGCAAATATTTACAGAAACATAATCTCAATATCAACATAGTGATGGGTATTTTAATTATCTTCACAATGGCACGTTATAACACGCGAACAAAAAAAAATAATGACTAAGATGTTTGTGTTTCTTTGATATAGAATGCTGTCAAATTGTGGAAAACTCATTTAAATTCATGGAAACAAACAATTGATTTTCTTTACCTCATCAATGAGTACATCATCCCTTTTTCAAAGAGAATTGTAATTAAGACAAACCTGTAGGATTTCCTTTTCTATGCTGAAAATTAAATTAAGGTCAAACGAAAATTCCACAATGGACTCAAATAATGACTGACATTTGCAACTGGACGAGTGATAAATTAACCAACATTCTTTGCAATTGCTAAAATGTGCAAACCTGCAATTTTGAATGAGGTGCCACTTCTTTGGTTACAATTGGTTAATATACTAATTAAAACTAAAGTACGTAAAATGCAAAGACACACTCGCCAACTAACAACACCTGCTAACAGCTTGAAAGATATGTTACAGGATCCAAAAGGTACTGTTTATCTATGATGTAGATTTTTTTCTGATTTACAGTTTATCCAGAGATGAACATTTTTTTCACTTTTCAGGTACTTTTTTGATATGAAGTAGATGATACATGATACGTTCTTGGTTGGAGGGAACTGTACAATGAAAAATACTGATGCATTTTCTATCAGGAAGATAAAAAAAATGTTGCTGATCTCCAGGTTCTGGTGTAGATGCAGCAGTATTCCATTTTAACAATTTCACTTATGAGCTCCAGGCTCAGCTGTCATCAAAATGATGGTGATTTAAATACAAGCATGTTTTCGGGTGATGTAAGTACCATAGATACGAGGTTCTTCCAGTCAATAGGGCCTAAGGGAGCGTTTTTACCCATAAAAATGCGCCGGACCATTTATTTGTTGAATAGTACGTCTCGGGCGCAAAACATCACATGTCTTTTCTTTTAAAATAAGAAAGAAATAAAATTATTCACCTATTTTATTAATAACTAAGTTATATCACTGCTTTAAAACCAATGTCGTGAAGGCGGGCCTACAAGAAAGTCAATCCGACAAAATATGAGACAAGAGCATGGAAACTCATGTTATTCCAAACTTGTGTCTTCCATACCCATTCCTCATACATGCTGCACGGACACCTCATGGCCGGCACCCACCAATGGTCAAGCTTCTTATTGATAATGAGTTTGATATGCAGGGTGGTGCAAGGCTTCGCGTGCTGGATGGCGAGGCGCAGCCGACACAGTCACCCTGACAGCCGACATCAACACATCACCCAGGACTAGAAAGCGCAGATCGACACAACTCGCCAGTCATCATCAGTTGGACCTCACACCAATCTCGCCAAAACCATCAACATAAATTTTGAAATAAAATTATTGTCAAGAGTTTGTGGGGTACGCCCAGAGCGTTCTAGTGCACGTACTCGTTGACGTACTGCTGTGCGTCTACGATTACGCTAGTGTAGCCCGGTGGCTGGTGGTGCAGGGCGTTCTTGGTGTAGTCCTGATAGTCTTGGTGCCCGCTTGAAGTGAGGCCCACTCCGACCCCAACGCCTACCCCGACATCCAGATGGTGGTGGTGATGGTGGAGATGGTGGTGGTGCGGGGAAGTAGTCGTGTGGTGGTTGTGGTGGTGGTGGTGGTTGTGGTGCTGCTGGTGATGTTGGAGCGTCGGGGACATGATGTTGTTGTTGCTGGTGTTGTGGTCGTTGTTGTTTGTGGTGAAGTGGCAAGGCAGACCGGCGAAGGTTTGGTGTTGGTCCGAGGCGTACGGGAGGGCGGTGATGTGCGGCACCGCCGGTGCCGAAGCGGCGGCCTGCTGGTGGTCGCTCTCCGTGGACGAGCACGAGCTGGAGGAGGAGCTGTAAGGGCGCTGCTGCGGGTGCTGCTGAGGCAGCGGTAAAGGCTGCAGGGTCCCGGGGGTCATTGCCAGTTCCCCCTGGTCTGGGTACCAACAGCTCAGCTCGTGGTGGTACGAATAGGAAGGGGGCGGGGGTCCGCTGCTGCTGACGGTGTCCTCGTACGGTATGAAGTACGAGAGCGCGGCGCCCTGGCCGCCGCTGAGCCCAACGGAGCTGTCGCTGTACTCGTCGTCGCCCGGGAGGCTGGCCGGCTGCTGCGGCGCGAGGGGTGGCGCGTGCGGGGGCTCGGCCTGCACGTGGGTGAGGAGGGTCACCGGGGTGGGGGCGACGGCGGCCGAGGGGACAGCGGAGGCCGAGACGTCGAGCCGGGCAAACTTGGCTGGCCGCGGGCACGCCGGCGAACCGGGGGCGGGCCGCACCAGGGGGTTCACGCTCATGTGCTCTGGGGGCTGCGGCGAAGAGCCCTGCGAGAGTGGGGACGACGCCGCCTGCGACGCCTGCGAGGAAACGGCCTGCGAGTCGCCGCCGGTACCGCTGGAGGACAGAGAGGACGGCGCCGTCACCGGGGTCACCACCGGCAGGCACACTGGCGGCTCGACGACTTCGCGGGCCGCGGAGGACGTCGTTGGGCCCACGGGCGCCACCGGGCCGCGGATCTGCTCCATGTTCATCACCAGGTCTGTAGCCTCCGACTCGCTGAGGACAAGAAATATCTGGTTAGAGAACACTTTTGATAAGGCATATCATGAAACTTTATAGGCTGTAGCAAAGCACAATACTTTTATAATGATTTTTGTTATACGGTTCGTTGGTTCGTTTCGTACCTGAGAACATAATTGACCGACACAATACAGTGCGGTCGCGATGATCTCGAATTGTGCACGATGGTCGCGTAGCTCTGCATCCACACCCAGCCGCCACCTTTAGTTAGAAACCGGAAGTACTTGGTCGTCACCTGGCCCTTGAAGAGTACTGCAAGCAGAGAGAGAGGAAGACGGGTTAGGTTAGGCAACGTGCACGGCTCGAGTGACTGTGGGTTGCCTATCCGCAGATACACAGGCGTTCGTAAACCACCCGTCATCAAAATACACGGCGCGCAGGGCAACCTCAGCAACGCATCGCGACGAGTAATGCGTCATTCATCTAAATTCAATTGCAAAATTTCTTTGGGAGTCCCTACAATGGTTGTGCGCGCAACCCCTGGGGGAGGGGCGTACAGTAGTGTGGCGTGGCAGGTTGCGGCCGAGAGTAGCGGCAGGAGGGTGGGGCCCGGCCCGGCCGGTAGGCTGCTGGGGGTAAACAGGGAGCGCGGAGCTAAAAGGGGGATAATGCGCCGCTCTGGTGTGAGTGAAAGGGTGAGCGGGGGGAGGGGGGGTGCGAAACCCAATCGATAGATGAGGAGCGCGAGGGGCTGAGGGAGGAGGGAGGGGGCGGGCGCCACCCTATGCGCCGCGCCCAGAGCCTACCCCCCGCTTCAGCCGGCTACATGACGGGCTGAGCAAACATCAGCAGCCGATAGCAGAACTCCCCCGGCAAGCGCACAGCAGTCGCGGCGGCGGGGGTGGGGAGTAGAGAGAGGGTTGGGAGCGCGCGGGTACAGGAGGGTGGCAAACGGCCCGGGAGCGGAGGGAGGGTCGCTGTCGCTGCAGGGGCGGAGAGAGGGGTGAGGTGAGGCGGCCTGGGGCCTATGGAGAGTGTGGCAGCGTGGGGTCGAAGCACCCCCCAAGACTGAAAAATTCCTTTATTATTTTTTCTATTTTAAAGAAAAGCCCTTTCTGCCCCACCCACCCACGAAGACACAGGAACGCGCTAGGAGGGGGCATCTAGGAAGAGGGGGAGGGGAGAACTCGAGTTAAAGCGAAACCAGGCCGTCGTTTTAGAGATGCGACTTTAAGCTATGTATTAATCCTTGTGTTATTCTTTGAAAGTACTTGACAGAAAATTCCTTGAGCTATTCCTGTGCACACTTACATGTATGATGTGAAAATCTCATATGCATTATGTCACAGCCATGGATATATTGATACAGCGTCTTCTCGATGAGGTCCTGTGGCTCGTAGCCTGTGAGTTGAGAAACCCTGTAAAACAGAAAAAAATACGATTGAAGAAAATGATACGAGCAGTATTTTTATCCACCGCGTATAATCTAATAACCACACTGTAATAAGTGTACAACAAGCCAGCTCTTTGAACCGGAGAATAAGAGTTTCGCAGTTCGAAATAAAGAACAAAAATGATTTTGTAATTGCATATCTCCAAGGTTGGTGTGTACTGCTCCCCTGCGCAAGGAGTTCTACAGTTATTGTACGACCTTACATTTTCTACAGTCAAGCTCTAAATATTTTATGTTACAGCTTAAGCCGTCGATTTGTTATACACTTCAGGAAAGAGGTTAAAGCATGAGTCTTATAGGGCGGAAGAAGACAATGCTGAATAACAGAAACGAGATTTTTCACCTTGCATCGAGGAAGATGAGCTTGAGGTCCAGCGAAGCTCTGAACATGAACATGTTGGAGTGCAGCTTGATCTCGGTGATAGCAGATGGCGGCAGCGAGTGCCCAACCGCGACCAAACCCACGTTCTGGTAGCATGCTTCGTAGGGAGACGTGCTCGTGGCTACCTGCTTCACCTTCAGGTACCCAGAACAGTGTATTACCTGCGCCAAGCAGAAAAGAAACAAACATCAGTCAACGGATCCTCCAAAACATGCATGTGATTGGGACTTTTCCTTCGTTCCTCTTACAGAGTTATATTTTGGGCAGAGCCTCGGGGTGTCGGATTTATTACGAAAACGTCCCCCAAAACAGGGAGAAAATAAGGCATACGTTATACTACGTTGACTGCACCAAGAACGTAAGCACAACAGGGGTCCAGTTTTATTATGAGATGGTGTGAGGAGATGTATGATGTATGTATGGAGCTTAGTGTACAGAGCCAGATAGACGGACGGGTCGGCGGCTAAACTATATAGGCGGGGGACGCAGCAAAGCGCGTCGCGGATACAGAGCAGTATGACAGTGAGTTCCTCCCGGGGGATCCCTGGCTGCTGCCATTGGCTGCGGGAGCGGCAGTGGGGGAGGGGGAGGGGGAGGAGCCCGCGGTGACTCCTCCCATCTCGATCCCCTCCCCCTCCTCCTCCTCCTCTTCCTCATTGCCACCCTCCGGCCGCCTGCGCGATGCTCGTCTGCGCCACCCACACCCACCTCGCCTCGCTGCGCCTAAACCCAAAATGCTCCAGAACTTTGTAACGAACGATACCAGACTGGAGATCATCAAAATGTTGGAAGAGTTTCTGGTGTTTTCGTTTTCGCTGCGGACGCTTGTTTTTTGTGCGCAATATTGCAAAAAGATACCGTATTCTGTTGACAGACGTACATTTTCAATAAAAACGTGGAGCTCTTGTGCTCTAAGAGAGGAATTTAAATGCATTGATTCTCCTTTATTTTCATGGAAGTGCCAAGAAAAAGACGGGAAGTTTTATCATGAAACCAGAGCATCCCCCTTTGGACAAAGATGCGGGTCGAACTATGCTGAGAGAAGAGGAAAGCTGCAGCCACGAGCGGGGTGCATACATACACGCCTACAAGTTTTTAGAGCACCCGAAAAATCGGGCCATATTTCAATGCCGAGATCCGGGCGGGTTTGTTTATCTGACATTTGTTTACATGACGCGAAGGAACAGAGCGCCGACACTGGTGGGGCATTGCTTTCATTTTCTCTTTTCGACTGTACACTTTTCTCCTCTTCTTTTCTTTTAAGGCTAACTCTATTGGAAACCGATCCTGGCGGCACCGCGCGGTAGTGCGACCAGCTGTGTAAATGCGCTTGCACACCCACCCCCGCGTCGCCCCCGCGGGGAGCGAGGAGTGCCCTTCACTTTACACAGTTTCTTACCCTGTTTGCACTTTCATCTTTTCTTTCTCTTTTTTGCAACCTCCCTCTTGTACTTTTCTGGCCTCAACATACTTTCATGAAGTACGACAGAGAACAATTTCTAATTTCAACCTGTTCTCATTTAGAACAGCTCTTCGCATTGTACACCTACAATAACTAAATTCGACCTGCAGGAGGCAAGGCTCTCCGCGTTAGGATACCTCCCCCCCCCCCTCCCCCGAGATGCTGGAGCTGCTGGAGGCAGCAGGGAGCTGCTGGAGGCAGCAGGGAGCTGCTGGAGGACACTCTAGCGCCCGTTTTGTTGTTCTGGAGAGGAGGGAGCCCCACTGGCACAGCCCCGCCGCGCCGCTGCCGCTGCAACACCAGCCACCGCCCCTGCGTCCCCTTCACTGGTACACAGGCCGTGTTTAGTCAGCAAATTAACGTAGGGGGAGCGGAGGGTGGCGTGGCGCGGTGCGGTGAGGCGGAGCCTGGAGGGTGGTTGAGCTCGACTTGGGTCAGGGGCGGACAAGACGAGACTCTATGATGAGAAGGGCCTAAACAGCAGGAGGAAGGAAGACTACTAGACTGTGGTTTTGCGTCTCTGAATTCATGATTTTACGGCGAAAGAAACCGTCCAGACCATCCCCTTCGCAACTTAAAGTTCATATTTTGCATCTTGGCCTAAAATGAAGGTACTTCGACTGCCATTCATAAACTCTCCCGCGCTCTTTATTTTGCATGTAGTCCAAAACACGGTTCAAAACTTTATTTTTTAAAAAAGTAAAAATGAATCTGGTGCAGTGAGTGAGTGGCAGGTGTCGTGTAAGGTACAGGGCCCGCGTCTGCCCGCGCATACATTAGACGGTCTCTCATTACTTTGTGCCCCGCGCCGCTCGCCCCGCCGGGCTGGGCCGTGGCACCCACGGATCACACAGTTCCGTAAGAATTCCGTATTTAGCCTAAGGAATTCCTAACAGTGCACAGCAGTGCTAGCGCGATACGGCCTCGTTTAGTGTGTTGTTGTTTTTGAGCTTGTTTCCTCCGTGAGAGATACCTCGAGGAAACTTATTGCAAAGAGTACAGGAATTGAAAGTGACGTTTTCGAGAGACAGAGCAGGGAGCAGGGGTCGAGGGTTTTATTCTCACCTTGTAACCAGCGGTGGTGAGCCCAGCGTTCCTTTTCGCGAGGACACATTTCATCCGGAGGAAGAACGCCCTCTCAATCTCCAGCTCTGGAAGTTGAAGAAAAGTGTGAGCAATTTTGATTGCAGATATACGGGTCGATACAAGTCGTTGTTGCCCGAGATGCATTTACCAGGGCTGTTGTTGTCAGCATGCAGCGGCTGGTGAACGCTGAGGACGGCTGTCATTTCGTCGTGGTCTGCTGGGTGGATGTACTCGTACATGGAGTTGCCCGTAAGCTCCACCTGTAACGCGAAAATGAGTTGAAGCGAGCTGCGAAGGGGTGCAGGCCCACACCTGCCAGATTCAAAGTTAAACTATTTCGCACAAGTTTTCCCGCTGTTGCGGTTGCCGGTGATTACACCATCGAAATGGAAAACAGATAGATTTAAAATTGGTAACTTTTACTAAAAAAAGAGTTATTAGTTTAAATTTTATCCCATCACCATCACGGTACAATATCTCCCACCTGCGAAAGTCCGAGATGCACAGATGCCGTCTCAGAGATGTACATGATCTTGCCGTCCGGAGCCACCACGAATATGAAGCCGTCGAGTGTCTGAGCAAGGATACAGTAACAAAAATTATTGACGGTGACATTTATTATTTATACATCTTCAGCAATATGTTGTTGTACCGACCTGCAGCAGGTGCGACCCCAGCTCCTTGATGCACGACTCCCGGGGGTTGACCGGACAGGGCGCGGCTCCCCACGCATCTCCAAGGCCTGCAAACGACGACAAACACTCGGATCAGATCAGCTGTCAATAAGGTCATCACTTTATTTTCTCACGGTTCCGTTCCGTTAGATATCAATCACCCACACTTCGCATCGCAGGATAAGACAGAACGGTCCCCCCACCCCACTTTGACCGATTGGCAGATTTCGGGTGATATGGAGGAGGTGTCAATCATTCAGCAGTGAATCAAAAGGTGGCTATATTCTTTGAATTTTGACAAAATTTGACTTGGAACAAGGCTTGTCGGCATGGACCACTACAAGCGTGGTTTTATGCGCCGCTCCCTGCAACAGCAGATGATTCAATTTGATTCCCATCGGTGCGACACACCCAAGACGGGGAACACACAAAGTGTTGGCTGCTTACAAGAACCCCCCCCTACCTGAAGCCACCCCAGCACAGGCGCACATGCGGCGCTCATGCGGGCGGCGGCAGCGCTGGACCTGCGGGTCGGGATGGAGAGGGGGCCCCTCGACCACCCTCGTCCGTAATGAGATGAAGATAGAGCCCAGCCGCTCCCTGGCCGCAAAGTGATTTTATTATTGTTATGATTATCTCATTATTATTGTAGTTCGAAGATGCGCTGCCGCCGCCGCCACCGGTCTCCTCTCTATCTACCCCATCGATTCAATCGATCTATCGACCCGCTATACGCGGCACCCTCCCCGCTCGCTCCCCTATACCGGCAGCAAACACGGTCTTGACGTTTCGGAGAAGGAGCAAGAGACCCACATCGTTATGTTTCGCCGCGGGGGGACGCGCGAGGGCGAGGGGGTGGCAACCTCACAGCCGACGACGGACACCTCGCAGTCTCTTCGTCTGCGAAAGGCAAATCACACCATACGACTCGATTCATATTGCTTCGCTGCCACCGCGCGCCTGGTGACTGCGCCGCGCGCGGCCGTGCTGCGGGGGGCGGGTGACCTGCGCGACAAACAAGCCGTTCACGGCGCAGGACGAGACGGCGGGCCGCGGGCACGGCTCGCGGTCGCTCCCCCCGCGCTCACGCCCCGTGCCCTACAAGGCGCTCACGCCCCTGTGGGCTCACGGGCAGGGCCCGGCCAGGCCCGGTCAGGGCGGCTCTCGCCCCGATATGGAGCGGCCGCGAAGGAGAAGCCGCCGGGTGTACGTGCGCCAGTGCGCCGCGGCGACAGGGCGGGCGCAGAGACAGACAGAGGGGGTGGCGACGCGCAGACAACCAGCAAGCGTCGTTTTGCAGCACGCGCTGCTCACGCCTGAGGCACGGCACGCCTCGGCGCGACAGTTATGGACCTTGTTGACCGCACTGCTTGGTTAATAGAGTAACCGCATGCACTGTTCACAAGTAAGGCAACTAACCACTCTTTTGCTTTGCCCTTCGTCGGTATTAGCGAAATGCCAAGACCATTTCGAACGACTGATTATTTCCCGTCATTTTCTCTAGTCTAGTTCTTCTCCAAACAAGAAACGATTTTTCTGGGTGTAATACGGATCACATATCATCCATGATACGAATGAAATCGTGTGTATTATGGACAATTTGATTCGTACTACAACATGGCTTCATCCGTTATGGTATCGTCCTCGGTATGGTCCGTCCCGTCAGCGCCGTTCTTTCTTCTAGTTATACTGTACCAGGTGCAGGCGTGCGGACGGGTTGCATACTCGCACGGCGCCCTAAGGCTCGGTGAGCGACAATGGCGATAGGCAAGAGCAACACCGCCCGCACGCCTGCATCCGGTGCAGTGTAACCGGAAGAAAGAACGGCGCTGACGGACCACCCCGAATATTGTAACAGGAGAGTGTGGATCAATTTGCTTATCTACAAAATTGAAGGACTTTCGTATATTCGCATGGTACAGGCTCTGGAAGAAGTCCTGGAGAATCCTCGTGCGTACGCCTCATCGCCGCAACCCTCGCCCCCTACCCCCTCCTCCAGGCAGCAGCCCTTGGGAAAGGTCGTCGAGCCCGACCATGCGGCACGTACGGTTGACCAGGCACGCCCCGCCACGACCCGCCACGCCCCACCCCCTCTGTTGCGTCACGTTCGTCACGACAGTCACGCGCGCGATCAGCTGACGTCACGGGGTGCGACTTTGGGGCGTGGGGCGAGGTCCCAGAGAAGGGCTACGACTATACAACTCGTTAGTCTTGACCCTGGGGGGGTTGGCCGAGTCCGAGGCCGTGTCCTTGTCTTTGGTGCTGGAGGAAGGAACGATACATGGGCGCCGGCACACAAGACTGTTAACGAACCTGGGGGTTGTTAGTCGTCTCAGGAAGTCTAAGATCCTGGAGGAGCGGTACTCGGGCGCGGTCGCCCCCTCCCTGGGTCTGTTCTCGCAAAGGTCTTGGGAAAGGGTTAGCGCCATCCAGAGCTGTTCACCCGCCCC
>NW_026267148.1:2477183-2478434 GCF_000697945.3 Frankliniella occidentalis
GTGCTCGCGCGCTCAACTCAGCCGCTGCTCAAAGTTCGCACAAACCCCCGCGCCCGCGTCGCTGAACAGCCCGGCATTGTGTGCGGAACTGACCTACCGCACCCCGTGCCGTGTCCACGCCCAAACAGCAGTCGTCGTCTCTCTCGCTCCCGCGCGCGCACCGGTCGCGGGCGGCCCTGCGTGCGACAAGGAAGGGCGGCGACGACGACGCGGAGCGCGGGAGCACCTCGCGGCCGCAGACGACACACGAAGCAAAACCCACGGCGCGGCGCGACATGGGCGCGGCGTACGGCGGCGCTATGTGTTCGAGTCAGCAACAACTTCCGATGACACTGAGGGAGCAGGGGGACGCCGCCGAGGTAGCCGTTTGTGTTTTCTCCATACGCGGGGGGCGCCTATCGGTCAGATCTCAGCTCAGCGGCAGATCGGCGACGGCAAGCAGAAAAACGCCCTCTTAGATACACATAACTGGCTCCGCCATTCGCAGGAGATAGTAACTGACGGCGATGGGAAGCCCCCCTTGTGCATGTGCATCAGATTGAAGCGATAATAAACAGCACCAGCTTTTCTTAATCGAGGTCGATGCTCGGCGTCAAGTGTGGTGGCGCTTGGCTTCTAAGGGGCTGAAGCTGGAGACCCCATAAGGCAGTGACCATAATGTGATCACGACGCACTTGCACGACAGAACACTATTTCAAACTTTTCATAATACTGTGTGACTGCACACATTTAGTTCTGGGTTTTGTTTAAAAATAAAACAAAATAACAACATTTGAAAACACAAGAGGCGTAGCCCGAAGTGTCTCACATTCTCAACTTCCTCGTCAGAAGACGCTAGGATTCTGCAGAAATGCATGCACCACAACGCCAAATGTCGACAAGTACTTTCTTCAACATTAGCAAAACTCAAACACACGTCTCTTTACGACAGAGACGTGCCTTGTTCCGGCGACCTACCTCAACAGATCACGGTTTCATCCCCTTCCGAGAGCGGCCGCCAAAAGCCCAATAAAACGTGCCGGAAGCGGAGAAGCACTGATTCCCAGCGCGTTTGGAACGGGCGCCTGCTGGGTCCACGTGACGTCGACACTGAAGACGGTGGGGTGCGGCGCCCGAAAAAAACAAAAGTGCTGCAGTAGCACGGCGCGGCGCACGGTGCAGTAGCAGCAGCAGAAGGGGTGGGGGCGGCAGTGCTGTAATAATTATTATTTCTGATCACGCACGTCCCGGCGGGTTAGAGGGGGGAGGGGG
>NW_026267148.1:2478919-2479554 GCF_000697945.3 Frankliniella occidentalis
GAGTATGAACGGCAAGTGCCACTCCTCCTCCTCCTCCATCTTCGTCGGCGTCGTTCGCCGTAACCCGCGTGGAGTGTCCCCCACATCACGCCGTCGCCCGCGTGTCGCGCCCGCGCCCCTCTTGTCCTCGGCCTTCGACGGCGTCCTCGTGAGGACACGCGACGAGGACACGCATAGAATCTTCCTCACCCCTCAACCACTGGATCGCAAGGGCGTAAGGTAGCACTCTGCTATCTGCGTCCTCCGTCCTCCTAACGTGCTTGTCCTCTTGTCCTCGCCATCCTCCTTGTGTCCTGGTCCTCACCGCCCTCCCAGCGTGCTTGTCCTCGCCGTCCTCCTAGTGTTCTTGTCCTCGCCCTCCTCCAAGTCGTCCTACTTCCTCATCGTCCCGTGCCTTTCCCACGCGCTCGGTACCTGTCTGCTCCACCCCCACCCCCGCCCCCGCATATGAATGGCAGGAGGCAGGATTAGGGAAAGTCACCTCGCCTGCCTCAGCTCGGCGGCCGTCGTGGCAGCAATTGCTGCTGCTGCTGCTGCTCGTCGCCAGAGAAATTTACAACACCCCTAAAGCGTGGTGCGGCGGGCCGTGGCGTGGCGTGGCCTTGAATGGCGTGAGAAACTCAACTCGCCCGCAA
>NW_026267148.1:2480679-2481813 GCF_000697945.3 Frankliniella occidentalis
CCCATGTTCTGCTATGCCCTGCTCGGAGTAACGATGAACGAAATATTATTATTTTCGGGTGAAGGCATACCTGGTGAGAAGGAAGTCTCTCTTAGGGGAAATGGAGGATATTCATTTGGGGCCAACCCAAAAGCCCGGGGGAGGAATCAACAGATACGAATTATTTTCAAACTTTCAAAATATGAACACAAACCTCTACAAAGTAAAAGAGTACGATACGTATCGCAAGCTCTATGTACATAGCATAAGCCCCGTTCATTTTTTTGCGTAAATGACGTGCGGGCCGGCTTGCCGCTTGCCTACATCCTCATAGGGCGCCGTGCGATTAGGCAACCTGCTCACACGCGTGAATGCGGTACAGTATCAGCAAAACAAAAGAATTGCAAACTTTTTCATAGCAAAGCTGCGTTAACATTGACATCAACAACTGAAGCACCAAAGCCACGTTTGAGGGACATCCGTCCATCCCTGATCCGTCAGGAAGCCACCACAGAGATGCGGGCTCACCAAAGGTGCTGGACGTCAAACACCAAGAGGAGACAATTTAGTGGGCGCCAGCAGTAGTGGCGGGTGGCGTGGTGGTGGCAACGCTGTAAGACTGCTGCGCTGCGTCCATTCTTAAAACCGCGGTCGTGGGCAAGTCTCCAAATGCCCCTGCTCCGCCTGGGCCGGCCGGCCTCCTCGCCGCGCTGCCGCGGGACCCTGCCGGTCCGGAGCCTATGTTGCAGGCAGGGGTGCGGGCTGCGGGGCGGGGCGGCGCGGACGTGCCTGGGCGCGGGTGGAGGTGATTCAGGCACCTGTACCGCTCGAACGCGGCAGCAGCGGTGATCAATGGCAGCGGAGTCATCGCGGGCTGGGGTGGGTGGGAGCGATATCACACCTGGGCTATGGGGCGGCGGTCAGGGCGGACGCGTCCGGATCGCCACACGGCCCAGCGCGCTTTGTTTCATGATGTGAATGGGCGACGACGGGCCCGGCCGCGGAGGGTGCGTCCGAGGTTGGGCGAGGCGGGCGGCTGCTGCTTGCTGCTGCCGGACGGTGTAAGGGCTTTAAATCCGCTGGGCCGCACTCGCGGCACGTCCCCCCAGGTGAGGTGCATAGCACAGGACAGGGACTGCGGCCCCCCCGCACCCC
>NW_026267148.1:2482634-2483175 GCF_000697945.3 Frankliniella occidentalis
CCGCCGAGCCGCCCCTGCGCCTGCCCCACTGCGACAGCGGCGACCCATCCTCTCCGCCCGCGTTCCCGTTTCGCACGAAACGGATACCGTGTACCGGGGTGCACCAGTTCCAACAACCTCGAGTGTTGTGGGTTTGAACACACCTTGGGCCGCACAGACAACGTGCATTGCTACTCTCCCCCTAATAGACTCCTTAGTTTCGCCTTACGGGCGGAGGGGGTTGGGCAAACCCGCTCCGGGGTTCGCTCCGACTGCCCAAAGGGTAGTAGAAGAGGTGCGGGGGGGGGGGGGGAACGACAGTGTTGGCAGGAGGGATTGTGCATGGCGTTTGTTTTGTTTTGCCCGGCTGCGTGTGTTCGGACCTGTCACGCCTGGCGCTGCCCAGCTCTGCACTTGCGCTCATTTGTGAACCTGCGGCGGCAGCAGCAGCAGCAGCAGCAGCAGCAGCAGCAGCAGCAGCAGCTCTGGCAGTCCGAGGGAGTTGTTGTTGTTGCGTTTGTGTTTTGCCACTCGAGAGGTGACTCCGCACGCAAAGGACAGG
>NW_026267148.1:2484281-2491339 GCF_000697945.3 Frankliniella occidentalis
GCACGGCTTTTCCAGGCTGTAATTACCTCTCCTGAGAAAAGACTACGAACGCCGAGTTGGATATTTTTTACACACCATTAGACTATGGACTGGTAAGGAGTTTTTGAGCTGCGAGGGCAGTTTTTATTTGTTTTTACAACTCGAGCTAAAAACCACCGATACTTACTCTATAGGCCGAAACGTCCTTCCATTTGTTTCGAAAGACGACAATTGTTTACTGTTCCCGGGGGCCCCAGCCCAGACACAAAAAAATAAAAATAGGTCCCCTTTGCTCACCCAGCGTACTGCCTGCCCTTCCAGAAGGGTAAGAGACGGGAGGGGGGGTGTGTCGAGGGGGACATAACGTCAGTGAGTATAAGAGGGTTTCAAAAGCAAAAACACAGCAGCAGGAATATATTTATGTATTTGTTTTCCTTTGACAGTGTATTTCGAAGCGAGTGTGTGCATGCGAGCGCTACGCTCCGCGATGGCGTCCCTCCAAACGAACCGGTCCACACACATCCACGCCGAGGCAGGACCACCCCGCTATAAAGCTATATAAGAATGTTGAGGAAGCAGCCATGCTGAGCGTCGAGTGGTGTGTGTGTGTGTGTGTTTCCACTCCCTTGCGCACCAATAGCAGCGCGAGGAAGTGTTGTCCAAGAGGCTGTGAATATGGAGGGAACGAGGGGGGCTGCGAGGAAGCCTCACACAGTATAATGAATGATAAACGCGTAAGGTGTGGATGGGAGAGGGAAAAGGGGGGGGGGGGGTAGCCAGGCAGCAAGCGCTCACACACAGAGAATGACCCGGGCGGGCGAGACGTGTTGCATGACCCACGCGACTCTGTTAAAAAGAAGGAATTTCGATGCCATGTCGTTTTAGCCATTGCGTTGCCGTTTAAAGTTCGTTTGGTTGGACGCAGGTGTGTTATAAAGACAGTCGGTTTTGAAATTCCAGGGAGTTGAAATTAGAAACACAAGATGTTCTGTGTCATCACGTTTTAAGCAAGGGGGCAATAATTCTGGGAACTCGTGTGTAGTACACCGGGCCAGGAATCACGGCGGAAATTAACGGGAATCAATGCCAATCATGGATTCCGGGAATCAGACGTACACCTAAATTTGGAGTTATTGCGCGCTTTTAAATATTATAACAGTTTTAAAAGACATTTTGATGAAACACTACTATGCCTTCCCTACAGCTTTGATGCTCTTTGCTATCTCGAAATTCTCGAACTTGCTTGGCTTGCTCTAGCTAATCTGAGCGCAGCGCAGCTGGCGCCGAGCGAGCACGCATCCTTTCGCTAGAACGCTGCGTACAAATTTTCATTTTGTAAAAGAGCAAACAATCGCGAGGGGGTTAAATAATAAGACATCATTGTCCTCCTCTCTCCTCTCCTCTCTTGGTAAGTTAAGTCTGTCAGCTGTATGCACCACAGCTGTCGTCAAGCCAGCCTCAGCAAATTCGTATTTAGCTCAAGGACGAAACACGAAGAAGCAGTTGTACTTACACACCAACCTACATAACCCAGACGTCACACTAAGCACAACATTTTCACTACTTAGAAATTGATGCTTATTTGCTCGCGCTTCATTACACACTGATGTGCTATGTACTTTATTTTGTATGTAAGTTACGCACATTTGACAATGTACGTAATTACGTACGAAATTGTACACAATTACGTAAGATTAATTGTACACAAGCATTACGTAAAAAAATGTACATAGTTACGTACAAAAGATAAAGTAGTCCTCCGTGATCAGTTTTACAATTTACAAATGGCACTGCTCTGCAAAAACACAAAGTCCATAAGCTATGTACAAATTCCGAAGTGCGTGGGAGCTGCAGCCGCCGTTGCTTCATATAATTTGTAATAAATTTCAAATTGTACGTAAGCTACAGACTTTTTTGTACGTAAGCTACAGACTATTTTGTATGTAAGTTACAGACTTTTTTGTACGTAAGCTACAGACTTTTTTTTACGTAGTTACGTATGTTGACAGACGTACGTAAGCTACGTACAAAATCTTACGTAGTTACGTACAAAAAAGTACATAGCCCCTCAGTGTGTACATGATAACGACAGCACAGCAAAATTTCAAACAGCCTGGACCGCTGATTTTTTACTAGAAGTGCAAAGGGGTTTCTTACACTTATCATTCATGCTTCATGAACTGACAATGGAACTATGGAACTAGCCTAATCTAAACCGCAAAAAATAAATCTGCACGATTTCATGCACGAATCGCAGAGAAGGCGCGACACCGTGCGGGATGCCACCACACATTTTACAAAATAATGTGTGGGCTCAACATGTCCTCTGTTTATCCCATTTCGTATTGCGAGTAGCTACGGGTAGTGGTGCAAATCTGCCGGGATGTTGCGCGGGGTGGCGCAGGGTCACGGGGTGCTGGTGCTGGCGTGTGTTTGCTCTGATAAGTAGTGTTGATTGCTGTCCTGCCCCCCCCCCCCCCGGTCCATTTCAGCAGCTATATGTGCTCTACTCTGCAAACGTTTTCTGTCCCTATCAAGACAGAGACAGAATCAGACATTAGACAGAACCGGACCACTAATCCACCCTCATATGGCAAAGAAGATAACGGAGGGGGGCACCGTTCGGTTAAAACTCATAACAGATCAGGAAAATTTTCAACTAGACGTCCCGCCCTCCCCCCTTCCACCCCAAACACACACATTTCTCGTCTAAGCCCCTCCTATCCCCCCCTATGCCAGCACATCTGCTCGCCCTATTCCCTCAACACGGATGCCGTTGGTGGTCGCTTCTTTAATTTACGCCCTGCGCGACGTCGTCATTGGGCCAAGCGCCCCCACGCTTCTGCCTTCCGCACCCCACCCCACCACACTCTAAAATATGTTTTTTTCGTTCCCCTTTTATTTCTTCTCTTTATTTTCACCCATCCTGGAGTGGAGCAGCCCCGCCGCCCTCTCTCATCTTCCCCGCGCCCTTCTCTAATTCAAGTCCCCCGCTCCTGCAGCCAGTAAGCGCGCCCCTCCCCCCGCCCCCTCTTCCTCCTCAACGCCCCTCCTACCTCTCTCCCTTCCGTTACGTTCTCTCGCTACTTCACCCCCACACTTACGCCCCACCCCCTCCTTCCCTCCCTCTGGGGGAGTCCCTACAAACTCTGCCATAAAACTAACGGTCTTGTTTCTCATCCGGTTGCATCCGCCTCTGAAAGCGTCCCCGCCGGCTCGGTTGCGATAAAACGTCATATTTATAGGAGTGGGAGGACAAAATCGGGTGACACGCAGCCACCGTAGCTCGAGTACACTGTATCCAGTTAGATTTTCATCCAAATAAAAACCAAAGCATAAAAAAATTCAAGAAACAACCTCCCCATTCCTCCCTCCCTTCTCTTCCTCTCTCCCTCCCTCCCTCCCTCCCTCCCTCTCCTGTTTATTTTTGACAGGGTACAGTCGTTGTTGTTATGGTACTCGAACGAACACGCGCCCAAAATCAAAGCAACACGCGACATACTGCACCTCGCGCGGCGCGGATGAGCCGCACAATATTTCCTCGCAGGATTACGAATGTGTCTCTATTTTCACTGCGGCAGCAGAGGGCGCGCGGCATGCGGCACATGTTGTCTTTGTGCGTGGTGTACATTAAACGCGCCCAAGGGTTGCAGTGTCATCTCAATCATGCTGGCTAGGGAAGAGGCTTCCGCCGCAGGCGCGATTTAAGCCCGCTCCCCGCCCCCCCCACCCCTCGAAATACAACATTGCATCTTGCAAGATACACGTGCTCAGAAGCATCTTGAATGGACTAGTAAAACAAGTGTGCAATATTTGCACACCAAACGTGTGCAAGTTGTGATTTTGCACATTACATGGTGTTTAATTCAAGTTGCACACTTGCGTGGTGTGCAAATTTTAGACGTTTTGTAAACGTTAAAATTCTGCACACTTGGACACACACAGTTCTATGCTGTTAATACGGAACCATACGGCGTGCAGCTGCTATACGTTTCGTAAGTGTCGAAAGTTTAAACACCAATTGACGAAGTTAGACACCACAAAGTGTCTAGAAAATGCACACTTGAACTTAAACGTCAATTGACGTACAAAATCACTTGCTTTACCAGTGTGGACAAAAATTGTCATTTGCCATTTCGAGTGAAGAAGAAGAAGAAGAAGAAGAAGAAGAAGAAGAAGAAGAAGAAGAAGAAGAAGAAGAAGAAGAAGAAGAACCCATACGGTACAGTGTGACGGGCGCACATGTCTCGGATCACGCGCGTCTGCGGCGACCAGCAATATGTCCCTAATAATCGTTCACCTCCACCCTCATGCCTCTCCTCCGTACCGAACATATCCATCCAGTGCTCCTTGTTTGCCGAGTGGCAGCGTGTGGCTACGAGAGCACATCCCATTACTGCTAATCCGGCTGCATCGCTCTGAGCTCCGCGGATTACGAGGAGCGCGCGCACGAGAAGAGGGGGGGGGGAGGCAGCGGGGGAACACTAAACCTTCACTTTTTCGCGGAAAATGTATCTAAATCCAGGTCTGGTTGCTGACCTCACTAATTATTAAAACTTCCATTGAGCGAAAATGGACAGCATGCACTGTGAAAAAATAAATATTTTCTAAAGCCACAACATATTCTGTATTAATGATTTCGATTTACAAAATACCATATGCCATTCTAGCTTGCGAATAAGTTGCGAGTCGATTACAGTTTTAATATAACAAAAATAAGAAAATCCCAGTTTTGGGCTGTGCTGTGAAACGCTTCATTTCTACACTTTCAGCCCTCTACCAACCGATTTAGTTTTTTAGTAGATGTCTAAGTTTTTACGCAGCAGGATTACTGACTAAATTGTTACTGATTGTGTACACTTATGTAAGTAACTTAACTGATAAAAGGAAGAAAATGTCAGTGCACTGGTTAAACATGTGTTTACTGTTGCACGTCAACTGATGTTTAAGTTAGTGTGAAAACTATGTAGACACGCATCCTGGTATTTAACTAGATTAAATGTCAACTGGTGTGCACACTTTCGACATTTCCGAAAAGTATAACAGCTGCCCACCATGGTTCCCACTCATGGCATACAGGGTGCGTGATCCGCGCCGTCTTTATAAGATGCTTTTACTGTACCGGATTCTTACGTGCGGAAGGGTTGCATACTCGCACGGCGCCGTAAGGCGCCCTGGCGAGCGACGATAGGCAAGCTCGCCCGCACGCGTCGATCCGGTACAGTATAAGCATTTTAAAAAGACGGTGCGGATCTGTAGAAATGTGTGTGTCCAAGTGTGCAAAATTTAGACACGGTCTCACTCGCGTGGTCTCATGTGCCGCCTGGCGCGTGGGGCGACGAGTGTGAGCCCGGCCCCCCCGGTCCCCGGCCCGGACTCAGGTGAGTTCTGCAGCCAGTCTAGGGCAACGGCTGACAGCGAGCATAGGACAAGATACAGGGTATTCTTTATCGAAAATTCATCCCCATTTTCTGCCGTGAATTAAGAATTTCGATCAAGTTTTGCCAAGGTGGTGTCTAGAGATCCTCTTCCTGAACCGTACCCCTATGTAACGCTGTGCATACCGTGACGGGGACACTCGATCAATAACGCTATAGGCGTCCCCTTCGCCTTGCCGTTGTTAACGACATTTCAATAAAAATTCCTCGAGCATGTGTCACGCGCACACACACGCATGCGCGCACGCACACGCACGCAGATACACACACACGCAGTGCCACGTTTACGACAGCATCGCCTCAAAGGGCTCTACATACACATGCTGCCTTATAGGTGTACAGGCGCGCAGGGTGTGGCGGGGTGTGGCGGGGCGTGGCGGGGCTGACATGAGAGCATTACGGCATCTGGAGCGGCTGCAGTCTGACTGTGGGCCACTGGTGGGTCGAGTCGACATTTAAAATGTGTTCCAAGTGTGTGTTCCAATTTTAGTAGGATGTAACTATAAGGGAGGATAAGTAATTCCGTGGTGTTACCGGGGAAAAGAGGGGGGGGGGTGGGAGAAGGCTGGGGAAACCTGCATGGCTGAAGCTTATGAAATATACACCTTCATCACGTTTGCAACGCGTTGGTGTGCGGCGCGCACTAATTGATTTGACCCTTTGCCATTTTAACTATTGCCATAAAGCCGACACGCGGTGTGTGCGAACGGAGACAAAAAGAGGAGACACCGCAATGGGGGGCAAGGATGGAGGGGAAGAGAAAGAGAGAGAGGGATGCTAAAGCATGTGGAAGAAGAACAATACGATAAAAGTGTGCGAAAGAACAAACGATAAAGACCGTTCACGTAGGGCAAAGGGGTGCAGCAGGTCGGGTGTGTAAGCGTAAAGCCCGTCATTTTGTTTTCTTTACTGGCTTATGCTTTAACTTTCCTTTTCGGTTTCGTTCCTGCTGCCGCTGCTGCTGCTGCTACTGTTGTTGGCAGCAGAGTGTTTTGACGTCATGCTTGTACATACACTACAACGTCTTTTATTTCGAATTCTCTCTTCTTGAACCAAGGAGATCATTTCACGTTAAAAAAAACCTGTTTGTTACTTTGGGTAAAAGGCAAAACTGTGAGGAAATGCCAAATTTAAGATATCTTTAGATATCACCACAGATTTTGAGGAATCTTCCTAAAATGATGAGGGACGATGACGTCGAGAAGACGTCATCGAAATCTGAGAAGTTTTCCTCCAACCAAGGCAGTTCCTGAAAGTTTTCCCTTTTCCCTTGAAGTGGCATTCATTTATTGCTTTTACCGTGTTTGGTGTGGGAAAAACTCATAGCAATGTTCGTCTAGTACAGAATTTTTTAATCGTCTTATTTGAAGTACATAACAGACCACAATGGTATTTATCTTATCATATTTCAATTATTAATTATGACTTGTATGAGTTGAGTACTGATAAAAGCGTGAGAAATTAATTTCTCGATTTCCAATTCCAACCTTACTGCACTGTCATCGGTGACTTCAAGCTCCTTCACCACACCAGTCGCTTCACGCACTCAAATTCTTATTTGTACTTTTTTTCACCGCAAACTTTTTGACCTTTTAATACATTCATTCGTGTTATAAACTTTTCCTTTCGTATTGACAAAAA
>NW_026267148.1:2495741-2496347 GCF_000697945.3 Frankliniella occidentalis
GCCGACCGGAATGAGCAAGAAGCGCAGCGCCAAAGCAGAACATCATTGAGGATGGCCCCGTGAGCGATAAATTGAGAAACATGTGTTAACGCGCGAGGCGGGGCCGCAGAGGGGCAGGTTATTTTATTTTACACCCCCACCCCACCCCCTTTTAGTTCTGCAAATTGTGCCCCTCTTCTGGCTGTCATTTCCGACATTTGTCTATGAAGCACTGTAACCCGCAATACTTCTTGCGCTCTGGGCGGAAATCTGCACGGTGGTCGTCCGAGCAAACGCAATATACGTATTTTGCAATCGCTTAGCAATAGTTGCAATAGTAATCCTTCTCAGAAGTGCGTTGCGCGGCCGCCCCCCGTCTCCCACGGTCGGCAGGGCAGCGCGCACTGACTGCACAGCCACCCGCGCTGCCGCTACCCGGCCATACCATGACTCACACCTGCAAGAATTTCGCCTCATTATGTCGAAATTGGGGTTCGCCACCAACTCACCGTGTAAACACTGCCTTTTTGGGCGGAGCAGTGCGGGTCCGTGCCAAAAGCCAACAATATCCTTCCTTGTTCCGCCCGTCGGGGCGGTGGCCGACGGGCCGGGGGTGAGAGAGAGAGA
>NW_026267148.1:2497357-2499107 GCF_000697945.3 Frankliniella occidentalis
CTCCCTCTCTCCCTCTCTCCCTCTCTCCCTCTCTCCACCCTCTCCTCTCTCTCCCTCTCGCTTGGCCCCATAGTCCCAGTCCCGCTCCCGCAGGACCCAGCAAGTCCTCCTCCAGTCTCCAGCCTGCCAGCCACCGGCTGGGCTGCGTGGTCCTTGCAATCTTGCAAAACGCCCAGCCTGCTGGTTACTGCTGCCCGTTTTGTTTACATATGCAGTGTTTTCCACGCGCGGCCAGCTGCAGTTCAGCCGGACTTGTAGAAGTGGTCCACGAGGCGAACCAAAGCAAGTTATACTGTGGCGGCGATCTGGCGTTCAAATAGCACCGCCACGAGGATCGGCAGCGACACGATCTGGCATTGCCGCCCACCCGAGCACAGAGACGCGGACACGAAGGGACGTGTCACACCAGAACTGCTTTTCTCTGGAACTGCCCCCATACCGTGGTTCAATCCCTTACGCCCTCCTTTAGGTCCGTCGCACGGCCGTCGTCGCTCGCGCACCGCGGAGAATCGCTATAATCGTTTGTTTTGACTGAAAGCCGTAAGGTCCCCCCCCGGCCCCTCTCTCCTGGGTTACATACACCATTACACGACCCTTTCCTGCGCACCCGATGCGTTGCGTTTAGAGTTTATGGAAAAGGGGGTGTGGGGTGTGGATGGCCTCGGGGGGGAGGGAAGGGACAGAGGGGGACAGAGAGTGAGAGAGCGAGAGAGAGAGTGGGGGGAGAAACGGAGAGAATGCGCCCCCCGCAGAGCGGACCAGCGCGTGCCGTCGTCCCGCGAGGACAAAAGGCCGGCGGCGCGCGCCGTTCATACGCTTGAAATAGACACGGCGTCTGCAGGGCCGCGCCCCACCCCGCCACGCGCCTCGCCCCGCCGCGCCGCGCCCCGCCACGCCACGCCACGCCACGCCACGCCCTGCCCCTCATTAGCTCATCACACCGAGTATTACAGATTTCGGAGAAATGTACTAGATTTGAGATCAATTAATTCTGACGTTGGTTTAGAGGCAGTTTATCGAGATTACGCGTATTATGCGAATTTTGCTACTATGCCACTAAGATCATGGGCCGTCAGCGTCTCCAGCAGGCAGGCTCACGCTCAGACCCTTCTGCTCACAGCACCGACGCGACCCGTATTTGAAACCAAATGTCATTTCGTTGTAAAGATTTCTACTGAAATCGAGTAAATAATGAGAAAATATGTACGTATCATTTCATCAAATCACAAAAACATAAATGATTATACGCGGTGGTTGTGGGTGGGTAGAGCCCAACGGCCCCTCGCACGGGGCAAGGGTCCCCCGTTGAACGATTCTTATTCATAGTTAAACCAACGACACTTGTCACGTGTTTGCTCTTTTGTGAATGAAACAGATTTGAGCCGTACTCCACGTCGGGCCGCCGCCCGCCCGCCCGCGGCCCCTTCTCGCAGACCGAGCGCCCCGCGCGGCCCAGCCTTGTCACGGGCGGCCGCGGCGAGGCGAGACACCCAAGCAATGAGCGGAGAGAATCGACGTGGAGGCCACGCAGAGGCGCGGCGCACAGCGCGACATACCGCCGCACCGCCGCTCAGCTCAAGCGGTAGAGAGAGGCGTACTCGGGCCAGGTTGACTGTATCAATAATTTTTCTGCTCAAAATCGTGCTTCTAACGTAAGGGTGGCCGTTGTTTGGCTGAGAAGAGATAGCAGCCGCGATAATCGTGAGACCGGTGAGCGCCCCCTTTATATTCCCCCCGCCTGGGTGCAGCC
>NW_026267148.1:2500762-2501172 GCF_000697945.3 Frankliniella occidentalis
GCATTCAGTTTGTGGGTGTTTTAAACACGAGTTTGACATCCCGTGTGAATATCATGTGACTTGAACGCGGGAGCGAGAGGAACACCCGCTGGACTAACGACCTGCACTGCACTCGCGCCTCATAACCCCAACCATAATCTCACAATGTTCGTGCATTTCAGACGATCGCTTGGGGCTGTCTCTCTTCGAGGGTGAAACGATTTCAAATAGTTCCAATCCCACTTTCGCCACTCTCCCGCTGCTCCATTCAGTTTGTTTGATTTCATTTTCCAGTCCGCCATGTATATCAATTATCAATACAATATTATTACAATATTACAAAGGTATGAGATGAGAACCGCGAGGAAAACCCTTTTGCAAATAACGTATGAAGTTTCTGTTTCGGCGTGAGATCGGACACTACACACACT
>NW_026267148.1:2501811-2503746 GCF_000697945.3 Frankliniella occidentalis
GATGCCCGTGGTGCAAAATTCTCTCTTCCCCTCTGCTGGTTGTTCGACTTCCCGCGCCTCTCTCCAACCCCTGTCCTGTCCTGAGCGAATAAGCTCAACAAATGTTTTGTCACGTAGTCTGTGCCAACCAGGGGTGAGTCTGCACATTGGATTGGAATCTCGGAATCTCGTTGCCGCTGTTCGCGGGGTGGAGCAGGGAACAGGCCATAGCTCGTGCATTTCATACTCCAACAAAACCCTACAGTCGGCTGCTATCTCCCTCCTTTTCAAGCTGATGAGTTGATCATCCGAGATATGTACAAGGATTCATGGACATGGAATAGGCATAAAGGCATTTCGTCCGTCCAGAAGTATGTAAGGCAAAAAGTGCCCGACTTCACAACACCAAATACACTGTTTGTACTCTGTGACAACGATTGATGTGAATGTGACCACCTTTTTCATTAGCCTGAGCCGTTGATGCCTTTACGCCCTTCTTTCCCCTTTCCAGCAGCCCCTCTCTCTCCCGTCTCACTCCCCCGTGCCTCTAGCGCCGTCCTTTCTGCCGATCCGTTGTTGAAACCTGATCCCCTTGGAGCCCCTCAATGACCGGGGCCCTCACCATTGGCTTAAAACTAATGAATCGACACGATAAAAGGATCCCATGACGGCGCAGTATAGCAGGGAAGGCCAGCGGCAAAGGGGCGGAGAAAGGCGGGGGAGTGGCGGGGCGAGGGCCTCGTAAACCATGAGCAGGACAAAGGAAAACAACCACACAGCTTGTGTCCTGCAAGCAGTGTGGAAGCAGCGTGGAAGCAGCGTGGAAGCAGCGTGCAAGCAGCGGCAAAGGAAACCCTGGGGGAGTTGAGGAGAGAAGCGGGGCGGTTATGACGAGTTTACGCTGAGATGGGGGAGGGCATCAGAGCAATATGCTACAAAGACGTTGTCAAGATGTTGTGACTAACCTGCAGTGCCAAATACCGTAACCGATAATTTACATCAGGATCTAATAGAAAAACGTGATTTCAAGCAATCATTTAACTATTTGAATTTACGTCCCGTCCGTCCGTCCGTCCGCAAGCAATCATTTAACTATTTGAATTTACGTCGATCGATGCATGCAACATGTTAACAATACCAAAAACATGTATAAACCAGACAACAAAATTGCGTTATTTACGGACCTTCCCGTGGGCCTTCCAAGCAGAGGAGCGACCCGACGAAAGGCAGTCCCCCCCGTGATGTACGCCGCCATTCACGATTGCCGTGGAAGGGGCGTTATATTGGCAAGATAAGAGCATACGACGCTCTGCATCACGACCGCTTGTGCCGTTATTACCGCGAGGCGCCGCCTCGATTCCGCGGGAGCCACACCGCAAGGCACGGGAGAGGTAAACCCACTGTGGTGTATTGCCTTTCCAGACGGTACACTACTTGACTATATTCGGAGACGAGGGCACCCTAATGTTGCACAGTCGTCATATGCCGCTCTTTTGCGACACTCGTCGCGCTCTGTACGGAGTACCAAGGTCAGCTGTGCGGGCGTGGCGGGGTGTCGCGGGGCGTGGCGGGGCGTGGTGTTCTCATGGGAGCGCGGGGTGCAGCCGCTGCTGCCACCTCAGCATTGCCAACAGAGCGCAAACAAAACAATGAGCCACGCGACGCCCGTCACCTGCTGCTGCTCTGGCCAGACACTCGGTGGCTGAATCGATGCGTTTTCAATTCGATATCCTTCTCGATACACTCGTGCTGATGCGCATCATTATGTAGCCGGTCTTCTGAACTCGAAATTGGTAGTAATTTTACTCTGCCCACTCGAACGTGTAGTTCGGCAACCAAGACCAAGAATCATAGGCAGTCACCCGAACCCTCACCGCGTGGCCCGTTTGCCCGTCGTTTAGGTCTCCACACTAAAATCTCTGTGGCCTTTTGAATGAATATTTAAATGAATATTTT
>NW_026267148.1:2503946-2507621 GCF_000697945.3 Frankliniella occidentalis
TAACCTCCTAAATCTTCATCCAGTTGACATTGATATTTAGTATCCACCATAATTACATGATAAATCTGAATAAATTCTGATCTAGGTTTTGGTACATTACCCACTTCGACTATTTCGTTGAAGCATGTCCACATTACTTTTGTTTTACACTTTTTGCTGGCCACACATATGGTACTTTTTGCCCCCCCCCCATCCCTCGCCGCCCTGCTGCGCCGCCACGCTACGCGACCCCCCGCCGTTGTCTCTTCTCTGTCGGCAGTGTGCGGCAATTAGGATCTGTTTAAAAGGCGGTGGCGCTATACAGCCCGCTGGCCCGCGCTCCACATACATATCACCCCCTCGTGCTCATCACATCAGTGCCTCTGCAGCTTTGTGCGGAGTGTTGGTCAGCTCAGCACTCCGGGCGCTTGTTGCACAGCTTGAGCACTCGCAACTGCGAGACGTGTGCGAAGACGACCACTCTCTTTTACTCGCACAAATCGGCGAAAGAACTTAGAAACGCTGGGACTTTACAGACCCAAATTTTACTATGCCTACAATGGATCGGAATTATTTAAACCCATTCAAAATCGTTATACACACGTCTGCACATTAAAGGTGATACGTTGAAGACGCATTAAATGCGCGTAGGGGCATTAAGTGCACATTAAATGCTGTGATGCACTTTTAAAGGGTCATCAAATGTGTCACGTTTTATGCGTATTTGTTCGAACGTTGAAGCCAATTTGATGCGTTTGGCGCTACTGGGTCAAGTATGTGCAACCGAAAGTTGAATACTTGCAAGTATTCCTCTCGGAAGTATTACTACAATCGCAAGTGTTCAAATCGGTAGTTACGCGCACTTGTGCGTGTGCTCTCCTGTTGAACGCTTTCCCCAACAATGGGTGCCTAATCTAAAGATGTGCTCAACTAGATGAGTTGCACACAAACAAGTGCACAGCTATGTGGGCTATGTGTACCGACAACAATAACAAGTGTTCCACTCGCAGTAGTTGCACACTTACAAGTATTGGGCAGTCTTCAAAACAATACATTTTAACATGTTGTTTGTTGCATTGTTTTAGAGCTCTTTTGTCTCCTGTTCAGATCGCTTTCGCGATCTCGTACTCGCACACCCACCAACTCTCCGCGACCACCCCGTTGCCAGCCGGTGCCTCACCATCCCCCCACCTCTCCATTCCCCTTTCTTTGGCGCCGGCCTCCTGAACAACGGTAAACAAGCCCTTGTGAGTATGCAGATTATTCCACACAATTTCGTGTGACTTTTTGAGGCGCCTTGCTGGGTGGCGACAGGCGGCGGCTTGCCAGACCAGCGGGGGAGCGTAGGGGAGCGGCAGCGGCAAAGCAGTGGGTCCAGCCCTCGCCGGGTGTGCGAGAGAGAGGGCGAGAGGGAGCGGGGCGTCAGGCTACCCCGCTACCCCCCGGGCAGAGTCCAGCCCTTCTACACGTAATTGGAGCCCTTCTCATGGCGCCGTCCCCACCAGGCCCCCCGTGGAGCCGCACGGCCGAGAGAGGAGGGAGGAGGGGGGGAGGAATACGGGTGCTGTAAGGGTGGAGGGAAGCCAGTAGAAGCCAGGGAAGGGAAGGGAAGGCAGGGAGGTGGGGAAGGAGGCCGGGGTAGATAGACGCTCGCGTCTGCGGAATATCCCCCTCAGCCCATCAGCGCCGGGGAAGTAGGCATTCCATTCAACGCCACAGTGTGTTTGGCTGCTCAATGTTCGGGGTTTGCGATCAAAAAAGACGCTATCCCCCGTCAAGCTGACTGAATCCCACGTGCCGGGAAGATTGTAAAGTTTGATATTTGAATTTGGTTTGTATTTGTATATGAGCCAAAGTTGTTGTTGTTGTTGTTTTTATCATTTTTACCTATAACTCTGATTTCCTTTCCGTCTTCTCTTTGAAATTTGTGCAAGAGCATATAAATACACAAGACAACGACAGACCTATTCTAAGCCCCCCCCCCTCTCTTTTTTCGAAACCACGGTATATTCCTTGCATTTCCCTTGCACAAACTGCACCACCCCGGCAGGGAGGTGGGGGAGGGTGCTGGTGGCTACGGCTCGGCTCGCCCTCACAGTTGTTCCGGCAGTAGTAATGACGGCTGTTACATCCGCTGGTGACACTGCTCCTCTCCACCACCCCTGCTGCTGCGCCCTTCGCCCGCTGTTTCCGAAACGATTTGACTTCTCTCTCGCACCCATCACGCGCACCGCGGCGCACTCCAGGCGCGACAGAGACGGGACGACCCTTTCCCGGACGATGCCCCCGAGGCGTCACCACACCGTTTCCATGGTGACGGCACATCCCTCGAGCGCTTCCCGCGCGCCCCGTTTGTTTTTCATCTGCGATCCTCGTTTAGTAGTGCTTTCTCTCTCAACTGCGATGCTAGCTCCGTCCGTCCGTCCGTCCGTCCGTCCGTTCGTCCGTCCGTCCGTCCGTCCGTCCGTCCGCCTCTCTGTCTGTCTGTCTGTCTGTCTGTCTGGCCGTCGGCCCGTCCGTCCGTCCGCCGCGCTGCTGGTCGGCACAGAAGGAGCAGGCTCTTCTTCCGCCTCGCCATCGCCAAGGTCACCGTCGTCATGGCAGCTGGTGTGGGCCACGGGCAGGCCAGGCCGGGCTATTCACTACATGAGTGAGTGACCCGCCTTCCCTCATCCCTCCGATATGGTCTAGTGGTTAGGATTTCTGGCTTTCACCCAGGAGGCTCGGGTTCGATTCCCGGTATCGGAATATTTTTTTCGGTGCCTGTCTTTTTTAGTGTGAGTGCGGCAGGAAATTCCAATGAACATAGAAAGGTAGAAAGCTCACTCTGTCGCAGGCATCAAAAGATAACGTAAGCGTGAGCTCAATTGCTCGTTTCTAGGACCTTGACGGTTTCGATTGTTGTTGCATCTTATCTCGACCAGTGTGATGTGATAAAGCATTTTCGGAGAACGGCAGTGGTACTCAAATTGGAGTGTAGTTCACCTAATCGCATTCTCTATTCTCTACCAATTTTTACCACGTAGCCTATACCACAGAACCGCCAACGCATCGAATGTGCTTCAATGCTCGTGCTCGTAGCAATATACAGGGTGGTCCATAGACCCCTTCCTTTATTTTGCTTATACTGTACCGGATGCAGGCGTGCGGCCGGGTTGCATACTCGCACGGGGCCATAAGGCGCCGTGGGGAGCGACGGTAGGCAAGCCCGTCCGCAAGCCTGCATGCGGTACAGTATAAGCAAAATAAAGGAAGGGGTCTGTGGACCACCCTGTAGGTCAGGTGACACATTGGTGACGTATTAGATGCGCGTAATATTCTTTGATTCAATGTGTCACCTTTTATGTGCATTTATATGCGCATTGAAGGGCATTTAATGCATAAGCGCCTTCTGGGATGCTGGGGTAGCACCCTCCAGAAGCTCCACTGCATTAAATGCGCTTCAATGGGCATGGCATAGAAATGCACATAAAAGGTGACACATTGTTGACGCTTTTAAAGCGCATTCAGCATTTAATGCACCTTTAGTGCACACGACGCTCATTTAATGCGTCACCAATGTGTCACCTTTTACGTGCATTTCTACGCGCATTGAAGCGCATTCAATGCGGTTGGCGCTGCTGGGGCCAGCTGGTAACGTGCGTAAAAATGCGCATAACGTGTGACACATTATCGGTGCATTTAATGTGCTTTACC
>NW_026267148.1:2507671-2509895 GCF_000697945.3 Frankliniella occidentalis
GGCCCTGGGCTCTGGTTGACGGAGGCGCTGGCCAATGAGAGGACGCCTATCCCCACCACCCAGTCCCCCCCCGGGGCCGCTGGAATACTGGAATAATATGCGGAGGTGGCAACAGGCAAGGAAGAGAAACTACCCTCCCTGATTCGTTTAAAAAATAATGTCTTCTGTTGGATTTACACGATAAAAAACAACCTCTTGGTTTTCAAGCACTTTTGGAAAAACAAAGACGATCCCATGTACAGTGATAAAATAAGTGTGCAACTGCTGAACACTTGTTAGTATGTGCAACTGCTGAACATTTGTAGGTGTGCAACTGCTGAACACTTGTAAGTGTGTAACTGAAAGTTAAATACTTGAAACTGTGCTACCCTTCTGTTGAAGCACTTTCCTACACAGTGAGCGTTCAATCTAAGGAAGTGTTCAACAGAGGAGTTGCACACTTGCAAGTGCACACCTACCGAATTCAACTCCTACAAAAGTTGAGCAGTTTGCAGAGTTGCACACTTAGTTTATCAGTGTAACTATTCGTGTAGAGCCAGAGCGATTGTCAATTATAATTGTTTAGTTTTGAGCATAAAAGTTGCATAAGTTGCACTGATATTGGTAAGGAGCAATAAATAAATGTCGCATAAACCGTACACAAAACAGAGACCTTTCCGAATATTTTGTCTGTTTTGTGCGGCTAATGCAGATATCGATATTGGCTCGTATTGGCTTTACACGAACCTGTGAAAAGAGCGGTTTACAATATGCTTGTCGAAGGAATTTTTATGTTAGAATAAGACTTTGATTTTTAAAAGGCTGGGGAAGGAGTAAAGGATGAGGCAATTATTTATGACTTATAGAACCAGAACTGCATGTTTTATAACTCTTACATGTTCAAAAAAAAATTCGAGCCAATATGGTACTTATAGGACATCAAATCATTAACAAAACGGCTCTGTCGCATGTCCAAAGAATTTGCTTCCTTCTCTGTATTGTGGCTAGATTGTGGCTCACCGGAATTGTCCGCATTCATAAAATTATTAGGTAAGAAAACCTACAGTACTGTGCGGCAGAGTGTCTGCAATGTGGTCATTTAAGCAAGCACAGTACCTGGACGATGACTCGATATGGCATAGTATGATTACTATCCTTCTTGAAGAGATCAGCCGAGACCTTGACGTCCCCTTCTGTCCCGATTTCGTTTCTTTCTTGTGAACCAGGCGAACCTAGAAATAAAAGGGCTGAGTTTTGCACTATAGCTGACGCTGACGCACCACAGAAAGGAAAGACGAACAAAGCGGAGCATAGACCGTTCAGCAGACTTTCTTCCATGGGAATTTTTCCAGTGTGCCTTCTCATTAATAACTATTGCGTATTCTATATGAACGCCCTTTGTGCGTCGCTACTGCTCTGTACACTTTTACAAAACAACAGTAACAAAAATACGGAGACTACATATAAGGGTCGCAAATATTCGAAATTTTATAGGCCGAAGGAACTCCCTATAACACACTTTATGTCGCCCGGGATGTGCACGGATTGGTTGGGTGGTGACGGCCGGAGTCATCGATTTTCACTTCACCGATCACAATCGCGATTTGGAGTCGGCGCAGCGCGTCGCGGTTATGGTGCGGATATAAAGGGGCCTATGCCGGCTCGTCTGTCGGCGTGCTCGGCCCCCCCGGGTCCCGGTCCGAGCGGCGGCCAGGGGCGAACTCGATGGCCGGCGCGACCTGGACGCAACGCGAACCCAACCCGACCACCGAGAAGCACACGAGAAGGAGAGGGAGGAAAGGGAGAGGGAAGATGAAGAGGTGGCGACGAGGAAAAGGAAAACGTGCCTTCGCACTTACCTGAGCTAATATCCGCTGCTCAGTGGTGGTGGTGGTGGTGGCGGTGGTGGTGGTGGTGATGGTGGTATGGTCTGTAGCCGGTTGGCTGCGCCACGCACAGTATACTACATGCACGGCGGGTGCCCCTCCCTGCAGCACTGCACTCGTGCACCAGCGCGCGCGCACGCACTCGCACCCGCACGCTTTTGCCGCGGCGGCCGTCCAATGCCCGCCCTGAAGCCCGCGACGACGGGGCGCGGAGACGCGACGCGGCGCGCTCGAGCGGCGCGATGTGGGGGACCGTCGGACCGCCCCGCTAAATCTGGTCGCCGCTCGCGGCGCGCAGCGGCAGCAGCCGCCGGGCCAGGCCGGGCCGGGCGGGCGCGGAGAGGTACCTTACCTTCCTC
>NW_026267148.1:2514858-2518309 GCF_000697945.3 Frankliniella occidentalis
CATTTAATGCGTCACCAATGTGTGACCTTTTATGTGCATTTCAATGCGCATTGAAGCGCATTTAATGCAGTAGCGCTTCTGGGGTAACGTGCGTAAAAATGCGCATAACGTGTGACACATTATCGGTGCATTTAATGTGCTTTACCACTTTAAATGCGCATGTAATGCGCGCACTGCACAAATCAAATCGGTTCGTCGAAAGAATAATTATTTTAACTATATCTCGACTTATTTGGGACTTCGATTCGGCGTTTAGACATGGCTTATGGAGGCCATGGAGGGAAGTCCCTTACGGATGGCCCCTGCCTCTAGCCACTTGACAGAGTGGTCGGCCGCCGGGACCGCCGGGACGTTGAGCAGTGGACAAGGTCAACGGGAATACATCAGAAGGTATTATACGTCATCGCGCACATATTACACAGGTGTGTGCTGATATGTGAGTGTAGGGAGGTACCGCCGAGTACCACCGCCAGGGTGCTTTAGACCAAATTAAAGATGTGCGTTTTGTGCCCCTCCCCCCCCCCCCAAAAAAAAGAGAAAGAAACAATGCTATCCCAAATTACACCAATATTAAATCTGTTCCCAAGCTCTAGCGTCGAAGCCGGAGAGCCTAACAAAGATATACACACTTTGTTTTCTCTCAGTGGTTGGCTAATTCAGGCAGATAGCAGCCGGAGGGGCTGGGGGCGTGTGTACCGCGGCTTGCTGCGACCTTGGGCATCCTAGAGCATCCGAGAACGTCTGCCGCCCGATCAGCTGGAATCTACGCTCCTCCATGCTACTGCCAGCAACGCCGTCTGCCTAGTTCCTAAAACTGAATCATCACCCGGAAATTCAAAACTAGAGGAATTGCTTCCAAAGGACAGCTACTACTACGACTTTTGTCACCCAATCGGATACGGGGCGCGTTCGGAATCTCTCTCCTTCTCTCTCGCCCCAACATGACCTTAATTCTACTGTACCTTGCCCCGTTCCGAAGGCGGCCACAGGATGATGAGAAACACGTCGCCGCTTTGTATCAGTCACACCAGCCCCGCACTCATCAGCCGAAATAGCTCAGTTGGGAGAGCGTTAGACTGAAGATCTAAATGTCCCCGGTTCAATCCCGGGTTTCGGCAATAATTTTTTTTTCTCCCCTGAAGAACAAACGATCAATACTCCACCAATGTTCTATCAATCATACAATTACACTTCCAGAATGTAGTGCTCTTCAGCCAACAAAAGATAAGACAGGTAAATAATTTTTAGAAATAAAAAAAAATTATGAAATCCAATATAAAAATATAATTGAATACCTGTTTGTAAATACATGTAAATCTTTGTACAACTGATAAAAATCTCAAACAGGGATAATACAACTAGGAAAGGATAAAGTTATTTTCACAAAGTTGCACAGCAGTATTGTGATTCTTTGGATCAACAAAGAAAAAATCATAACAAATTCAGATGTTAAGTAAACATACATTATCATATTCAGTGCTGCTGAGCATATCTAGGGTTGAAAAATAAAACACGGCAAAAAAGGTGACCACATTGTGGTTGCGCCGCACTGAACGTGATTGAATACAATCTGTAATTGTGCAGCAGATTACACTAATCATTTGCAACAATTTTAACGTACTCAAGACTAACAAAACCATTAAACACAAAAGACTCACTTTTAATCAGCTTTGAGTTTTTGACGGTCTAAGTAAGTCTCATTCTGCCTAAATTTTGACTATCCAGTCCACACTGGACGTAAGTGAATAACTGGAAAATGGCTGAGAGTGACTTTTTCGTGTTTTTTGGGAACAATGCATCCAACCAACTCAACAAAGGTGCATTTCACAGCTTCAGGATTTAAAACTTAGGAAGTTAAGAGTTTTTAGTGAAGACACCTTCAAGAATTATCACCTAAGACAGTTACATCTTAACTGCTGCGGGCATCATTGATTGTGGAAGGAACTTTCACTTCTAATCCATTGAGTTTCTTTGACAAATTGATTTGACAGCCCAGACGTGACCTGCAAATACATTAAAAAGATTATATTATCTACAAACTATCTCTATGTACATAAAGGAAACCAAAAATTCTCATAAATAATATGCTTACGTTTCAGTTAGCTCATAAGCAAGATCAAGCATATCCAGCTCTTCATCGGTTGGTTTTTCAGGTAACTCATCAAAATCATTCTGCTTGAAGATCAAATGGCAGGTAGAACAGGTGAGAGTTCCTTCACAGGCTCCTATTCAGATAAAAAACACATCATTTACATTTGTTTCATGGGGAACCAAATTTAAAATAATTATTCATACTGGTGCATCTTACCAAAACCATCCAGATCAATGTTATTGTTGACAACAACATCCAACAAGCTGTCTCCTTCTTTTCCTTTGGTTTTAATGGCTTCCCCACTTGCTTTGATAAAAGTAACTTCCACACTATTACGGGTAAAAATAAGTGTCAAGGTTAGTGTGCAAAATGTTAAAGTTAAATTGCAGTTCTTTATATTAAAGTTTTAATTTCTAGCCATATAAAATGACAAACTCACTCTTCTTTTTTAAACAAGGGTCTTGACAGGGAGTGACATCTCTGAGGTACGACAAACAATCTAAATGATTGAGCACGCGAACATAAACCTCTCAACGCAGATTGGGCCATTGCTTATATTCTACTAGAGCCTCTTTTTCTTTTTTAAGAAATTCCTGCGCCGTTCTAGACTTCACTCAATTTCACTTGCAATAGTCAGGCAACCCTATCAGTTTAATGTGTCTGAGCCTCTGAGTGCGATGAGACTGAAACGAAGTAGTGTCAGAGTCAGAGCTGGTCAGAGCAGACTGTAAAGAGAGCTCAAGCGCTCAAGCGCTCAAGTGAAATGAAAAGAAACTGACACGTGAACTTCCGACCATACAATTTTTCATATTTGTAGTCTATCGCATTCTGTGGAGTAACAGCTAGAAAAAAAACTTGCCTTACTTTGAAAATAAACTGAAACAATGTGCAGACATTTCGAAAATTTTAATAGAAAATACAAGTTACCATAGACACAGGTTCTAGACATAAGATGAGAGAAAGGACATAGATCGCATTTAATTCAAATTCGTAAAGTCTGAGATTGGCTCAAGTGTCTCATCTGCTTTGTTGGCTCTGCAGAAACTGCAGACAGCTGACAGTTTGTGCATGGCTGCGCTGTGTTGGGAAAACAAACTACTTGATTGCGAATGAAGAAAAAGTAGTATTTAACCGTCATTGATCTCGTTAAACCGCAACCATGGTTTTAGCAGATTTGGGGCGGAAGATTACTTCCGCATTGCGGTCCCTCAGCAATGCCACAGTTATCAATGAAGAGGCGAGTATCTTAGTAAACGCATCCGACTAACCTCCTAAATCTTCATCCAGTTGACATTGATATTTAGTATCCACCATAATTACATGATAAATCTGAATAAATTCTGATCTAGGTTTTGGTAC
>NW_026267148.1:2518359-2523646 GCF_000697945.3 Frankliniella occidentalis
CCTTTGTAAAACTCTGTATGTAAACAGACGGAAGAAAAACCTTGAGCTACAAATACAACAAAACACTGCAAATAGATTATAGGTGTCAATCGCCATTCACTAGACCAGAACGTTTGAATGAGGAAGTGTCTCGAGATCGATAAGATTCATCCGTGCAAAAATGTTCCCCACTGTTCAAACAACGTATGGTCTCACCACTTCCGCTGAGCCTTCGCAGGGCGTATCGGTTTGCTCCATGAGGTTGTCACAGGCAGGGGTCTCCTAAACTCTTCCTCCCTCAGGTGGCGGATGGATCGGGGGGAAAGGGGGGGGGGCTAAACCAACAGCCATATCTCAATTTCACCGATAAGGATATGGATACTCTCCGATAAAAAGCTTCGCCTGCACTGTCCAATCAGAGAAGCTCCTGCTGTCGAACGCGACCAGAGGCAAAGGCAGATACAGGTGGGTTGCAGGGGGAGGGGGTGGGGTCGGTGTGGGGGTAGAAAGGGGAGGAAGAGGATACTTTTCCCCTACCTTTCAGAGGAACCTCTTCTCCATGGCATTCTATTCCCTGCCCCCCCCCCTTTCTTCCTCTGTTCCGTGAGTTGAGGGGCCAGTAACAAATAAACACGTGTTTTACTATTTTTCAAAATAACGCGCGCTGCTCGCACATTCATCGGACGAACAGCGCTGCCGGCGACCTGACGTTATGATGGCTTCTTTCGGGCCTCATCCTCGTAGTCAGCGGAGCTCCCCTCCCCATTCGTCTGTGCATGTGCTTTTTTACTGCACGGTCATCAGTTGGCAGCGCACATCAGGGCTCGCATTACAGGTGGCTGCCAGCCCCCCCCCTCCCTCCCCTAGCCAAAGTCTTGCAACTGTAGCGGCATTGCGTTTTCTTGTGGCCCTCCCTCCATATCGTTCCCGGGCGGGCGGGCCCGTCTCTATGAGCGAAGGTCCATCACTTTGGGCGATAACTAACCGCGCTGCTTTCTTCGCGGCCGCATACTAATGGGCGGATGTGCAGCCTCGGCCAAAGCTTCGGCCCCCCGCGGCGGCACGGGCGGCACGCGGCCCCGCGTCACCTTGCTTGTCGCGTGTTCTGGGGTGTGGGGTCCAGTCCAGCGGTCTCCAGCGGGCTCCAGCGGGTGGGGCTATGGAGCCGACAAGGGACTACCGAGAGCCTCGCTGAAGGGGCTTGGGGGGCTGCTCCGCGCGCACCGCAGTGTGCGAAGCGGTGCCGTTCGGAACTAACTCCTTATTCGGCCTTCGTTGTTTTTACGTCCAACGTATACAGTGTCCTCCACCGCGCAGCCTTGTGCTATGTGCTGTTGGTTCTGTGGAGCAGTCACAGTCGTGGGTACAAGCTCTGCGCGAAGTCCATCCGGACCGACGAGGACAGCAGGACAGCTGCCCTGCCTCCCAAATCTGTCGAGCATGTATACTGGGTACACTACACGGCACTGCACTACACGGCGGCTGACAGACGGGCGGGCATTCCTTCGACACTCCGTACTAATGGGAGGGGCTGTGAAGGGCTCCCCCCGCGCGGACGACTCACGGCCACTGCATGTCACGGTGCCGCTGCATTTCGGGACTGGCGTCCAACAGACCACACTGCCAGTAATACGCAAAGAGGGAAAATCAACAGCCCTCCCGCATGCCGGCTTATGTGTAAGTAACTGCCGCTATATTGCAACAATAGTATGAATCAGTATTATTCAGTCGTTTGTACTGCCATGCCTTTTATTGCTGTACGACGCCACGTCGTAGTTGATCAACAGAAATAGAATGTTTGTTCGAAATGACCACCAAAAGTGTAGTTGTTTTGGAGGCTTCATTGCTATGTGTACAACATTGTATCATGAAGAGAATATGAATTGTGAAATACACTTCCCTTGTAGTACCAGTACCAAACATTCCAAGAACATTCCCAGAACGTTATTTAGGTTTCGTGAACGTTCAGCGATATTTTTTGAACGATTCGTGCCACCAGGGTAGGGCTAAGAGAGGTTCAAAGTACTGTCTAGAAAAAATGGGAGGGGGGGACGGGGGAAGTGTACAGACCAGCAGCGCCAGTGGTGTTTTTGACTCAGTTAAGAAATGACAGATGTCCCGTAATCACGATGCCGATTGAATGAGGACCGCCTTAGGTCGAATGGAATAAGAAGTCTCCCACTCCACTACGACACAGACATGCCAGTTGAAGGACAGTTTAAATGGAGGAGAGACGACTCAGTTCGCTGACGCCCGGAGCGTATGCAACCATTCCTACGCTTATGACATTGTGGTAACGCAGCAACGGGGGATTCCGAGTGCGTGCGTGTCAGAGGAGAAAAACAGATGCGTAGGAACAGGGGGGCAGGGGATGTAGTCCCCCCCCCTGAGCACCTCGAAGGGACGCCAAAACGCGCCCCGGATAGGCGCCAGAATTCGCCCTGTGAACAGTGCTTAAAACTCAAGGAAATTAGGCGGGAAAGTGTCTTGAAATAAGGGAAAAATGGAAATGGAAATGAAACCATGTGTTTGGGACAACCATGATAGATATTATGCAGGTATAGGCAGATATTAGGCAGTCGGCGTAAAGAGGCGCCAAAAAGGGTCTGATGGGCCGTACCCCCTGGCCAAAAAGCCTACGCCCCTGGAGAAAAATAAGTATACACAACAGGGCCAAGGGCTCCCCGCCAGTTTGTTCGCCTTCTGGTGCCGATCTCAGGTACTATCCCCAAAATATTCATGTTCTTTCTTCAATGAAAATGTAAACGAAACACTAAAATTTTGGGGAATGTATCAGAGATTTGCACCAGAAGTCGAAAGATTGGGGGAAGATCACCGACCACCCTCTATAGTTACTGTACCGACGTTTTTAAAGTGTAATAAAGTTACGAACCTGCTAAGTTTGGTCTGTGATAACCTACAAAGCGCCTTGTAGGTAGGCAACATCTTACCTGCCGTGCATGCCTGTATTGCGGGGCGGCCTACCCTGAGTTTCGCAGGCGCTGAGCTCTGGTGCTCTGGTGCCTGAATCAAAGAAAACCGGACGTACTTTCTGGGTGACCCCCGAGGCGACCCACCTTTACAAAACTCATGGTGCCCTACGGCCCAGATCGAAATAGGCAACTTGCCAACACGCTTGCGCTGTGCAGGATAACTTTTAATAAAAAGTACTGAGCCGGTGGGGGTGGGGTGGGACACCGTTTGTGTGCACTCCGTCCGTCCCCATCCCTCTTCCCTCGTGACTGGTATTAATTAGCTGAGCTTCAACACAATAGGCATGTGCTTGCATGGGATGCGCGGAGTCAAAGGGCAAGCCGCACAGCGCCTTCACGACTGGCCTCAGGGTGCGGCTGAAGCCGGTGTGCATGGATGTACCAGTAGGCCGCCAGCTTCAGGATAGCCTGCCAATTTTAATACAAGTACCTTGGCTTACTCGGGGTTTCACGCAACTCTTTAAACGACCTCTAACAACACATGGCCAAAACCTCGAGTCTGTAAGTTGCGATCGATATCTCTGTTAAAAATGACATCACCCACGCCAAAGTTTCGTCATGGGAATTTCCACCCTTACGCGAAGAGGGGCGAGAAGGGAGGATGGGGTCAAAGGCTTTTAGCCGAAACCATGCAGCGCCCCAGCCCCCTCCCCCCTCCGCCCTCCGCTCCGACCCGCGCCCGCGCCCTCGCGGGCCACCGCGGCCACTCTATGGGCTGGACCGCCGCGGAGGGCGCGGGGAGCCGAGCGCAGCGGCGCCGGCCGCGTCGTCCTCTCGCGCCTCTGCGGCTCCAGTCAGTCCCCGCCGAGTGTTGCACCGCTGCACTGTGCTCCGCGCTCCAGGCGCGCCGGAGCCGAGCACCGCGAAACACGACTCCGCGGACGAGCACGACGAGCACCCAGTGGGTGCCGCCGACGCGACGCGACGGGCGACGTTGAGGTCACCGACGACGCCGATTAGCGACGTGCCTAACGGGCGCGGTGACGGCTTTTCTTCCGAGAAAGACGAGCCTCCCGAGCGCGCTCCACGCGACCACGCGTGGTTACCGCAAAAGCACTGATTATAATTGCGACTGGGTGATTCATATTAATTTTTACCGAGAAACCTCTCGGAGCAGTGCTCTGTGCGCCCGCGGTGCGCCGCCGCGCGCTGCGCCCTCGCCACGGCCCTCGCCCACTCGGTGCCGGAGGCCCGGCAGCTGTCCCGGCCCCGGCCGGCGCCGGCTCTCTCCGTCAAGCCCAGCTGAGCGGGCCTGGCGGGCCCCCAGTCTGCCTACGCCTCTGTAGCGCCTTTTTCCATGCACTCTCCCGGGCCGCAGTGCGAGCCGAGCCGCCATACTCTTGTGCATGCATACCGATCCGGGAGCACAGCCTCACTCCGTCTCCCTGGCAGGCGCGGCGCCCGCACTCAGCGTGCCGGCGTCAGTGTTGACTGTTGACTCTCACCGAGTCTCGCGTTTAGCCCCCCGTGTCATCGGTATCGAGTACCTCCTATCCCGCCGTGTTCAAGTGTTCACCTAAAAGAAACGACGGCGGGGATCCTCGAACCTGCGCTCACGCTCCCTGCCTCCCGACAGAAGAAGAAGAGGGGGTCCCGAGAGTGGTGAACTCGACGTCGTGGAGCCGCCGCGCAGCAGCTCATCGAAGCCCCCGCGCTGCGACGCCGCCGACAACGACGACAGCCTCAATTGGTGCGCGGGAGCCGAAAGCCATCAGCCGCTGGGGGCGTGGCGCGGCGCGGCGGGGACAGAGGGCCATCCGTCGTCCAGGCAGAGAGAGAGGCATTGCCCCAACGAGAACGAGCGCCCTCGCCCATGATACATATCGCGCCGCTCGGCCCAGCAGCGCGACGCGACGCCCAGCCGCGGCTCTTAATTGACGTATCCTCGCCGCCCTGGCCCCGGCCGGCCCCGCCAGCCCCGCCAGCCCCGGCAGCGACCCCGCGAGGAGGCGGCGCGGCGGTTAGGAGGATGCGGTAGCGTCGTCGCCAGCGCCGTGCCGTGCCCGGGTGGGGCTTCCTTCGCGGGAGCCACTGAGTCAGCGCGTCGTCGTCGTCGTCGTCGTCGTCTCCGCCGCGGCGCCGATCCGATCGCGAGGCGTCTGACGGACCTGTGACGGGGGTGTGACGCTGGCACAGCGACCCCCCGCCGACGCGACATCATGGCCGGGCGCCCGCCGCCGTCGCCGAGGAGGCGCCGGCCCACCCCTTGCCCGCCACCGCCGCGGACACCATCGCCGCGCGGCCCCCGCCAGCACCACCGCCACCTGGAGGAGGTGGTGCAGTCCATGGGGGCGCAGTGGACCAGTGAGTTGAGT
>NW_026267148.1:2523696-2534464 GCF_000697945.3 Frankliniella occidentalis
TGTGCAGACATTTCGAAAATTTTAATAGAAAATACAAGTTACCATAGACACAGGTTCTACACATAAGATGAGAGAAAGGACATAGATCGCATTTACTTCAAATTCGTAAAGTCTGAGATTGGCTCAAGTGTCTCATCTGCTTTGTTGGCTCTGCAGAAACTGCAGACAGCTGACAGTTTGTGCATGGCTGCGCTGTGTTGGGAAAACAAACTACTTGATTGCGAATGAAGAAAAAGTAGTATTTAACCGTCATTGATCTCGTTAAACCGCAACCATGGTTTTAGCAGATTTGGGGCGGAAGATTACTTCCGCATTGCGGTCCCTCAGCAATGCCACAGTTATCAATGAAGAGGCGAGTATCTTAGTAAACGCATCCGACTAACCTCCTAAATCTTCATCCAGTTGACATTGATATTTAGTATCCACCATAATGACGAGATAAATCTGAATAAATTCTGATCTAGGTTTTGGTACTTTACCCACTTCGTCTATTTCGTTGAAGCATGTCCACATTACTTTTGTTTTACACTTTGTGCTGGCCATACATATGGTACTTTTTGCCTTGTTTTGATTTCATGTTTTGAACAAACACATATTTACATTCAAGCGGGTGATTTTACCAACTCACTGGTCCATGCTATTTAATGAAAATTTTATCTTTTCTTCTTCAACAACAAATTTATCACGCTAACAATGCATAAATTGGTTTTTTGCTGATCGCCTTGTTCATTTTTTTCAAATTTGCATTCTATATGACAGGTTCTTAATGCTATGCTAAAGGAGATATGTTCAGCCCTGCTGGAAGCTGATGTAAACATCCGTCTTGTTAAAAAACTACGTGAGAATGTCAGGTCAGTTATTGACTTTGAGGAAATGGCAGGAGGGCTGAACAAGAGACGAATGATTCAAAGCGCCGTGTTCAAAGAACTTGTAAAAGTAAGTAATTGAGGAGAGGCTATGCTATGATTTCAAATCATTGTACACAGTGAATTTGTGGCAATCAAAGTGTGCCTTTTATTATTTTTACAAATTTCAGCTTGTTGACCCAGGAGTAAAAGCTCACCAACCAGTGAAAGGGAAACCAAATATCATAATGTTTGTGGGTTTGCAAGGTTCTGGTAAAACTACTACTTGTACAAAATTAGCCTACCATTACCTGAAGAAAAACTGGAAAGCTTGCCTAGTGTGTGCTGACACATTCCGTGCTGGTGCTTATGACCAGCTCAAACAGAATGCCACTAAAGCTAGAATTCCATTTTATGGAAGGTAATGTGATTAAATGTTAGGTTTGCTTAATCTATATATTGTGTAATTTATAATTAATAAATTTATCAATTAAATTTATCAGTTATACAGAAGTAGACCCTGTGGTCATTGCGCAAGATGGTGTTGACATGTTTAAAAAAGAAGGATTTGAAATTATTATTGTGGACACCAGTGGTAGACACAAACAAGAAGAATCTCTATTCGAGGAAATGTTGGCTGTTTCTAATGCTATTGTAAGGCTCACTTATTTTATCTGTTACTTGTTTTTTTGTGAGGTTACTTATTCTATATATACGTTGTACATGATACATTGTATTTCAGAGACCAGATAACATTATTTTTGTAATGGATGCCACTATTGGTCAAGCCTGTGAGGCACAGGCTAGGGCTTTTAAAGAAAAAGTTGATGTAGGTTCTGTTATCATCACAAAATTAGACGGCCATGCTAAGGGAGGTGGTGCGCTCAGCGCGTAAGTACCATATCACCTTCTAATCTATTCTCATGAGTAATAGCAGGGTTAGGTTCTCCTTATCATTCTATTTCAATTTTACAGAGTTGCTGCAACAAACAGTCCTGTGATTTTCATTGGTACTGGAGAACACATAGATGATCTGGAATCATTCAAAACAAAACCGTTTGTGAGCAAGTTGTTGGGTATGGGTGATATTGAAGGACTCATTGACAAAGTAAATGAGCTAAAGCTAGATGACAATGAAGAATTAATTGAGAAAATAAAGCATGGCCAGTTCACTTTACGTGACATGTATGAACAGTTCCAAAATATAATGAAAATGGGACCTTTTTCACAGATAATGGTATGTTTTTAAAGTCCTGAGAATCAAAGGCTATGTTTAAATTTAATCCTTCTGCAATCTCATTTAGATGGTTTCCGGGAAGCAACACTGATATGTATCTTAAATATTAAATATTCTCTTTTCAGGGTATGATTCCTGGCTTTAGTCAGGAAATATTATCTAAGGGTAGTGAACAAGAATCTATGGCTCGTCTCAAACGTCTGATGACAATTATGGATAGTATGAATGATGGAGGTAAGAGGTGAAGAGTGTAATGTTGTCCGCTCTAATCTATATCTGCTTTCAAAACCTAATTCAATTTCCTCTTTTACTGATCATTTCACAGAGTTAGACAACAGGGATGGAGCAAAACTTTTCAGCAAGCAGCAGGGACGAATTATTCGAGTAGCTCAAGGAGCTGGAGTAACAGAAAAAGAAGTAAAAGATCTAATATCTCAATACACGAAATTCGCTGCTGTTGTGAAGAGAATGGGAGGTATCAAAGGCCTCTTCAAAGGAGGGGACATGGCTAAAAATGTCAACCCTACTCAAATGGCCAAACTCAACCAACAAATGGCAAAGATGATGGATCCAAGAGTGTTGCAGCAGATGGGTAAGCTGTTTAATATTTCATTCACTCATCAGAATCAGACATCTAGACATGAATACATTTTCAAATCTTTGCTGTTATACAGGTGGTATGTCTGGACTACAGAATATGATGAGACAGTTACAACAAGGTGCTGCTGGTGGCTTAGGAAATTTAATGGGTGGATTTGGAGGTAAATCTTGAAACAGACTTCTAGCATACATTTGAAAATGATCCAACTTTCAGAGATAAAAACAAAGCTTTCAGGAAACTAAATAAACCTCTGCAAGACTATTAAATTTTAAGTTTTTACAAGTTTGTTGTTATTAAATTTTCTATGAACTACAGTATAAAATATGCAATGTGCTGATAGATGAAGGGACAAGAACATGTTTCTGACCTTTAACAGTAAACAGTAAAGCTAGTTTTGATCAGACTTCACCATATCCCTCAAGAAATACACTGATGACAAAAGAAGTGTGTGGTGGTGGGTTTGGAAAAAGATGAGGGTGCCGATTTGTTCTAACTCGCAGGCCTGGTGGAAATTTGAAAAATAAGTAAATAAATTCAGTATAGATTTAATAACGTTGATGCTGCTAGAACTCTGACGCATGGATTCATTGTTAACGCTAAGATCTATATTATTTTGTCATTCCATGGCAAAATGGACTTGCCAGCTGATACAATGATTATCATCATATTTTGTCATTTCTTGTATTTTGTACCTATCGTGTAACGAAGGTTCTTGGTGGGCATTGTTTACATCTCCATGATTTATGAGAGTGATGCACATATTATATGTTACAAGAATCTGTGTGAATTTTTGTGTTGTCGTTATGAGAAAAATATATATGTTGATTCTTAATTGTCTTTTAATCATTGTCATTTTGAAACTGTAAACTGGCAAAGAAATGTAAGGGTGAAGTACAATTGCCTCTATCTAATATGTGACAGATCCATGTACTTTTACTTCTCTCAAGCTTACCATCATAGACAGAAATCTTATCTCTTAACTGGCAATGTCAAGTACCGTTTTCTCAAGTTATGATTCATGAAGAGAAATCAGAAGCTCATGTAACTTAGATTTAACTTACAAGCTATTTAAAGCCCATTGAAATATAAGTTACTACCAACATTACGACCATTAGCTTGCAGATTTCCAAACTTCCAGCTACAGAACAGAAAACAACAAAATACAGTGACTTGCTGGATGATATAAGTTACATTTACTCAATACTCATTGAAGTTCAAGTGAAAAGGAGGTCAATATTGGTTTGCAAGATGTGTAACATGGATTCATGGATCAGAAATGGCAGAAATAAATTGATAATTGTTGAAAGAGTTAATTACAAATTATTACCAAGGAAAATTAATTGAGTTCCTTTGACTGATGTGAAATTCATCTGACGAAGAAAATGTGAGAGGAACTGAGCCAGCCACAATCGACGTATTGTTGACATCTGTCGTCATAGAAGGTAAGAATAGTAACAAGTATTGTTTAGAGGGCAACTTGTCAAAACCAAAATCCTAAGTCTAAGGCCATGCTATTCTCTGTCTTCCCTTCTTTGATGGAGAAATATCTTCCTCAGTCTGAAAACGAGAATAGCAATACCATTATATAAAGTTTAAAAGTTTCTGTTAAACGAACTACTTAAAAACCACCTGACCTCGGAATGGGCTCTTTTTAAGTCATTTTTTGCTGTTTCAACCATTTCATCCATACTTTTTCTGTGGCATCTTTCTAAATGGCTATTTACAACAATCTTGTCTAGGGTAGCATTGGTTGATGATGATGATGAAGAAGTCTTAGAAAATGATATCTTTCTATGCTGAACACTAGAAGAATCAATTGGTGGTTTAAGGCGATCCAAACCTCCTTTCGCTGGTGACTTCAATGACAGTTTTGTGTCTTGCACACTATTAAATCCATACTGCAAACAGCTGGAAAATAAAAGTATTAACATAAGATAGTACTTTACAAGGGACACGATAGGTGCATGTTGAATGTCAGATGTTGTACCTTTGATTCTGCTCATGTTTCTCCTTTCTCTTGGATGGTGCATTTTCTCTAAGGATCATTTTATTAATGAGATTTCCATGATGATTATTTGGAAAACACCGTTGAGGTAATGGCAAAAGATGTTTTATAAAAATCTGCGTCAGCTCATCCCTGCTTTTAATCTCCAATCCTTTGATTTTAAAACATCTCTGCAAAAAAAAGTCAGGTATTTCATTAAGAGTCATAACCTAAAAAAATGAAGGTCCTATATTTTTCCAGAGATAACTAGAATTGCTTTCAGGGCACAAAGACGTACTGTCTTAAGTTCTTTCAAGATGTCGTTTTGTGAAAGCAAACTTGGGCATAAATATCTAAATATGTTTTCTTGTGGTTCTGTAACGTTTTTGTTGGTTATGTTTTGGTTTGCCATGTTTTCGCAGCGACACAGCAGCAGCAATGTCCTCTCCAAAATGGCAACACCCCGGCACAAACCAGGGAAACTAGTTAACAGCATAATTTGAAAAGGGAACGATTTTTCTTCGACAAGAAGCACCCTAGACCCTTCGACTCTCTCCTGTACTCTTACAAAGGTAAAGTTAATCTTACGTCAGATTTTTTTCTTTTTCTTTAGAAAGTTGGTGGTTCCGACTTTGTCATTCCCGCTTCTTTTCAAGTCTTTGCGACTTCTCTCTGAAAATGTCCTTTCTCAAGCCACTCCCACTCACACAGGCTGCGGGTCTCGTGTGCTGTGTCCAACCTATCTCCACCCCATTATAGCCCTCCTTACTTATCCTCTTACCTTCTTTTGTTCAGATTAAGCCATGTCATTCTTCAGAAATATGTTTTTCAGAGATCAAATAAATATAAAACAGAATTAACAATTGCAAATTTATTGGTGGGGGCCATCAATGAACAAATATCATAAAAAGCTTCACAATTATAAAAGCTTCACAATTATCACGATATTGAAGTATTTAAGTATTTTCTTTATACACATTAAAATAAATATTTTAATATTTTACAATATTGCACTAAACTCTGTTTTTCTTGGTACATTTTTATCCTAATATCTCATAAGTATATATGGTTTCTTCCATACATAAAATTATGAAATTAAAAACTTTATGAAGGCTTTGCATGGAAGAACACATTTGTGAGGAAATGCACTTAAATGTACTACTACAGGGAATGCTGTTAGAAAGCACAGTACAGGGTAAAATATTGTACGAAAATACAGATGAAATACAAAAGTTAATGCGAATTTCATACCCAAAATAATATTTGGTTGGCAATCAGTCTTTTGAAGCCAAGTAACAGGTTTCCTTTCAGATCAATTAGAATTAGGGTACAGAATAAACAGCAGCCTTCACAGTACAACAAAATACATAGCGAGGTGTCATGAGTAAAGACATAGTCATGTTTTCTTTAGGAGGCAACTTGACAATTACATCTTTGACATAGAAAAACTCAATGAATTACCGCACATCAAGATGTGCAGAACAATCTTATACGGTGCACATATGTATCATATGCTATATCACTTGAACATTAGCAAGCACTTTAAGACTGAATTAAACATCTCAGTACTCGCAATAGAATATAAATTTAAACAATGATTAAAATAACACTGGTACATATCTCTTAAAAATGTACAAAATAAGCAATTTCATAGTGATCAATAAATGCATGTGGTACCCCTATCACTTTAATAATGCACAATTTGAAGAAAATTTAAAACATAACAATAAAACTGCACTTCAGACTTAAAAGAAGCACCTCTTTAAGAATTTTCCCCTAATCTAAATCAATACTTTGGTCATTGTTAAGAAAAGAACATTTTGAATGTCTTCAGTGAAAGACTTTAGCAGTGGATACCAAACACCTTTAGATAATAGCTTAAAATTTACATAGCTTTCAAAGGTGTGGTGCAAGAGGATGATGGACATGACAAATGCACACAAGACACTGCCAGCAGCACCAATGCATGTCCATTTTAAAGTAACTCTCTACTGTTCGACCTCTGTAACGATAATCAAAGCACTGTTTGACTTTGTGTTGTGTGCCACCTACTGATACAGTTTAAGATGCAAAATCTAAAGAAACAATTACCTTGATTATGTGTACCATCCCTTCCTCAATCACTACCTCCATGAGAATTGAAGGAACACATCTCCCTTTTCTTAGGTGGTACAAGATGTTCTGGTAACTCTGTTGGAATGTCATGACCATCTAGTTTCACATTAATAAGATGCATAGCAAGAGCAAATTCATCTGCATCCAGGAATCCATCCTTGTCTAAATCTGATAATTTCCATATCTTTCCCAGTACAGCATTTGGCAACTTTGACTTCACCATTTCCGCTTTCGCCACTGTAAGCAAAATTTCCATGAACCCAATTCAATTTTTAAACAACTGAAAGCATATAAAAATATAATATAAATAAAAAGCAGAACTTACTTGCACCAGTCACTTTTCCATCAACAGGTCCTAATGTATCAAAGATCGTATCATACTTAAGACGGTCTTTGTTAACAACCCATTCCATTTCTCCAGCACCTGCATCAACACCTTCACCTCTCTTGTATCCAAATGGACTGATTGTATCTTCAATATTTTTAAATGCTCCACCTGTCAAAAATAAATGTTATCAAAATTCCACAGTTAACAACTTAACCATTTCAGCAATAATAATGATAATAATTAAAGTGACCTTTAACTGTGCCTAGCTCAGTACCAGTAACCTCCTCTTCCTGAGGTATTTGAGCCATAAGGCGGGCAATGTCATCAGCCAACATCTTGTCGACAGTTTCTAGGAGTTTGGGTCTGATTGGATGAAACTTGGTAAAGTCATGGTGTGCAAGTTGTTCCTTTAAATGAGAAAGAACACAATAAAAAACACCATAAAAAAGGCCATTTATAATAATGAACATAGAATACAGACCTGCATTTTTTTAATGTCAGGGAAGTCACCAGGAGAAATTTGGTATTCTCGTTGAATTTGTTCATAAATATTGCCCAAATTTTTGATGAGTTCCTTCTTTTTGCTGTCCTTACCAAACATTGATGGCATATCCTTACGTAAAGCAGCAATAATGTAAGCATGGACCTATTGTAAAAAAAATGTACATCAAAATTGGGGAAATTTACTAGGAAAATTGATTGGTTGACAAATTATCCAACCATAGTCAACAAACCTTTGCTAATCTTGCTCTCTTGATCAAGTCATTTAATTTGCGCAAGGCAGCATTCCTAGGAAGAGACTGAAGATCACGGAATAAATCCTGTTCCTCATCCTCAAACAGTCTGAAAACATAACAACATTTTAAAACTTAGAACGAGATAGTATGTTTCAATTCAATTTGCTTGTTCTTTTCAAATCCATAGTAGGTCTTTGAAATTGACAGTAATCTCACCTTCTGTTCACATCATAACGAAGTGGTTGATCCCAAAATGATCCAATGTATACTCTTGCAACCTCTGGTGTTCCAAGAACCTTTCCTAAAGACCACATCAAGGCACCATAAACTCTCATAAGCTGCTGATGATCAATCATGTCAGCCTTGTTTAGCACAATACGGATCTTGTCATCGTGGCCTCTCAGAGCTTCTATTGATCTTCGGAATTCATCAGAGATGTCTAACTTATGTGCATCGAAAAGGAGAATGATGCGATCCACTCGCTCTGCGAACCACTCAAGAACACCAGTGAAATCATATCCACGATCTGTGCGCTGCTTCTCTCCTGACAAAATTCCAGGAGTGTCGACAATAGAGATCCCTTTCAAAACAGGCGAGTTGACAGAAGAACATTGGAATCTGTTGAGAAAGGCGTTCCCAAACTTGGACAAAGGCCGAAACTGCTTCTTGGGATCGACAACGAGGGCGTTTCCTGGTATGGTTCCCTCCTTCTCGTCGTGCATGACAGCAATGAACCGATCAGTGGTGGGCTCCGGTCCAATCCGTATGCCCGGGAAGTCTCGCTCCAGGAGGTATCTTATGAACGTTGTCTTACCCGTTGAGTACTGACCCACCAACAGTATCATGGGTTTGGCAGTGAAATCGGGATCATCCAACTGAGGCGAATGGAAGTCATGGAACTGATACTGCTCCTCCAGCGGCAGAAGTTTGGTCTTGTATATCCTCTGCAGTCCTTCCACCACACTCTCGAACACGTCTGGTGTTTTCTTGCTATCCTCTCTCCCCAGCCAACTGAACATTTTGACAGGTTTAAAGTAACTTTTTGGGGTCAAAGTTAGCGAGGCTTTACGCCTGACAGAAATGAATCACAACCCTCACGACGCCAACCAACAACAGCTGCGTGACTAGTACACCGCCACCGCCTCCACCCACTGACACTGCACTGACCGACCGACGGACTTCGACGTCGGCGGAATCGAGGCGTACCGTTTCCGCCGATGACGATCGACTTCCTGTGGCCGACGCGCGATGTGCTATGAAAACATGGTGCAGCCGCAACCAATATTGTGCAGGAAAAACAATCGATTTGACAGAGTGAGGCTATTATGTTGTTCCGAACGCTTCCATAATAAAAATAATAAAAACATAACGAACGCCAGTAATAACTGACACAGACTTTCGCCTCACGCAAGCTATAGAGTGACATACTGCACTGCACAGGTGCGCTATGCGCCCCCCCCTCTTTTTCCCCTCCCTCTGACACAGACACACACACACGGGCGATGAATGGCAGGATCTGACAGGGAAGCCACACCCATCAATGTAGTGCTACACCAAAGTCAAGGCCTCCGTCCACATGCCAATCAAGGCCGTGCAACGGGCACATGTGAACCGACCCTCAGCTGATTAGAACAAAAATCAACAGAAAAATCGCACGATGAGTAACTTTTAGTGCGTGAAGACTTATCAACCCCCCCCCCTCTTTCCCAAGCGTGTGACATGTTGAGTATTTGCACAATCGGAAAACTCCGAAATATAGCATTTGCTCCGTGCATGAGAAAGGCAACCCTTCTCTCATATATGCTTTGGGCCTAATATATGTATATATGAGTAGCAATGCCCCTTGCACTTTAGTAGTACAGTCGTTTGCTATACATCTTCCCCTATCTTGAGAAAGTGCAATAAGATAGGAGGGAAGCGGGGTCAGATAAGAGTCGTCCTTTCAATCACAGGCGAGGTTTTATGAGGGGGCGACCCCCCCCCCCCTCACTTCTCAATCAACTCAAAGGGAGGTAGGGAATTCACTTTACAAAACCCCTGTATCTAGGCAATCCAGCACAGCACCTCTGTTACTCATCAGATCTGTTCTGATACCTACTCAAACCTCAAACGGTATGGTAGCACGGACTTGCGCCCCCGCCGCCCCCCGCACCGCCCGCCGCTGGTTGCTGTTGCTGGCCCCCGGCGTGCGTAGGAACAAGGAGCAAACTGAGTGAATGAATAGGCAACTCAATGAACCCCAATTGTTTGATTGGACAGCGAGCACGCTGCCGGCACGCGCATTCGCGCAACCGTCGAGGAGATGCGATGGTTCTGGTTATACTACTAGGGTGCCCGAATGGCGCCAATGCACTTAAATGCGCATTACCTGCGTGGCAAGGGGCGTGTAAAAACTTGCATAAAAGGTAAAACGTTTCGAGCGCATCTGTCCTGTAGAGCCTTAAGCACAAATGTATACACGGGCATCTTTTCAAGGCCACATGTCAGAACACTTTGTCATTTGGTTACTCTTTGCCTGTGTTATGCATTTGTAGATGCATACATTAGCATGAACACATTTATACATGGATGGTACGTGTATATTTGGGGAGAGGGGGGGGGTGTACCTACCAGGTGGCTGACCCACGCCACGCACTTTCGTAGTTATGCTATACCGCATGTACGGGGTGCGAGCGGGTTTGCCTCGCTGCCCACAGCTCCTCATGGCCCCCCCGTGCGAGTAGGCAACCGGCCCGCACGTGTGCACGGGTGCGAGCGGGTTATCATCGCTGCCCACAGCTCCTCATGGCCCCGTGCGAGTAGGCAACCGACCGCACGCGTGCACGGGTGCGAGCGGGTTTGCCTATCATCGCTGCCCACAGCTCCTCATGGCCTCGTGCGAGTAGGCAACCGGCTCGCACGCGTGCATGCGGTACACTACT
>NW_026267148.1:2534514-2537163 GCF_000697945.3 Frankliniella occidentalis
CGCCCGATGCCGGACGGCTACGCGCTGGAGCGGATGGGCAACAGCTTCGTCAGGAGCATCGGAGACTACGAGAGCATCGTTCGTTGTCTGGAAGAGATCCTGGAAAGCATCGAGAGCGCGGGGAGCGCCGGGAGGGCGCGGGCCCAGGAGCGCCTGGGGGACCTGCTGATCCAGTACGCGCACGCGCACCGCTTCGACGAGACCCCAGAGCTTACGCCCACGCAGAGAGCCACACTGCTCCGAATCTGCTTCCTCATTCTGGAGAAGGAGCAGTCGCAGTGGCAGTCCGCCTGCTACTTCTGGGGGAATTGGAAACTAGGAATGGCCGTCTCGTTTGCACGTCTAATCCTCCTCTTCAAGGCGGGGCACATTACACTGCGAGGTCTTTCCCAGACATTTGCCGTTTACTCGAACGTCGGAATGAGAAACTGCTGCGGGAAAGTGCAAAAGACGTGCGACGAAATTGATGAACTGTACGAGCAGGTGTTCGGACGCGAATGCGACGCGTATGCGGACTTGGTAGATGTGTATGGCGAAATTTCGACATCAGACGAAGAGTTAAGTTTTTCCTCAGATGAGTTCGTTTTTACGTCAGATGAGGAATAGTGTATGAACACACATGAGAAAGTATGCCTAGAGCATACCCAGAAAAGGAGATTTTTTCAACAAGAAATGTACTGTATGCTCTGGACTTTGCAGGAATTAACATTATTTTCTGAGTTAAGCCGCGGGTCGCTTAGCATGAGCCCCGAGTCACGATGCACACCGTGCAATGTTCAACCGTGACAACAAGGGACAAGTGACATGGTCATAATGCCATGGTATACAGTTGATGTAGTAGTACTTTGTTTGCATGGATGAGCCAACATGTATGTATTGTTCAATCTGAAATAAACTGTAACATTACAAAGAAACATGGTAACAAATTCTTATTGGTTACAAACCGCGAGCCCCTGGAAAGTCAGGCAACTCAACAGAAAGCTTCAGCCAGCAGGGAGATCGAAATGGACCCCGGGCCGGGAGTCGGGCTGAAAGACAGTCTGGCATACAGACAGACTGGGCGGCGGAAAGGGAGGGGTGCGGCGTCGCGACGCTGCTCTGGTTTGTTTACCGCCACATGCACGTCTTGGCATCGCGTCGGCCTGCTCGGGCGGAGATCCTCAAACTCATGCGGCTGCTTGTCTCACCGCCGCACCCCGCCGCGCCCTCCGCGTCCAGCAGCCACCCGCACGCGCCAGCGCAACGACTTCAACGGAAACCGCGGGGTGTTAGCACAATCGCTCTGCCAATAATTGCACCGATCGGTTAAAGACGGCAGTACACCGTATGCATTCTGTGTATTGGTCGCAGTATCGGTTCATCTCCGGCACATTTTGAATGAGGGAGGCGTGTACATTTGACGCATTCGACCCACCAAAGCAGTTAAAGCAGCAGGCACGTGAACCCATTGAACGATCGGGATGATCCTTGCGGTGGCCGCGGGCGCGGGCGAAGAAAGATGTGGGGAAAAGGGAAGTAGGGGGGGGGGTGTCTCCACCTCCCGCCACCGGGGCGCCGCGCCCGCGCGCCCGCGGCCCGTGGCAGTGCTCGCCGCGCGCTGACGCCGCGCTGAGGAGCGGAGCTGAGCGGAGCGCACAGCCGTGTAGCGCTAGCGCTGCCGCAGTCCCGCGATCGCGCGATTATATTCAGACTCGGCTCTTCTTTTTAGTATTATTTTTTTTCGCGGGTCGCTTTTTATTTTCTGCCGACGTCGTTGATGCCGCGCCGACTTGTAGCCGCCAACTATTTTTCCAATGATGTTTCGCTTTCCGTGTCGCGAATAGCCGCAGAGAGACCCGCTCGCTCGACCGCTCCTTCTGAACGAAACGCGCGCGCGCGCCGCCGGGCCGACCGAAACGCAACGGAGACGCGACGCGCGACAGTCGAAGTCGAACCGGTGACGAACCGACCGAGTGTGTTGTGCGTGGGTGTAGGTGAGTGATTGTGTGTGTGCGGATGCGTGTAAGTGTAGCAGCGGGCAGTAGTGTTGGTGCGAGGCCCCGGGGGCGTTGGTGGCGACACGTCAAGTGACCGCCTCCCGGGTAGCAGTGTCGGCGCCGATTACTAATACAGCATGTGACTTGCCGCAACAGAAATTGGTGTCAAACGTAGCACCCTATCTGTGAGGTACGAGAACAAGAATAAGGTCCTGCTCGACGGGGCACACAACACACTGCACACCGCCCCGCAGCCGCCCCGCCCACCACCGGCGACGCCCGCTCCGGCGCCCCGCCCCTCAACTGGATACACGTGCGAACGGGGATGTCAAACACCTGAGCACGCGAGGATAGGCCGTTGTGCCCCGCAGCCGCCGGGATGGCCGACGTGGAGACCTTTGTCCAGGAGGAGCCCGAGTGTAAGTAGCGGTGTGCTGAACTTATGTAACGTCTGTGTGTGCGTCTCTCTCATTTGCTTCGTTCGTATGTGTGCGTGTGTGTGTGAGAGAGAGAGACAGAGACAGGGACAGACAGATAGACAGACAGACAAACAGACAGACAGACAGACATACAGACATACAGACAGACAGACAGACAGACAGACAGAAGCGTCGAATGACAGGTGGTCAAGGCATTCAGCTTCAGCTTTAGTATAGTAGGAAATTGCATGGGA
>NW_026267148.1:2541418-2542998 GCF_000697945.3 Frankliniella occidentalis
CGCGGACACCATCGCCGCGCGGCCCCCGCCAGCACCACCGCCACCTGGAGGAGGTGGTGCAGTCCATGGGGGCGCAGTGGACCAGTGAGTTGAGTAGGCCTATCGCGGGACGTGCCGTGTCGCCCACCGGCTGCATGGGTGATCTCCCCCCATACTCTTTCTCACCAACCGCAACTATCGGCAAGCGCCGCCGCGGCGTCCACGGAAAAAAAAGATTCGCTGAGCCAGCTAATATATTGACTGGTATCTGGACAGACAACCACATAAACTTTTGTAACCACTATATTGTCTACTCTAATCAATCATTGGCTGTGCCAGTCAAATATTAGCTGTAAGAGCTCATCCCTTACCTAAATCAGTCGAGGTCTACCTTACTGGTGCAGGCAAATCATTACTTCATACAACTTATCTTTGACTAGCACAGCCAATGATTGATTAGAGTAGACAATATAGTGGTTACAGAAGTTTATGTGCTTGTCTGTCCAGATACCAGTCAATATATTAGCTGGCTCAGCGAATCTTTTTAGCAGATGATACCTTACAAACTTAAACTTACTTACACTTAACATACATGTAACTATACATGAGTAATGTAAGGTGTCATTGCTTTTACTCTCGATAAAGAAATATTAAAGAGAACCAGAAGAAAGCTCATATACGTATTGGGCTGGGCCTGCTAGGCGGGATCGTGAGGCGGCGTACGTCGCACGTCGCCAGTCGCCGTCGCGTCAGCCACGCCACGCGTTGTAGCGCTGCTGAGGCGAGCCGAGTTCCCCCGGGCCGAGCCCCGAGCGGAGCCCGAGCCCCGAGCCGAGTCGGCCGCGCTAGCGCTAGCGGCCCCCCTCCCTTCTACCGCTGGAGCCCCCGCACAGCACCGCGCCGCCACCTACCCCCTCCCTTTCCCCACAAGTGTAAATACGGAAATATAATAGACTGGAATAGAATAATTCTTCACAAGGTATCATCTGCTTTCACGATCCGTTTCTGGTCGGAACTTTTTTTTCCGTGTCAGGTTCTCCTTTCTCAGCGACTCGGTGGACTCACACAGGCATGCGTCCTCTTCCTCGTCCTTGGTCTCCCGTCTTTCTCACGTCTTTCCATCTGACCATGCAGAACTGCAGGTCGTGTCCATTTTTAGAGGACCGCATCATAGATCCCCCGCACGCTGGCCCACTTTTCGGCTTTCTCCTCATCCTACACCGCCCGCTATAGGAAAAAGAATGGCCTTAACTGTGTCTTTAAAAAGTGTACTGTAAAGTTCCATACACCCGGAATAACGAACAGGTTTGCATGTCTTCTGTAGCCGTGGCGCCTTAAGAATCCGATCGTATAGGCATCCCGCACGCACACCTGCGTGCTGGCTAGTATGTATACGCATTTCGCTCCTGCTGGCTGGGACGCCCACCCAGTGAGTGTACAATTGCATCTGATGCGATGCGCTCACTTTTACCTTCACACGCTAACCCTTTCGGCTTTGGCGTCACGACGAGAAATGCCCCGGCGACGGGACGCCCACACACGCCGCTTTAGTTGACGATTACGGGGCAGTCAGTTCGACGAGGGCGATTAAGTACCAAACG
>NW_026267148.1:2543048-2551690 GCF_000697945.3 Frankliniella occidentalis
ATTTTGGGCAGCGAGGCGGCAGAAAGCTCGATCGTCTGCTAGGTCTCCGTGCAGGCTCGCTGTGGGGTCGTTATCTCATAGGGTACCTCTAGATGACACAGTTCCGCGAGGGATGAATCACTTATTGATTTTTTCATGTATACACTGGAGTACACATGAGTACATACAGAGTACAGGGTGAATACAGTTGAGTAGGATGAGTACACGGTGAATACATGGCGAGTACCTACCTCGCAAAAACGGAAAGAGTAAGGAATGAGTACACAATAAGTTTACTATGAGTACACCATGAGCACAAATAAGAAATAAGTACAACTAGGAGTACAGAAGTGATTCACCCCTCGCACAACAATCTCACGAACAAATTTCATGGTCTGCAAGTGATGTCTGTTGGAATCATAAAAGAAAGGATCATGATATTTAACTATTTGCCCAAACCCAAGGGGAAAGTGTGACATTCAGAAAAAAAATTTTTAGACAGTCCCTTGTGGCTGTCTCTGCCTGAAGGGAAAAGTTTTCTGTTAAGATAAAGATTGCTGTTTAAGTTTTGGATATTGCCAATTTAAGTACCAGTTTTGATCAGCAGATTTTCAGTAATTTTTTTTTACGCATTATTGAATTTCAAGATAAAAGTTCTTTGCATTTGCGCCAGTATATTTCGAGTTTGCTTTTGGAGCTAGACTGTCTCGTTAACGGCCGGCCAGCCATTTTAGTTTCTTAAAGAGTATTTTTGGTAATTAATACGGAAAATGTAACTGAGGCAAATTCTGTGAGGCTGAACATTTCCTGAAGTTATCAGAAAGGCTAATGACAAGGTCTTAGGAATGAAATTTCAAACCAAGACAAATTTTCACGGAGGTCATAACTGAATGCTTTGCAAATACTAGATCAATTTTAAAATAGTAATAATAAAGTCTCTATTTCATTCCAGGAAAACAAACATTATATAGCATAGACAAGTCTGTTCATACATGGACAATTATGTAGGTACAATACATTAGCCTACACAATCAAATCAGCAAACAAAATTTCAGGTTTTCAGTCAGTTGGAAGTAAACTTTAAACATACAACTTAGGGATGATGTGTTCATAGGTGCAAAATTGGAACAGATGTCTTTAAAGTAGAAAGAAAACACATTTGAATGATATACTGATATACTATATATAATGAGCTTTTCCTTGAGAAAGCAGATTATAATAACTTACAGATACATTTCTTAACTCGCAAGGTAACCCTTGTCCACACAAAAGTGAGAGGAATTCAGGGAATTTCTAATCGTAAATTAATCTGACTTAAAACTTACATGGATACAATTTTTTTCCCCCTCGAGATTTGGACAATTTTATAGCTTAAGTCACATTCCAGAAAAATAATTTTAGATATTGAAAAATGTTTTTTTTTTAAAGACCGTAGATACCGTACACACAACACACAGTATTTATGTTGATTTAAGTTGCTGTACCCCACAAATAAATCAACAAATCCACCCATCCATCCATTTTTATGTGGTCTTGATTTACAACAAAATGTTAGAAATAAACTCTTTTAGGTTCTTAAAATAATTGCATTTATAATTTTTTGATGGTCCCAATTCACCTTTATCAGTTGGGCCTACAGAAATACTCACACAACTCTTTGGTCATATTTTAATGGGAGAATAGTCAGGCATAGCCTTCCTCCTAAATATTCTGAAGAGAAAGATGCATTGATTCGGCAAACATTTTCACAAACTATGTGTTGATGATTAGTTTTATTCAGTTTTCTTGATACCGTAATTCAGGCCTCATAAACATATATATAAAGATTAGATAGATATTTATATGTACTCAAACACTCACACAATTTAAAACAATCTATATGAAAGAGGGAAGCGAACATGTGAGCTTTCTTCAATGTGATTTGCCCAATAATCCCAACCATTTGACCTCAATGCAGCAACCAAAGCACGGTCCAACTCCTTTGAAGGTTTCTCATTTGAACAATTTAAAATCAATCTAATAAGACGTCCTAAAAAGCCGTGGAGGGCTGCATGCCACATCAAGAATATCTGAATCTGCAAAATAAAACAATATGAATAAGTATTGGAAGAATGAGTAGCAACTACACTGAGAATTTTAATGACATTTCAAGCAAATCTGATCTTAAGCACCTGAAAAATTACTATGTAAAATGTACTTACAGTTGAATCTTTTTGATCCACAAATTTCAAAAGTTCGCGCCTCACACAATCAATTTCTACTAAGTTTGCAGCCTTGTCCTTTATTTCTTTTGAGTCTTTCTCAAGGTCTGAATTGAGCAGATACTGACAACATAGGACAATTCCCTTTGCAACATATGCCTCAATTATAGTATTTTTCAATTGATCAAAATGGCTGAAAAAATAATCGGAAAGATACATCAACTTCCAACATTCAAATTTAAATGCACTCACACCAAAAAACAATATTAGGATCAAGCTCACCTCTTCACTTTAGCTGCATCGGAATTCAGGTCTACTTTTGTTCCATAATGTGCAAGAACAGCATTTTGATCTGCATTTTCAATGATGTGGGAAACTAAAGTCAGTACTCGATTAAGAAGGGCTGGATCTCCACAAGGTGCTGTCAAATCTCCCATTATGGGGTATGGTGATTTATCCCAGGAGGATTTCAAATTCTTCAACATAGCCATTGCTATGGATAATTTTTGTGGATTTGCTGCACGAAGTTCTTCATACAATGCATCTGCATGTTCACCCCTCTCTGAAAAAGTGATAAAAGAAATGGACGCAAAAGAATAAGGGATTGTTCAGAGACTGCATTTGTTATCAATAACAGATCAGGATAGTTCCCCCATATAATACAGGCCCTCAAAAGGCAAAAATAAGAACACTCTCTGTTGTCTGGGCAGGATATCTTAATACTCACCAAGTTTTTCAAGAATGCCAATTTTGAAATCCTGAAGGGCTTCATTGTAATCTTCACCCTTCATTTTTGACTTATCTTTGCTGTCTTTTGATGGTGAGCTGGTGCTAGGCTCAGAGGTTCCAATGGCAGATGTACTTATCACTGGTCCAAGGGTGATAGAACTGGCACCATTTTTAACCTCCTTTTCAGCTGACGAACTTTTGTTAGATGAACTACTGCTTTTCGTTATTTCTGGCAAAATGTAACGAAGGGGGTAGACACATGCTTTTTTACCAAGCTCATCCTTAGCATAGGAGATGGAGCCTGAGAGATATTGCCCCAATGAAGCTGCCTTTGCAATTCTATCTTTCCTGAAGTAAAAATAAAAGTAACTAGGTTAAAGAGGAAAAGGAGAACTAAAATACTAATAATCTAATAATGGCATATTAACTTACTTGTCATTTGTGATAGGTGCAATGTATACAGGTAAAATCTGATTTTTGTGCAAAACATGGCCAGAAAGCTGCCGTCCACCAGTAATCGCAGCCTGCTCTGTTCCATAAATATCTAGCGTAAGCACTGAAGAAAGTTTCTGGGAAACTAACATAGGTTTATCATTAAGCTTTTCAAGCAGATCCTTCCGCTCATGGCGAACATGCATGCGAAGAGTGTACTCTCCCTTATCCAGCTTGATAGAACTGGCCTGAAACAAAACAGAAATACAACAGTAAAAAATTTATGTATAATACTAAAAAAGACGGCTTAGATTAATATACTTACTGAGTCGGAATATGCATCTCCACTACAGATGTATTTCTTTGAAGAAGAAAACAGCATCCATAACTGACTTTCATATTCAGATTCATACAGCAAATGACTCAAAAACGGACAGCAGATAGTCACATCAGTTTCATGTTTGATTTGGAACGTGTAAGTCAACTGAAGTTCATAGATCTGTCTGCCATCAGGAATCATGTCACGATCAGGTGATAAAACTCCAACCTTTGCATCAATTGGCCTGCAAAAAATAAGAACATTATAATATTTCTTGATGGTCCACATTTACAACATTTGTGCTCTAGATTTTGTAAAGGCTTTTGTGTAAGAGCATTCAGTGTAGAGGTACTGTATTTGAAAAGTAATAGAAGAATGAAAGCCACCTTGTGATGCCAAATTTGTTAAAAAACAGTGTGATTGAAAATGAAAGGGTTAGGGCTTACTTGCAAACAGATACCACAGCTCTGAGGCTAGCACTTGGGGCTAATTCCTCTGAAATTGGTCCACTGTACAAATCCATTGAAAGAATTCCTTGTGTGGCTTGCATGATGACATCAGACCGATCAGGTTTGATTCCATGAAATGTGACTGAGTAGTTAAGGCCACTTTCTGACATATCGGTCCAAAATTTCGCCACTACCACTTCCATAATAATTCCTCCCTAAAATATAAAGTCCGTAAAATTAGGCCATAGGCATTCTTTTAAGAATTTTTGGAAGGAACAACAACATACCTTAACAGCAAAACTGTGGACTGATTCAATGCTGGGAATCAGTTGAATAGACTTGTGGTACTGATTAGACTTGCTTGTTTTTCTTGGTCTGAGCTGTAGCGTATGAAGTCTTACATTGCATTTATCATTTGCAAGCAACTTTATAACTGTGAAAAAGGCAATAAGAATGTTGGTAAAATTTGTAGTATCCAAGCAAATTGTCTGACTAATGTAACTAGATTATTCATATTAATAACACAAAAAGCACAAGCAATGACAGATAACTCAACTTTCACATACCAGCCCAAGTAGCATTCTCTGGAACTAATATATAGTGGCGTTGCATTTGGGATGGTTTCAAAACAACATCAGTAAAAACAAGTTCTTTTTTCTCTTGGTCAGCAGGGAACACATGTGGTTGCACTAAGGTGATAGGAATGCGGAACACTGGTCCTTTCTCCACACAAGATGAATCATAGGCCTTTACACTGTTGCAAAAATCAGTGAAAGATCATAGTCAGAACATGTAATCATGATACCAAAGTACAGTTGTGAGCACGGAGTACGATTACCTTGTTGTATGCACTCCTGTAGGCAGACTGGTTGGGTCAATTCGAATGGAGATGGTTCTTGACATATTCATTAAACATAAATGAGAAGGGTGGGAGACCCATGGTTTATCACACGTAAGGATGAGGTTCATGTTAAAATTTGTCCTTTCAGGATAAGACTCTAAAAGACAAATAGTTAATTTAATTAATATAAAGAAACTCATATAAAACAATTGTCAGATTAAGATGTGCAGCAACATGTTTGAGAGTTGAAACTATGCAATACCTAAGCTGGAGCTCTTGAAGAAAACTGGATCAACTTTCACAACTATATCCTCAGGTTTGTCTCGAAAAGCATCTCTAAGATAAATACCTCTCATCATTTGATTGCCACAAGTCAAATGGAAACGGACATTCCTCTCTGGCTGATTGTGATATGTAGCCAAATGATCAAAAGTTTTTTCCACCTATTAGATTTAAATTTGGTTTAAGACAACAAAATTATGCTAGTTTACATGATTAAAGAGGCACAAAGAAATCTATTCACACGTACCTGTACCAAGCCTTCTCCTTGTCCAAATTTATCCTGTGAATCTATGAATTGAGCTGAGTTCTCAAGAGCTCTTTTAACAGAGTACGGAGTGTATGGCAAATTGCGTTGCACCATTCCCGAAAGCAGCAAGGCAACAACACCACAAACGTGAGGCGATGCCATACTTGTACCATTCATGAGCATGCAGTTTCGCAACATAAACTGAGGAACAGATGTAATAGCAGCACCAGGTGCACAAACATTTACTCCTGGATCTCCAGTGGGTGTTGGTCCTCTTGAGGTCCATGTGGTTGAAGTGCCAGGAAGCTTCTGACGAAGAGAATATTCAGCTACCATCATCTCAGGAGATACATACGCTCCCACACCTGTCACAACACAGTCACAGGGAAGAGTTAAAGATAAAGAGCAGGAGAAAAAAGATACTGTGACATCTGTCATGGGAAGTTTTATCAAAGAGTAAAGCTGTATGCTGATGTCAAAACTAGGTACATTATTAATAAATAACTCACCAATTAGTGTATTAGCATTGACATTGGGTGGTGTGCTGATAGTACTAAGTGCTGGTCCTTCATTTCCAGCAGAACATACCCACACAGGCCCATATTTATCAATAACATCATTGATCATATCAATGACCCTTCTGAAAAAGGGGTTACAACTCTTACAATTAATAATAAATTTTTATGTTGTTACAGTCAAAATTAAAGATATTAAAAGTCACACAAACCCAGATGTGGAGTAATGGGGATGTTCTCCATAGCTCATATTCATAACATGAATTTTTCGTTTGTTGTTTTGTATTACTCTGATCATGGCTCTAGTCATGGCTGTTCCAGTCTCCATTGAAGAGAGACGTAAATCACCAATACATAATGAAATAACCTGGGCACCAGGAGCAACACCATTTTTTTCAGGCTCATCTGGGAAATTTGCTGCTGCAATTGCTGCCACATGGGTCCCATGGCTTGCTGAAATTTTTTGAAAAGTTCAGTATACAGGCAGAATGCAGGGGCGTAGTAAGGGTCAACCGAGAGGGGTGGGGGGGCTGAACAAGTTGCTGAAGATCAAATTTCCTTTCAGTAGGCTATCTACCCCCATTCGAGCCTAGCAGAGTAGAAGTAAGAATTTGTTGATGACAGGTACTTACAGCACATGCCCACTATTTCAAGGATTTTTCCTTCATCCCACACATTTACAGCATAGTTGAATTGATCAGAGGGTGTGAGTTGAGCATAGTCATAGGTCTTGCTATACTCTCCAACTACCTTGCATGATGCCAGATCACCAGAGCAGGAGGTATCAATGCACGCTCTAATAGTGAAATATGGATTAATAAAAACTCAAATTCAGAATTGAACTACACCATAACAATCACGTAAAATATAGACTATTACCTCCAAACATCACCGTCATTAAAAACAACACAGTCATAAGCAGGTCCAGGGGAAGAATACTTCTTATCTGCTTCTGTCAGTACCTCAACTTGGGCTTCAAGATCATCAGATATCATTTTATCAAGTGGTTTCATGCTAGACTCTTGAGGATGTTCCTTTTCAAACTCCTGAACAAAAGTGAATTCATTAGTTCCTAAATATTGAAAGCATCTAAAAATTATAGAAAGAGTGCAGATAAATCAATTTACCCTGCATTTTCTAGTAGCTTCAGCAGCTGCAAGCTTATGAGCAGGATCCCAATGCTTTTCCTTCTTGTCTTTGGCAATACGTTCCCTGACCGAAGATGTGTAGAGTTCATAAGCATTTTTAACACCTATATGATAGTTCCCTGTGGGATTCTTCCATGTGGTAGGTATCTAGAAAGGTGGTAGGTGATATATTGCAACGTTCTACACAATCAGGTAAGATTTAAAACTCGGTATGATGTTACCTTTAAAGTCCTCCCTGTTAAACCAACAATTTGACCATCTTTCACTTTAACAATTGTTGAAATGTCAACATCACCTGCTCCACTGCAATCATATACCTCAACCAGCTTTTTCTCCCCAGTTGTAGTGACCTGAAAAAGTGGAAAAAAAAAGTGTGTCAAACAAAGAGTCCAAACAGCATATATGAAAAGTCACCCAAATTTATAGGTTAAGAATAAAAGCCGGCCGCAATAGGGGTAAGTTTCAAACATGGTAGAGTGATCTTTCAAATAAAAAGTGTCGGACAAGATTTGAGAACAAGCACTGTGAATTGTATCGCTTGTGAGGTAGTATAATACCGCATATCAAGAAATGTCAGACGAACTAGATATGAGAATATCACTGCCCTACGAACAAGTGCCCAAAACCGTGAAAAAATAAAGGTATGTGATCGTAACGCTACCTACAACATTGAAAAGAGACACAATTTCTATGTTTCCGAAACCTTTGACATCTCCAAATAAACACAAGCGGTATACCACCATAACCTCACCTGCAGCCCAGGAGCGCCGGGATCAATTCCCGAGTCCAGTATAGCGATGGTAATACCTCGGCCATCGTATTCAGGATACTTGGCTAAAAAGGACGTCACGCCGGTTTCCTTTTTTGGCAAAAGGGCAGATACAGGAAACTCTGTATCAATAAGGGCCATTGCTACTGGGGTTGCTTTGCTAGCAAAGCGAAAATCATTAAACAACACACAGCCTGCTCCAGCTCGAACGTGTTTGGGGCAGACGACGACGCTCTTCGCTGCTGCCAACATGACACAAGGCAGTTGGGACTCCCCCGGATGGAAGTCGCGATCTGTATTTAGCAATTGCACGACGGTGGTTGTTGTCGGCCGCGGGTGTATTCCATCCTCACATCCAATCGCACGGGCGCAGTTAAATTCGACCACGACCCTCACAAGCGCCTCTCGCGGCCGAAAGCTCGAAAGCAGCGAAGGAAGGGGAATGATTCCCCGAGAATCTTGCGATGCGCGAAAACCGGAACGAAAGTTGAAGTCTGATCACATACTCACCCTACCGAACGAAAGGGACCAAGCCCAAGAAGAGGATCTTTCAATGAAAATAGCTGCTCCTTAAACGAGTAAGTCTTGTGTTCTTGCTAAACTGAGCAACAGATGAATTTTCAGTTAACCCTATAGGGTATTCCCTCCCCTTCAAACTGAAAAGTAGGGTTGTGTGTAAGGTGTTTCCCAAATGAACGGGGCCAACTTTATTACAGCATATGTGTGTGGTG
>NW_026267148.1:2555305-2562930 GCF_000697945.3 Frankliniella occidentalis
TCTCCGGCACATTTTGAATGAGGGAGGCGTGTACATTTGACGCATTCGACCCACCAAAGCAGTTAAAGCAGCAGGCACGTGAACCCATTGAACGATCGGGATGATCCTTGCGGTGGCCGCGGGCGCGGGCGAAGAAAGATGTGGGGAAAAGGGAAGTAGGGGGGGGGGTGTCTCCACCTCCCGCCACCGGGGCGCCGCGCCCGCGCGCCCGCGGCCCGTGGCAGTGCTCGCCGCGCGCTGACGCCGCGCTGAGGAGCGGAGCTGAGCGGAGCGCACAGCCGTGTAGCGCTAGCGCTGCCGCAGTCCCGCGATCGCGCGATTATATTCAGACTCGGCTCTTCTTTTTAGTATTATTTTTTTTCGCGGGTCGCTTTTTATTTTCTGCCGACGTCGTTGATGCCGCGCCGACTTGTAGCCGCCAACTATTTTTCCAATGATGTTTCGCTTTCCGTGTCGCGAATAGCCGCAGAGAGACCCGCTCGCTCGACCGCTCCTTCTGAACGAAACGCGCGCGCGCCGCCGGGCCGACCGAAACGCAACGGAGACGCGACGCGCGACAGTCGAAGTCGAACCGGTGACGAACCGACCGAGTGTGTTGTGCGTGGGTGTAGGTGAGTGATTGTGTGTGTGCGGATGCGTGTAAGTGTAGCAGCGGGCAGTAGTGTTGGTGCGAGGCCCCGGGGGCGTTGGTGGCGACACGTCAAGTGACCGCCTCCCGGGTAGCAGTGTCGGCGCCGATTACTAATACAGCATGTGACTTGCCGCAACAGAAATTGGTGTCAAACGTAGCACCCTATCTGTGAGGTACGAGAACAAGAATAAGGTCCTGCTCGACGGGGCACACAACACACTGCACACCGCAGGCAGTGGTCCCGCCCCGCCCACCACCGGCGACGCCCGCTCCGGCGCCCCGCCCCTCAACTGGATACACGTGCGAACGGGGATGTCAAACACCTGAGCACGCGAGGATAGGCCGTTGTGCCCCGCAGCCGCCGGGATGGCCGACGTGGAGACCTTTGTCCAGGAGGAGCCCGAGTGTAAGTAGCGGTGTGCTGAACTTATGTAACGTCTGTGTGTGCGTCTCTCTCATTTGCTTCGTTCGTATGTGTGCGTGTGTGTGTGAGAGAGAGAGACAGAGACAGGGACAGACAGATAGACAGACAGACAAACAGACAGACAGACAGACATACAGACATACAGACAGACAGACAGACAGACAGACAGAAGCGTCGAATGACAGGTGGTCAAGGCATTCAGCTTCAGCTTTAGTATAGTAGGAAATTGCATGGGAAATGTTTGGTTGGCTCGAGCATTTACAGGATCCGATAATAGTTCACGTAAATGCAGTAACACCAGAAGGGGACACGAGGGGGGGGGGACGAGTACCTTATATTTTTTATCGACTGAACGACGCGCGCGCTCGGAGACGGTGCGGATGGGAAAAAAATGCTCAAAATTGGCGCGCATAACTACATGGTCTTGGCGTCACGTCAGGTGACGTCACGTCAAGGCGGTCTGGTCCCATTATTTGCAGTAGACGAAACTAAAAGGCTGCTTCGGGCTCGTGCGTTGTGCGTCCTGCTCCCTCTCGACGCTCTCCTTCCGTGACAACACGCGGGCGACCAACTAAAGTTGGGTTGGACCCCGACGTTCTTGACCTTGCCGCCGCGTGCGTCGGCGTCCGTCGGACCTGACCTGCGCGAATGTGGTGGGGAGGAGAGGTGAGGGGTCGGGAACTGCGTTCGGAGAGAGCACGCGAGGTTTGCGCAGAACAACAAAACTCTGGCATTTTTAGACAGTCCCCTAAAGACTGTCTACTGTCTCTATCAGAAGGAAAAGTCCCCCCCCCCTCCCTCTTCATATTTGAAATAGACGCTCCGGGAAAACCTGGATTTAGAGGATTTGTATTGCTCTACCTAAAATGCATAGAAAAGTCAAAATGCTATTCGGGTTCGCTTTAGTAGTAGCTAGAAATGCTGCATGTGGAAGGGCTGGAGGGGCTGGAGTCTGAGCAGAGCCACTCTCCGACCGCACCCAGAGCGGCTGATGGCTGATACTGAATGCCACACTTGTGCGTGAGAATAAACCGAGGACTCTTATGTATTTCTTTCCGGTCCACAAGTCCTCTGGCGGGGTGTGTTGGCCTCAACAGCCGGAAGCCCCGCCCCGCCCCGCTACGTTCACGTTCCTTAGCGCGTGCGCGTGCATAGCTAATGCCTTCAGATGTGATAACCGTTGCGGAGGGTAGAAATGAGGAGGACGGAAAGCATATCGACTGCTTCACTGAGGGACGACGTAGGATGTCCCACTCCCATATGCCCTGTGCTTCTTTTGGGTTATACACTGGATAAACAAAGAAAGAAATCAACACCCTAATGACTTTCACGCCGTGACAGAGGCTCTTTAGAAGATTCGCACTCCTTTATTGGATTTGGGAAAGTATTCACTACTAGCCTCAGGGCTGTCGTAAAAATAATAGACTAATTCGCACCGTCCAATAACTAAACATACGAAATCCGTGGTCCCCGTAGACTGGTGCCTCTTTAAGATACAGTTGTAAGGAACTTTGGCAAAGGCGACCGACGGGCGGAGGGCGGGGCAAGGGGCAGGTGGGGCAAGGCTGTGGCAGTGTACAGTCACACCGCACCGCACCAGCCAGCGGCGGCAAGCCAGCGGCAAGCCAGCGGCACGGCACGAGCAGCTCAGCAGCGCCCGTCTCGGACCGCGGGCGGGCGGGATGTGTGTCTCGGCAAACACACGCCGAGGGGCTCGAGCCGTTAACACTGCCGACATTCGTTTCTTTTGCGTGCTTATGCTCATTATTCTTTCATCCACCATTGATCAAAAGTAGCAAAGAAGTATTCAAATAAGCAAACAATTCGTTGATCGTTGCTGTCTGGCGTCGTTGTCCTGTGTGCTATACTTTCATTTTCACAAAGCAACCCATGCCCCTCTTCATCGTGGCAGTGTTGTATTCGAAATGCTAATGAGATGGTGTGACGGCAGACCGGCGGTAGACATCCTGAAAGAAGGTCCGTCATTCGCCGATACGCCGAACTTGCAAGTTCTGTGGACGCCTGATGGGTAGGCAACATCTCGTCTGCATTGCATGCGAGTACAGCGGAGTGGCCTACCCTGAGTCTCGCAGGCGCCGAGCTCCCGTAGCTGACCAAATGAACCTGAAGAAAAAAAACGGGCGTACTTTCCTGACAATCACACATTATGTCATATGCTATGTTTTATAAAACAGCTTGTATATATAAATAAAAACGGTATCTTCCATATTCCACACCTCATCCTCGATCTCCTCAGTGAGAAGTTCAGAATTAAATCGCGGCCCCTTTGTAAAACTCTGTATGTAAACAGACGGAAGAAAAACCTCGAGCTACAAATACAACAAAACACTGCAAATAGATTATAGGTGTCAATCGCCATTCACTAGACCAGAACGTTTGAATGAGGAAGTGTCTCGAGATCGATAAGATTCATCCGTGCAAAAATGTTCCCCACTGTTCAAACTACGTATGGTCTCACCACTTCCGCTGAGCCTTCGCAGGGCGTATCGGTTTGCTCCATGAGGTTGTCACAGGCAGGGGTCTCCTAAACTCTTCCTCCCTCAGGTGGCGGATGGATCGGGGGGAAAGGGGGGGGGGCTAAACCAACAGCCATATCTCAATTTCACCGATAAGGATATGGATACTCTCCGATAAAAAGCTTCGCCTGCACTGTCCAATCAGAGAAGCTCCTGCTGTCGAACGCGACCAGAGGCAAAGGCAGATACAGGTGGGTTGCAGGGGGAGGGGGTGGGGTCGGTGTGGGGGTAGAAAGGGGAGGAAGAGGATACTTTTCCCCTACCTTTCAGAGGAACCTCTTCTCCATGGCATTCTATTCCCTGCCCCCCCCCCTTTCTTCCTCTGTTCCGTGAGTTGAGGGGCCAGTAACAAATAAACACGTGTTTTACTATTTTTCAAAATAACGCGCGCTGCTCGCACATTCATCGGACGAACAGCGCTGCCGGCGACCTGACGTTATGATGGCTTCTTTCGGGCCTCATCCTCGTAGTCAGCGGAGCTCCCCTCCCCATTCGTCTGTGCATGTGCTTTTTTACTGCACGGTCATCAGTTGGCAGCGCACATCAGGGCTCGCATTACAGGTGGCTGCCAGCCCCCCCCCTCCCTCCCCTAGCCAAAGTCTTGCAACTGTAGCGGCATTGCGTTTTCTTGTGGCCCTCCCTCCATATCGTTCCCGGGCGGGCGGGCCCGTCTCTATGAGCGAAGGTCCATCACTTTGGGCGATAACTAACCGCGCTGCTTTCTTCGCGGCCGCATACTAATGGGCGGATGTGCAGCCTCGGCCAAAGCTTCGGCCCCCCGCGGCGGCACGGGCGGCACGCGGCCCCGCGTCACCTTGCTTGTCGCGTGTTCTGGGGTGTGGGGTCCAGTCCAGCGGTCTCCAGCGGGCTCCAGCGGGTGGGGCTATGGAGCCGACAAGGGACTACCGAGAGCCTCGCTGAAGGGGCTTGGGGGGCTGCTCCGCGCGCACCGCAGTGTGCGAAGCGGTGCCGTTCGGAACTAACTCCTTATTCGGCCTTCGCTGTTTTTACGTCCAACGTATACAGTGTCCTCCACCGCGCAGCCTTGTGCTGTGCTGTTGGTTCTGTGGAGCAGTCACAGTCGTGGGTACAAGCTCTGCGCGAAGTCCATCCGGACCGACGAGGACAGCAGGACAGCTGCCCTGCCTCCCAAATCTGTCGAGCATGTATACTGGGTACACTACACGGCACTGCACTACACGGCGGCTGACAGACGGGCGGGCATTCCTTCGACACTCCGTACTAATGGGAGGGGCTGTGAAGGGCTCCCCCCGCGCGGACGACTCACGGCCACTGCATGTCACGGTGCCGCTGCATTTCGGGACTGGCGTCCAACAGACCACACTGCCAGTAATACGCAAAGAGGGAAAATCAACAGCCCTCCCGCATGCCGGCTTATGTGTTAGTAACTGCCGCTATATTGCAACAATAGTATGAATCAGTATTATTCAGTCGTTTATACTGCCATGCCTTTTATTGCTGTACGACGCCACGTCGTAGTTGATCAACAGAAATAGAATGTTTGTTCGAAATGACCACCAAAAATGTAGTTGTTTTGGAGGCTTCATTGCTATGTGTACAACATTGTATCATGAAGAGAATATGAATTGTGAAATACACTTCCCTTGTAGTACCAGTACCAAACATTCCAAGAACATTCCCAGAACGTTATTTAGGTTTCGTGAACGTTCAGCGATATTTTTTGAACGATTCGTGCCACCAGGGTAGGGCTAAGAGAGGTTCAAAGTACTGTCTAGAAAAAATGGGAGGGGGGGACGGGGGAAGTGTACAGACCAGCAGCGCCAGTGGTGTTTTTGACTCAATTAAGAAATGACAGATGTCCCGTAATCACGATGCCGATTGAATGAGGACCGCCTTAGGTCGAATGGAATAAGAAGTCTCCCACTCCACTACGACACAGACATGCCAGTTGAAGGACAGTTTAAATGGAGGAGAGACGACTCAGTTCGCTGACGCCCGGAGCGTATGCAACCATTCCTACGCTTATGACATTGTGGTAACGCAGCAACGGGGGATTCCGAGTGAGTGCGTGCGTGTCAGAGGAGAAAAACAGATGCGTAGGAACAGGGGGGCAGGGGATGTAGTCCCCCCCCCTGAGCACCTCGAAGGGACGCCAAAACGCGCCCCGGATAGGCGCCAGAATTCGCCCTGTGAACAGTGCTTAAAACTCAAGGAAATTAGGCGGGAAAGTGTCTTGAAATAAGGGAAAAATGGAAATGGAAATGAAACCATGTGTTTGGGACAACCATGATAGATATTATGCAGGTATAGGCAGATATTAGGCAGTCGGCGTAAAGAGGCGCCAAAAAGGGTCTGATGGGCCGTACCCCCTGGCCAAAAAGCCTACGCCCCTGGAGAAAAATAAGTATACACAACAGGGCCAAGGGCTCCCCGCCAGTTTGTTCGCCTTCTGGTGCCGATCTCAGGTACTATCCCCAAAATATTCATGTTCTTTCTTCAATGAAAATGTAAACGAAACACTAAAATTTTGGGGAATGTATCAGAGATTTGCACCAGAAGTCGAAAGATTGGGGGAAGATCACCGACCACCCTCTATAGTTACTGTACCGACGTTTTTAAAGTGTAATAAAGTTACGAACCTGCTAAGTTTGGTCTGTGATAACCTACAAAGCGCCTTGTAGGTAGGCAACATCTTACCTGCCGTGCATGCCTGTATTGCGGGGCGGCCTACCCTGAGTTTCGCAGGCGCTGAGCTCTGGTGCTCTGGTGCCTGAATCAAAGAAAACCGGACGTACTTTCTGGGTGACCCCCGAGGCGACCCACCTTTACAAAACTCATGGTGCCCTACGGCCCAGATCGAAATAGGCAACTTGCCAACACGCTTGCGCTGTGCAGGATAACTTTTAATAAAAAGTACTGAGCCGGTGGGGGTGGGGTGGGACACCGTTTGTGTGCACTCCGTCCGTCCCCATCCCTCTTCCCTCGTGACTGGTATTAATTAGCTGAGCTTCAACACAATAGGCATGTGCTTGCATGGGATGCGCGGAGTCAAAGGGCAAGCCGCACAGCGCCTTCACGACTGGCCTCAGGGTGCGGCTGAAGCCGGTGTGCATGGATGTACCAGTAGGCCGCCAGCTTCAGGATAGCCTGCCAATTTTAATACAAGTACCTTGGCTTACTCGGGGTTTCACGCAACTCTTTAAACGACCTCTAACAACACATGGCCAAAACCTCGAGTCTGTAAGTTGCGATCGATATCTCTGTTAAAAATGACATCACCCACGCCAAAGTTTCGTCATGGGAATTTCCACCCTTACGCGAAGAGGGGCGAGAAGGGAGGATGGGGTCAAAGGCTTTTAGCCGAAACCATGCAGCGCCCCAGCCCCCTCCCCCCTCCGCCCTCCGCTCCGACCCGCGCCCGCGCCCTCGCGGGCCACCGCGGCCACTCTATGGGCTGGACCGCCGCGGAGGGCGCGGGGAGCCGAGCGCAGCGGCGCCGGCCGCGTCGTCCTCTCGCGCCTCTGCGGCTCCAGTCAGTCCCCGCCGAGTGTTGCACCGCTGCACTGTGCTCCGCGCTCCAGGCGCGCCGGAGCCGAGCACCGCGAAACACGACTCCGCGGACGAGCACGACGAGCACCCAGTGGGTGCCGCCGACGCGACGCGACGGGCGACGTTGAGGTCACCGACGACGCCGATTAGCGACGTGCCTAACGGGCGCGGTGACGGCTTTTCTTCCGAGAAAGACGAGCCTCCCGAGCGCGCTCCACGCGACCACGCGTGGTTACCGCAAAAGCACTGATTATAATTGCGACTGGGTGATTCATATTAATTTTTACCGAGAAACCTCTCGGAGCAGTGCTCTGTGCGCCCGCGGTGCGCCGCCGCGCGCTGCGCCCTCGCCACGGCCCTCGCCCACTCGGTGCCGGAGGCCCGGCAGCTGTCCCGGCCCCGGCCGGCGCCGGCTCTCTCCGTCAAGCCCAGCTGAGCGGGCCTGGCGGGCCCCCAGTCTGCCTACGCCTCTGTAGCGCCTTTTTCCATGCACTCTCCCGGG
>NW_026267148.1:2562980-2564471 GCF_000697945.3 Frankliniella occidentalis
GGTATTCCCTCCCCTTCAAACTGAAAAGTAGGGTTGTGTGTAAGGTGTTTCCCAAATGAACGGGGCCAACTTTATTACAGCATATGTGTGTGGTGTGTGGGGGCTTGGGGGATTAGTGTCGACATCGTCAATTTTGTGATTAAGATACATGGGTCACTTTGTGGAGTACCCCATTTTGGCGACTGAATACAGATAGGTCGCCACACAGCACACATTGCACACATGACTAACAGCGTCCCGGTCGAGAGGGGAGGGGGGGGGGGGAGGAGCACGGCTTTTCCTTCTAGTGGAGACAGTCTTGAGACTATCTAAAAGTCCGTGAGGTCCACTCCAAACGCGAGAGAGCGCACTCCTGTGTGTGTCAGGTCTATCAGAGCGCACGCCGGAGCGCCAGATGTTTCATCACCGCAACCCGAACCCACTCGCTCTGCATTTCAAAATCATAGAACTGTTTTCCTATGACAACTTTATTTAACCCCCACCCTCTCCACATTTTTCTGTGGCACAGTAAAGGTTCCCCCACAATGAGCGTTCGGTTGAGGTCTCTGCCTGAGGGCGGGCCGCCAACTCCACACAGCTGCTTGGCGGGTTGGCCTACCCGGCGTGTCGCAGGCGCTATCTCAGCGTATCCTAGCCTCCCCCGTCAGAACTACTCATGCGCAGGGGCGTATTAAGGGGGTCGGAGAGGGGTGGCGGTGTATCAAAAGTTGCCTACATACAGGGGTTTGTATGTCAAATTGCCCACCTTCAGTGGACCGGGGGGGGGGGGACAGGTCAATGATCGCCCCCCCCCCCAAAAAAAAAATGGGGGCGATCCCCCCGCCCCCTCCCCTCCATACGCGCCTGCTCATGCGCCCACTCCTTCAACTTCAATGAGGGTTAAGACGTCAGTTCACATGAACTTAAACCACCGGTAAGTTAAAGTGGGACGTCATTCCGCGAGCGGACCATCCCCTGCACCCCAGCTAGTTCTGAACACGTTCGTGGTTTCACGGGGTCCTGTTCTGTTCGCCGTCTCCTTTGTTTTAGCTCGGGCTAGCAAACAGACCTTCCCGCTAATCACCATCGACTAGCATACCTCATACCTCATACCCTCTGATTGGCAATTTAAAAATCAGAAAAAATATGTATGTGGGGGCGTGGCCGACAGATATGTTTAACATTTGCAAGCCCCCAACGACCCTTGCTAAATGACATGGTCATAGGTTCGGTGGGTTTTTGTGTTAGTTTGGTCTCGCTTAACGCATTATGAACCTCTCGCGCTTGTTTCAGGTTGATTTTACAAAAGACCGGTAACGATGTTGCCGATGGTAGTAGAAGTAAGAATTTGTTGATGACAGGTACTTACAGCACATGCCCACTATTTCAAGGATTTTTCCTTCATCCCACACATTTAAGCATAGTTGAATTGATCAGAGGGTGTGAGTTGAGCATAGTCATAGGTCTTGCTATACTCTCCAACTACCTTGCATGATGCCAGATCACCAGAGC
>NW_026267148.1:2564776-2565658 GCF_000697945.3 Frankliniella occidentalis
GTGGGGGCGTGGCCGACAGATATGTTTAACATTTGCTAGCCCCCAACGACCCTTGCTAAATAACATGGTCATAGGTTCGGTGGGGGTTCTTGTTAGTTTGGTCTCGCTTAACGCATTATGAACCTCTCGCGCTTGTTTCAGGTTGATTTTACAAAACACCGGTAACGATGTTGCCCATGGTCGGAGTCCTTGCTGCAGGCCAGGCCGCTACAGTGGCACTCGTGGTGATGGGTGGAGGGAAGGCGGCCGCCCCGATCGCCGCCGTGGCGCCACCTGTCGCAGCGGCGGTCGCAGCCGGAGTCGCCTTGTATTTCGTTGTGGGTGCCCTGAGCGGTGGCGGCGGCAATGGCAACGGCGGCGGGGGTGGCAGCACGAGAGGCGGCGGGGGTGGCTTCACGAGAGGCAGCAGCAGCAGAGGATCCAACAAAACCGGAACAGGCAGCTCAACTCGAAACAGCCGCCGAGGCCAGGATAAAGTCTGTGAATCTGACCGTGAATCCGAGTCTGCGTCGGACTCCAGCTCTGACTCGAAGCCCGACTATTCTGACTCTGACTCCAGCTCCACTTCTGATTCGGAATCTGACTCTGACAACGACAGTGAACCGACATCATCAAAGCAAACAATAACTCGAATAATAGGGGGTGTTATACGTGAGGTGATAGAGATTAATTGGGAAGCTGACTCTGACAACGACAATGAACCGACATCATCATCAAAGCAAACAATTACTCGAATAAAAATAGGGAAGAAAATACGTGAGATGATAGAGATTAGTTGGGCAAGACAACAGTGGCAGCGGTACCTCCAAGGCGGCTGCACTAATCATTCGCTCGCAAGACGCCTAATCAACGGCGTTTACTCTCCCCTGCCACCCCTCCCTG
>NW_026267148.1:2565708-2583651 GCF_000697945.3 Frankliniella occidentalis
CGTCTGGACATTTGAGATAAAGTGGACACATGTGGGTGTTACTATTTGTTGGTAGGGATAGACTCGAGACCTTATCGGTCAAACGAGATGAGGTGACGCCAAACCTTGGAGCATGTCTTGGAAATTTACTCGTTTGTCTCTCGCAAATAGGCTATGCGTCTCGAATATGTTTCCCATCGGTTTTCTTCTGAAAGTGTTGGTGTTACGGTCGATAAGCAATAATCCGGAGAAATAGAACGTGGCTTAAGGAAGCTCCCCATTCCAGAGAGCCTCCTCGACCCCTCCCTTTAATGCCAACATCGCCAGATAAACTTCCAAATTCTTTTTTCACTGGCTATTTACGAAAAGACACCCTTGAGCTTACACAAGAAGAAATGCATTGAGAACAGAAAACGGAACTACCGTTTGCTCAGTTTCTTCCCTTCGCATCTCTTTCGGTGTCTGCAGAGGATACTAGGAAATTTCGCTTTGTTATGCTACCGCCCATGTGTGTCTGTTTGGGTGTGTGTGCGTGTGTTGTTTATGCTTTCGTGTGCGTGTATATTTTGCCTTGCCGGTGTTTTGAATTGTAGATTTCAAAATAATCGATTCAAATCAGAAAATTTCGTCTGTCATGCTTTCAAGTAATTGAGCAAGTAATCGTTTGAACACCAGCTTATAGTCCTTAACGAAGTTCAAAATTATGTTGTGCTCAGCTTAAGTCCGCGAGCTCAAGATTAAGCCGATGATAAATCATAGTTTTCCTATCCATACATGACTTGTAAACTCATCGATGGAGGGAGTTTACATCGGTAAGTTCCCTTTTGGACTACTTTGCGGCTAGATGTCCCGTTGGATGTCTCAAATTTTGGCCAGGTACCTTTGTTTACATAGCGGCTGGAGCACCTGTTGAACCGTACCTGCACCCACGTACACAGTTTGGCACATCGTTGACCTGGTCTCCAGCCTCTGATACAATGTTACAGAATATATAGATTCTGTATGCAAAGGGCACATTCGAAAACCGACCAGTTTGACTCGCATCTTTTACCTGGCACCAAAGTGTTTGGGTTAATGGGGTCATCCATAACCTCAGCTTGTCTTGAAGTTTGTGTTGACTCACTACTTAATTCTCCTCTCCGTCTATGTTTCAATTGGAACGAACGCCTTTATTGTATTGGATAAAACTTTACAACTCAAGAGAAATAATAATTTATTGCTGCCATTGTCAGTGTCTGGGATGTCAGAAATGACAGGTCTGTGAATCATTTGACAGTTATCAGGCGGGTACCCTTTATAATTGTAATAAGGCGGGAGAGCAACTCTGTAAGCTCAATTTTATCTTTCTTTTAAGGATTTCGCTTACCACGGTATGATTAAGTGTCTCTTTCTTTTTTAAAAAGCCTATAATTTTGGATATTTCACTTTGCCCTTGTGCCCTTTTTCTTACCAACTGGTTGCCTGTGATCTGGTGCCAAGTTTCCCCTTTGCAGAGTAGGTGCCAATAGGTGCACCTGGCATTGCTCAGCTTTTGGCAGAGCTTTCATTCATACAATTAGTTAATTTGTTTCACTTACACTGTTGTCATGTAATAGAAAGAAGTTTTAAAGATATCATCCCCTAAATCGAATCTAATTTTAAAATGCTGGCTGGACTCTACTAATTTTAATTTTCTATCATTTGTATTGGCTCTGTACTGGCTGTTAGGGTTTGGGAATAATTAGTGAGAGTGTATTTTTTCAAAGAAGTTAAATTTTGAAAATCTAACTGGTAAGCACTGCTTTTTTGTTTCAGATGAGAGGGAGGATGTGCAGAAGAAGACCTTTGCAAAATGGATCAATTCCCAGTTAGCCAAGGTACCCAACAAAGTTCATCATAAATTCTACTATGAAGTAGATCATTATAGTCATGCTCAGTCTATACTATTTGAGAGTGTAACTTACCAGTTATTTCTGTATTTCAGCGCAACCTTCAACCAATCACAGATCTTTTCCAAGACCTCCAAGATGGCAATCATCTGCTCACCCTTTTGGAAATACTTACAGGGAAAGAATACGTAGGTCTTTTTTAAAATTATAATTTACCCTTTTTCCTTCTTGTAGTTTTTAATCTAATTTTGTCTTACAACATGTTTGTTCCTTTAGAAACGTGAGAAGGGGAAAATGCGAGTTCACCATTTAAATAATGTCAACAAAGCTCTTCAGATTCTTGAACAAAATAATGTAAGTCTAACAAATTTACATAAAGCATGCAACAAGATACCAACAAGAAATTTTGACTCACTTGAATACTGTTCCAGGTTAAATTAGTCAATATCAGTAGCAATGATATTGTCGATGGCAGCACTAAACTCACCTTGGGGCTGGTTTGGAGTATCATTTTACATTGGCAGGTTTGTGGAAATTATGAATTGTCTCACAGATTTTGCTGTACATGCTGATCCATTACTTTTGATGATTTCTTATTATCTCTCCTTTAATGTTTTAGGTTCACTATCATTTGAAAGATCTTATGTCTGAACTTCAACAGACAAATTTGGAAAAAACTTTATTAGCTTGGTGTAGGCAAAACACCCAAAACTATCCTGGAGTGGATGTTAAAAATTTCAGTACTTCATGGTCTGATGGATTGGCCTTTAATGCCCTAGTCCATCGATGGCACTCAGAACTTTTCCAGTTTCCTGCTGTTGCTAAGATGCATCCTAATGCCAGACTTGAACATGCTTTTCGGCTAGCTCAAGAACTTCATGGCATTGAGAGGCTGTTGGATCCTGAAGGTAAAATTTTTATTAAGTTTATAAAAAATAAAATAAAAAAACAACTCTTAATCTTAGATTTTCTAACTATTCTTTTCTATTTCTGTTCAATTTTACAGATGTTAACACTTCTCAACCAGATAAGAAATCAGTAATGATGTATGTCATGTGTCTTTTTCAATCCTTACCTCATTCTGAAATGGATGCAAACTGCCTTGACTTCTCAATCCACTCCGACAACAGCTCTATTGCCTCACCTGTAGTTGAAACGAGATCACTGGATGCCTTTGTTCGTATTTCTTTATGTGGGTTTACTCCTAAGTTGTGATAATTCTGTTTTCTTCATAAATCGTTCCTGTCTGTACAGAGTGCTGGAATGCTTGGAGTTCCAACTTCTCGGCCTCTTAGTATGGCCACAAATGTATCTGTGGAGCTGTCAGGCTATCAGCGAGCCCTTGAAGATGTACTTACATGGCTTTTAGAAGCTGAGGATAGACTTACAAATGCTCCAACAGTGGAAGGACCTTTACAAGGAATAAAAGAGCAGTTCCATACTCATGAAGTGAGTAAAAGTTTCAATCCTTGGTTTCTATTTACACTTTTAGTTATAACATTGTTTTCAATTTATTTCCAGCAATTTTTATTAGAACTTGCACGACATCAAAGTGATGTTCGTTCGGTTTTGGAGGAGGGCACACATATCATTCATGAAGGTGGGCTATCACGAGATGAAGAAGATGAAGTTCGAATCCAAATGAAGCTATTGAACACAAGATGGGAGGAGTTGCGTGTAAAGGCCATGGAACGTCAGACAAAGTAAGAATAACAACCTATGAGGATGTACCGTGAAGTTTGTCTATTATCTCCACACTTAACATAATTTTCATTGTGTTTAGAATTCATGAAGTTTTGATGCGAAAGCAACAAGAAGAATTAGATAATTTCAGACAGTGGTTGACTGTCACAGAAGACAGAATATCTCGAATGGCAAAAATCGGTCCAACATTTAATGATTTAGTTAGGCAAGTTGAGCAGCATCCAGTACTTTGTGCAGATCTTGAAAAGCAGGAGGCTTCGGTTGCAAGTTTGTCCGAAATGGTGGTTGTTGTAGATGACAACAACCCAGATAGTGGTGAGTGGTGTGTTTCTGATCCTTTAATGAAGTATCTCATTTTCAAATGTTTAATTGTGTTTTTTTTTTTCTGAAGAGGGAGAGTCTCATATGGAAGATCAGTTAACAGCTCTCAATGAGCGATGGGCACACATCCAAAAATGGACTCAGGAAAGATGGCTACGTTTAAAGGAGCTTAACAATTCCTGGGCAGACATTTCAGGTAGATGTGTTCTACTCCAAGTTTGGCTAGATTCTAAAGAAAAGCTTCTGAAAGGAATGGAGGCTGATCCTGCCCTTGAAATTGGACAGGTATGAGTAAATAGAAATATTATAACATCTAATTATTATTTTTTTGAAATGTATTTTTTTTTTTTTTGTATCTTTTTGTTATCTACCTCTTCCTACCATTAATTTTCTCTTCACATGTAGGTTTTGGAAAGAATCAAAACTCTTCAGACTACAAGACGAGAGATGGATGCACAACAATCAGCTCTAGAATATTTACAAGAAGAGACTTCTCAACTGGATTTAAAAATATCTCCAGGGTGGACAGCTGATATTCAAGGAAAAATTGAAACAATTCAAGACAAATGGGAAGCTTTGTCACAAATCATTGAAGTGCAAGCTCAAAGGGTATGTTTTTCTTTCTTCTATTGAAATATAACATTAGTACAACATGTGAATTATGTGTAGAACATATTTCTTCAAAATTCTTTTTTGTTAAAATATTTTAGATTTGTGACTCTGGCTTTGACTTCAACCTTTATGGTGGAATAGCTGAAGAGAAAGACACTAGTGCTGCCAGTGAGCCTAAGAGACGTCGAACTGGCACTGTGAAGAAAGTTAAATTTGAATCTGCTTTGGATCAGCTTGCTAGCTTTATGGAAAGAACTGAGACCCTTTTAGAACAAGTTGCAGCTTCCATTCATGATCTTGCCCCTGAGATTAGGCAAAAATTAGATGATTCAGCTCAGGAAATATCAATTCGACAATCTGATCTTCAGAAATTAACTAGACTGGGCCAGGAACTCACTATAGAAATGCAAGCTGATGGAGCTGATGATATGTCTGTCTATAATGAACAACAGAAATGGATGGGTGCTGAACAACGTCTCATTCAGCTGTCTGCCAACGTACAGTCAGCTTGTCAGGCTGCTCAATACCACCAGGATGTGGCAACTGTCAACAGTGAACTTTCAGCCATCCTAGGATTATTGGAGGGACACCGGAAATGGCTAGAGAAAACAGAAACTTCACCCAAGTCAAGCTCTCCATCTGTTTTGGCAGACCAAATAAGAGTCAAATTGAAATCAATGCGATCGCAAGATGACCGATTATCTAGACTTAAACAAGTTGCTCAAAGAATTTCAGAAAATGATAACACTGATAGGCAGCTTGCTACTGATGTCATCCAACTTGGAGAGCAGTGGATGCTCTTACAGCAAAGGTAAACTTCTTTACCACCCAGTATATTTGTGAATCTACTCTAGATTTGTCTGATTCACTTTGTAATGGTTTCAGATATGTTGATCATCAGTCAAAATTAAGTGGCGGTGGAAACATACCTGTTGATAAGGAAGACGCAGTTGATGTTGTTATGAAGCAAGTGAAAGAGCTCTCTCCAGCCATGAAAGCACTGACAGAATGGGTGAATTCAGCCGAAAGTACTCTTCTCTCTGATCACGTGGCATTGGTTGAACTCCCCGTGATGGAACTACAACTGAAGCGATTCCAGGTATGGAACACTTCATACGTAATTACAGGGCCTATTTATCAGCATTTGTTTTTCAGAAGAGAATGTTTATCTGGCAATTTATTTTTTCTTGTTTTCAACACAGCTTCTTGAAGAGCAACTTAAACAGAATGAAGTAGAAATTGAGAAGATGAGTACAGACACAGATGGTCAAGATTTATTAGAGCTGACTACCCACTGCAGTGATATTAAAGCTATTCTCCATGAGCGCCAAACAAAGTTGCAACCCTGTAAGTTGAACTTAATTTTTTTTCTTTTGCAGCCCTTGCTGTGATGTGGTGGTTTCCTTCTTTTTTTATTATCGATTGCTGTACCATGACAAATATTGTAGAGCTGTTACTGTTACTGTGCCAATTATTTTCAGATATTGACACTATGCGTCAGTTCTCAGAGGAGGTAACAGGATTGACTGCATGGCTTCAAGATGTTGAAAGCTTTTTAAAAGCTGAACAACAGCTTCCTGTTGGTGACTTAGAAACCTTAGAAGCTCAACTTGAGCAGTCCAATGTATGTTGACTGCCTCTTTTGAATGCTTTATATTTTTTTTAAATCGACTATTTGTAGAATTTTATTTTGAATTGACTTTTTGACCAATTTATTTTAAAATTTTCTTTTGTTGATAGGCACTACAGGATGATATTGAGACTCTTGAACGTAATGTTCAGAATATAACGGCATCTCTTGCCAAGTTGAAGGAACATGCATCTGAGTCATTTAGTGCACACTTGAATTCTCAGCATGAGGCGCTCATGAATAAATGGGAGAAAGCAGTTGAGGGTGCAAAGAAACATAATGCAGGTTTGAAAACAGCACACCAAAAGAGTCAAACTGTAAGTACAGTTCACAGTTTCCATAATTGCCTTTCATGGGCTATGTGTGGATGCCAATGTAAATGTATGCTCATTTAATGTTAAATAATTCCAGGTCAACAAAGGTATCGAAGAGTTCTCAAGCTGGCTGACAAATCTTGAAAAAGAAATTCCTGAATTCGGCTCTGCATCATCTTCTGCAGAATTATTCCAGCTGAAGGGAAAATACCAATCTTTGAAACAGAAAGTTGATGATCGCACAGAGGCATTCAGGCAACTAAATGAAATTGGTATAATTTATATCCTTTCTCACATAATCATCGCTTATGTATTGCTAACTTTGAACTCACTCTCTTGGAAATTCATTGTTTTCCTTCACCATAGGTAATGATCTAATGTTGAGCAGTGAGGGTCCCTCTGTCCAAGAATTGGCTCGTCGTATCACTCAATTAAATGCCAAGTGGACAGAAGTCATTGACAAAATTTTTGAAAAATATCGTGTCCTTCAAGATGCTTCCCATCAGTATGGAGAATTCAAAGGTACCAAGATTTACATAATTGTAGATGTTTCATTGAGATGGTAATTCAGTTATATGTTCAGTCTTACAAACTTCTTTTTATCCAGCACTTGTAGCTCAGGAAATGGATTGGCTAGATAAATTAGAAAAACGACTTAGAAAGTCACCGAAATCAGCTGCTGATGCAGAGGAAATCTCAGAGGAATTAGATGTATGTAATTTTTTAATTTTTATTCTGGTTTTGGGCTCACACTGCCATGCAACTATCTCATATCTTTTGCTTCACATTAAATTGGATCAAGGAATATTCCCTGTCTTTTGAAATGCATTAATGCTTTTAAAATAGCTTTCCTAATTTTATCAGCAATAACAACTTTGCTGTGATCCTTCTTGCATCTCTCTATGCAAGAGCTGCTGTGGGCGTTGCAAAGCACTGTGCTCTGTCCCAAGTTTCCTGTGTGGAATCGCTGCCTATGTATTTTCAGGATTTAGAAAACTACATCCGCAATCATCCAGATGCTAGACTGACTCGTATTCAAGAAATTGGCAAGGCTTTGGAGGACGATGGAGTTATGTCTGAAATGGTGAAAGCTGAAGTTGCTGCTGCTACTGATCGTTGGAATCTTCTAAGTCAACAGGTAAGTTATTAGTTATCATCTCATTAAAATGCCTTTTCCCCCCTTTGGTCTAGAGAGATGTTTTAGCTATCGAGCCAATGATGTGCAATATGAAAGGTGATGGGTAGCATGTTGTTTCAAAAAAATAAGTTAATTAATGAAGTGCTACAGATGTGGCATGTTATGGCCAGGGAGTCCTTTGGGTGGATTGCATGGCATTGGTATCGGAATTTTGCAGATCCGTGGATATATTGATATGAGGAAAGCTGCTCTTTGGGTTATGGCAGTGACCACTTATCTTCATGTCATAATTCAGGTTTGCTGCCACTACCACCAGTATTATTCTTTACATAGATATGCTCGAGATTAGATGGCGGATCAAACAAACATTTGTGATTCTTGGTTTTGCTTATCTTCATGTATTGTATGTGTTAGAAGGTTGCCATTAGAGAGTAGCTTGCTTTTTAGTGTATTGCAATTATCTTCTACCTCTGTCTATACAATAAACAATTTTTCTTTGACAACAAAGAAATTTTGATGCCAGAGAGACCTTTGATGTTTTTACATGAAGATTAGAAGTGGGCTAATTGCTTCAATAATATATGTTTTTCAGGTTCTGGCTTAGTGATGATTATATATCTTGTAGATTGTTTTCGTGTCTGATTGCTTTGTTTCTGTTCTGCCTGCGTTAATAGGCTAGAGACCGCACAGTCTTATTAGAAGTTTCCGCTGCTGAAGCACAGGAATCTGAAGGTCAAATCTTGGAGCTACAAGAGTGGTTAACTCAAGTAGATGCCTTATTAACAGCTCGTCTGCAAAACGACATTTTTGCGGATGACTTACCAGATGATCAGGTTTGTGTTGAAAAATGTATTTTCCACAAATGTAAAGGAATACAATGTTGTATGCCCCTTTTGACTGTGGACTCCAGTTCTTGTAGTTTAGAGAAGCAATATGCCTGCCTAACAGAGTAGCTAGCAGCACTATCATAATGTAATTATTTATCATTGAATCTTTTATGTTTTAACTACTGCAACCCCTTTGAATATTCATTTCTTCTCCTTACTTCTTATCTTAATCATTCACTTTTTGGGGTTTTGTTTTGAAAGTTTTGTGAGTTTTTTAAACTATTTTTTTACACAAATTTCACAACTACCATTTGTTTACTTCAAACACACTCAAGATTCAATATTGTTCTAATATTGGATTAGGTGAATTTTGGAAATATAAGAACATGATTCAATTTTTTTTTTGTGTGAGTAGTGTTTAGTCGGTTTGTTTGTATAAAATGGGTTTAGTATCTTGTATATATTGCATGTGATCTTATTTGTAAGGCCTGTAAATAGTCTATAGTAAGTCTCTGCATGTTGAATTCGGATGGATGTTCTATGTATCTGAAAGGCATGATTGTTTTCACTTGATTATCTACCAAGATGAAATGTTCCCACAATTTAGTATATTACCGATAGAGGTCAAAAGAATCTGCAAAGTTAGGTTTTGCACTACTAATTCTTGTTTGATTCTCCTATCAGCGTTTGGTGGATGAATTTGAAATCCAAGCATATACATTAAAAGATATGAGTGAGCAGGTGTCTTCGTATGAGAAAGCTGGCAAACTGGAGGCAGCCTCACGTTTGAAAGAACAGATGCAGTTGCTAGAGGTGAGTGGGAATCTTGTCTCAGCATCTTTGTTGCAATTTTGTTAAAAATCAATTTTATTTGATATAAAATGTAATTATTTTACTTTATTTTAATTTACTTCAGCAACGGTTTAACGAAGTTCAAGAGAGATTCAAGCTCTTTCAATCAAATTCTTCAGACCTTGAACCACGTCTGATGAGGGTGCTCAGAGAATTGAGAGGGGTAGAAGAGGCTACTTGTCTCCTAGATATTGCTTCAGATGATCTGGAAGGAATTGAAGGCCAGCTGAAACATTGCACGGTCAGAGTCAAAGTTAAATTAACTTACCTTTGTTCATAAAGTACAAAGTTAATGCTCAACTTTTAAAATATTTCTGCAGAGATTCTACTGCACTCTTAGTGACCTTAAGGGAGATGTAGAAACAATATTGAAGAGGGGTCGAGAAATGGTAGATGACAACAACATGATTGATCCAATCAAGCTTAGTTCTAAATTGGATGCCCTAAAAGATCTCTACAATAAGGTGAAAAATGCAGATCCTTGAGAAGTGAACCATATTTTTCTTTAGTTTTGAGTAAGCTTTGAGTAATTAATCTTATAAATAATTTTTTGTTGTAAATTCAGCTTGGTTTGCAAATAGCTGATTCTAAAACAGCCCTTGAAAATGCTCAAGAACTGTCCTTGAGTATGCATAAAGACATACCTGCTCTTAATGAGTGGATGGATATGGTTGAGTCAGAATTAGATGAGAGAGAAGCACTTCCAATGGCAAGGCGAGACTTAGAATCTGAGAGAGCATTTCTGAAGGTAAATAATATTTCTATCTAAATATCCTATATAAATGTTAAGATGTAGGTTGAATCTTTTCCTGTACGCATTTACTCACAACACTCACCATCTGGAAAATTCTGTTTGAAATTTTCTCCTCTCTACCACAATTTTGCTCCCAACCGATCTAATTTTGGAGTTAAACTCAGCATTGTTTGCAGGAGTTACTGGAAGAAGAAGTACCTCAATGGGAAACAATGCGAGACCGTGTTAAATCGGCATATCAGTCTTTTTCTTCAATTTGTGACCCTGTATACCTCGATGTCCTACGTGATCGAGTGAGTGACGTGATGCGGAGATGGGATCGAGTGATAGACAGAGCGCAAACTACAAGGACCACTGTTGAGGTAATCATCTACATACTAAATCCCCCCTTACACATCCATGAATTATCTTGTTTACCTGTTGTGTGAGTTCTGAATACTTAATATAAAGCTTAAATAATGTGAGTTTTGATGTCTTACCAGATATTATTTTCTGCCTATTCTGAAAATAATATCTGCGAGGAAAAATGACATACCAAAGTTTAACTGATATACCTATCTAAATCCAAGCATCCAATTGTTCTGTTGCTATGGGATGTGTTTCTCAGTGTTGGTGAAGGTTGATGGCTTTGAACATGTTTTCTTGCTAAGAATGCCCATGCTAACTGGACAGTTATCTGTGATGTCACACTGCTTTTTCATCCTCACACCATCCATCACCCATTGGAATGAATTTGTGTTTTGCTGATATTTGTCAGCTTTTTTCATCTTGTGTGTACTGTTTTGATTCCTAACAATATGGATTGCGGCTCACTTGTACAAATTGTTGCACCCTACCTACTACCAGAAACACCTTTCACTTTCTTATTTTGTCTTAGTACCCAAGTATGAGAAAATTTATTTTTAACTGTGGTGAGTTTTTACCAAGTCTTACAAAACATAGTTTTAAAGGAAACCAACGTAGTATCAGATTAGAATTTATGTTTTCACTTTGTATGTGTTGTACTTTGTTGCATAGTTGTGAAAATATCATGCGGTCTTTATTTATTATCCATGTGGAATTTTGTAGAAAGGATTTAAATAGATATAGAGGTTTGTGAGTAAATTAACTTTAATAATTGAGTTTAACTAACTATATCCTAGATTTAACAAACAACTCATCATTTATTTGTGAAATCATTTCAACTTATGGCTTTTATCTTGTGCTAATTTAACATTAATTTGTGTGGTGCAGGCGGAATGTGTTAACCCCTCTGTTTATGTGAATGTATGGCCCTCATTTGACTTGCATTTGATGTGCAAACCCCTTCTCCATATCTGGTGATTGCATTTCCTTACCAATTTTCAACTGCACAAAGATAAAATTAAGCACACACTCTTTTTGTAATGCTTTCCTGATGTGGTGGTTGAGCTTCCTGCTGGGATGGGTGAGATGAGGGATTGCAAACTACAACACTTCAGCTTGATGGAGGTGGTAGGAAATTATCTGCAGAAAAACGCACAGTATTGTGGCCCACAGACAATCTGTTGCGTCAAGTTATGTGATTTCCCCACCCTTATTTTTACAGGACTTGGTTCCTGATGAAACATCACAGCCATTGCAGTCTTCAGTGATGGGAATAGGTAATCCTGCTTTTGAAGATCTAGATGATGCATTCGGATTAATAGAAAACACTGTAGATGAAGATATGTCTGAGCAGCAGGAAAATGCCTCTGCTGAAAATGCTTTGAAAAAGGAAAGTGTTAAGGATGAAGACACTTTCTGTTTGGCTAAAGACAGCTCACTCTTCTCACAAGTACTGAACAATAGTTTAACATCATCTGGTGCTGGAGAACTTTGCTATCATGAACCGAGAGAGCAGAGAGTACAAATGGTGGAAGTTAAAGCCTTAGAAATTGTGAAGTCAGTTGTGACAGCTGTAGAACCCATGGAGGTTTATCCTAGCAGTTCATGCCACCAAGCTCCCCAGACTGTTGAAATGGTTGAAATTGTTGAGGATACAGAGGAATCAGCTCCTGATACAGATTCCGAGTCTCCTGCTATAGCCAGAAAAGTCTCGCCCATTCCAGTTCATGTTAAAAGTTTCTCAGAAATTTTGTTGAGGGGTAAGGGGTCAAAACCTACGCAGGCACTTAGGAGTATTGAGTTAGTGAAGCCAATTCAAGTTGTTGAAGTCAAACCAGAAGAGACACCTCCACTCTGTTTGGAAATGACAGATCGTGTGAAACGAATGGAGGAAACAACTGTTACTGCTTGGAGAAGAAAAGAATTGAATGAAAACCTGGTCCATTCATCTGATCAAATTGAGAAAGATGATGAACCTAAGGTTACCCTAAGGAAAGAGATTGAAGTGTCAAAAACGTACCAGTTGATTGGAAATTTCAGTAAGGACTCTCATAGTCTTAAAACAAAAAAACCCATAGAAGAAGGCACTCCTGGACCGTCTAGCAACGAAGTAATCCGTAGAGGAAAGAGAACAGTAGTTCCTCCAGAAAAGGGACTGGTGGAACAAGAGTGCTCTGAACCTATAAAACGAGTAAAGACTGAATCATATAAGGATGTAGAAGAGTGGGACAAAGATAGTTTCTATGGAAGTGATAAGGAAACAGATGATGTTGTAGAATTTTCTGATAATGATTCTATTGCGGCTGTGACTTCTCATACGATTATCGATACTTCAGAAGATGACAGCTCGAGTTCGGATGATGAGGATCCTGCCTTCTACTCTCGATATGCTGAGGGCAAGGTGCGTAAGTGACTACATTAGGAAAAGTACATCCCTGTCTCCCTGTCTTTCCCCATGAGTGACTAATGGAACAATAAGTCTTTTAGGTTTCTTTTTAAGCATTACTTGATCTTTTACATGAGACTGTACAAAATGTTTTTGTTTTGTTACTATATTATTACCCCTATTAGTGTTTTAAGATGTATTTTAAATTATATAAATTGGTCATACATAATTTTGGAGTTGTATATTGTAAGATTGTTAGCTATGGATTTCTCAGTCACAGAAAAATTAGTGAAAGTTGCAAGTATTTAGGATGTGAGACTGGACATAATTTTGATTTCCCATTGATGGTTGGTAGGGGATACACAAAGCAGTGTGATAATCTTTTCCATTTTATCTCTCTTTAAAAAAAATCTTCTCTAATGGTAGTTTTTTTATTGGTTTCTAAATCAATATTTTGTATTCTAGGCTAGTCTTTCTGATCAAGGAAAGGTAGCTGATGCCAATGACAGCAACAGAAGTGGTGATTTCGAGAAGTACGTAGATGAAGCTTTCAAAACGCCACGAGTCAGTGCAGCAGTTGATTCAAAGAACATTGATGATGATGTAATTAATTTTGAGGCTGAAGCACAACAAATGCTGGAACGAATGGATCGTATGCTACTCATTGTTAGGAAAATCAATGAGACGCCAGATCCTACTCATAGAATTGAGGTGTGTGTAAACTTTTTTTTATTTTTAGTTATCTTAGATCTTTATTCAAAGTACATTTTGTTTAAAACTCTGCTTTGACTCCAGGTTCTAGAAAAAGAAATTGTTGGTCTTGCTTCTGATGCTGCTACACTTATAAGCCGTGGTGATGGTTTGGTGTTACTGGTTCATATCTCTGATCCGGAACGGGCAGACTTGCTCAAGAAGACATCTCAAGATAGACTCCGCAGTAAGTGGAGCCAGGTTATGTCTGAAACTGAGGTAAGTAATTGTTTCTAGTGTGAATTTTGCATTTGCATGCAGTAACCCTAGTGTCGTAACATTGTTAATCAATTTGCATTGCAGATACAAAAGACAGAAGCCCAGAAGGCTGAAGTCACTTTGCGTGAAATGAACAAACTAATTCGGGATGTAGATTTATGGCTCTCCAGTGTCAAGAAAAAATTGCAGCATGCTAACAATGATGAGGAACAACTTCAGGTGATTTTTCATAAAATCTGAGTCGAGAATTCAATTTAAAAAAATAATGTTAAGAATATTCAGCACAGAAAATACTTAAATCTTCAGGAAGCTCAACCACCTGCTAAATTTTTGAATGTTGTTGTAGACAAGATGTCTCTTATCATCACACTTTTATTTTCTTGACTTATTCACAACAATAATTTTATAAATGTTTACAAAATTTCAGGTTCAACAGTTTTCCCTCTTAAGCTTGGAATGGCTTCCTCCCCCTTTCCCCCCACCCTTTCCCCCCACCCTTCAAATTGCTTTTGGTTTGCTCCTGCTTCCTGTGTGCTTTCTTTTGGTAATGCCTGTTGGCGTCTTAGTTCATAAGAAGTTTTCAACTCCCTAAAAGTTATGAGGGTTTGGTAGTGTTATGGTGAAAGCCAGTGCAGGTTGCCTAACATTATTTCCTCTTAATCCTATCCTCAAAATCAATAATTATTAATCTAATTTATCTATCTATGATGAGATGCATGAGTTTTTCTGCATGTGTGTGATCTAAAGATTATCACAGTATTATTATTAGGTTTTCTGATTTATTATTAACCTATCATATGTGTTCATGATATTATTTTTCTTTTGTTTTCTCTCTGTGCAGGCTTTAAAAATTGAGGTTTCTCAGAAAGAACAGATGATGAGACAACTTTCTGAACTGGCAGCCGAATTAGACATCCAACAAGCCAACCAGTCTGCAAGTGAGAAACTAAAACCGCTGACATCTCGTTGGGATGAATTGCTTGAAGAATTACAGAGGTTCCAGAAAAATCATAAACAGGACAAAGTGGTATGTTTCTCCAAGTGTACCTGTCACTGTAGTCACTCTAATTGAATGTTTCACTGTCACAATCATACTGTGCCTTTCAGGTTGATATTGCAGGGGCCAATATTTCATCAGATTTTGTTATTAAAGTGAACAAAATACGTGAAACCACATCAAGTGTTTCTCGGCAGTTAAATGCTCACCCACTTGGTGGTAGGGACTATGAAGCTTTCCCTACCCAGGAAGATGCTTTGAAGGTATGTAAAAATAAAGACAATTTCCTTTTTTCCCTTTTTGTTACCCCATGTTTTAAATTGTTGGATATCTTGTAATTAATTGTTTTAGGCTGTTCGAGAAAAGCTTTCATCTATCAAGCCGCAAGTAGAGAAGGTGGAAAACGAGCGGGATGTAGTAGTTCGCACAGCATCTGTTCCCGAAGTTTCAGGTCAGGTCAGACGTGTGGTGGACAAGTTGAGGGAGGAGTGGGCTCAAGTGAACCGCGCTTATGCGGAAAGGCACTCGAGGTGGCTCTCAGCTCAAGAGGTGTGGGTCAATATCCAAAATGAATCAAGACTTTTCTCTGAGTGGCTGGAGACCGCAGAGGGTGTAATCAATGAATGGAAGAATTCTGACTTACCCGTCGAGGTGGCTAAGGTCAAGCAGAAGGATCTCGAAAAGCAGGTGAGAAATTCCTTATTATGTATTTTTAGACAATTTTATTGATGACATTACAAAAAAGAGGAAAAGTTAAAGAGCACAATGACAAGAACAGCATTCTCCAGGTGCAGCTTTGTCACTCGCTAGCTCAATGATCTTAACAAACAGTAGAATAACGGGCACGAGTGAAACTGAAAGTGACGGATTCTATGACGATCATGATTTTCAATTCGCCAGGTGACGGTGAAGCACCGCATGATGAACAATCTCAGCTCGACCTGCCGGGACGTGACGGGTCGGCCGGGACCCGAGCAGGACCCCCAGAGCCGCGAGCTGGCGGCGCGCGTGGACGAGCTGCGCAAGCGGTGGCAGGCCGTCCTGGGCGAGCTGACGGCGCAGAGGGACCGGATCTCGGCAATCACCTCCCCGACCAAGGACGCGGTCCGGAGTGCGCAGGAGGCGGCGCAGGCCAAGGCCCAGGCCTGCCTCGACCGGGTCGCGTACCTGCTCACCTCCGCGCCCAACCCCTCCGACGACACCTCGCTCTCTGTGCGCCTCAGCATGGTCAAGGTGGGTGGTCGGGTCTATAATGCTGCACGACTCCGGTGTGGTTTCCAAGGCCCGCCGGCTCTCTTAGAGACCTAGAGTCCTAGACTGCCTGTTCCCAAGTCTATACCGGGCTCCAGGCGTATCGTTACACTCCCCCCCCCTAGAGCGCTACATTTTTAGTGCGATTGTTGAGGGTGCCTACAGATCCTCATATCGTTACTTATACCGTACGCCATGCGCCATGCAGGCGTGCGTGCGGGTTGCATATTCTTGGGGCCACACTAGATGACATGGTCAGCTAGAATGGATAGGCAAACCCAACATTGCGCCGCTGTGCCCGGTAATCAAGCAAATTGTTTTTTATTTACATTTCTAAGGTCCAGTGGGACCGGCCGAGCCGAACAGCCGCCCCGCCTGAGGTTTGGGAGAATGGCCCCGTAGTCTCGCGCGCTTGCCTGCAGCCCGACCGGCGGCTGGGCCTTAGAGTCCTGCAGCGGCAGCGCCCGGCGCCAAGGATTAAAATAAACTCTTGTGTCGAGAGAGGAGGCGCGGGGCAAGGGACACGCGTTGGGCGGGGGGACAGGGGAGGGGGAGGGGGTTGCAGCGTCGCGCATCTTCATTGCGGGGCCGCGGGGTTCGCGCGGTGTATTGTGATGCGGAAGGCGCCCGCCCCAGTAGTGTCGCGTTGGGAGGCCGAGCCGAGCCCGCCCCGCCGCGAGGGCTGACCATGCCGTGGTGGTGTTCCAGGCGAGAGACTCGGAGCTGCAGAAGCACCGGAGGGACATGGACTCGCTGAAGCGCTCTGCGGCCAGCGGTGGCGGCACGGGGAGCAGCAGCGGCGGCAGCAGCAGCGCCAGCAGCGCCAGCAGCAGCGGCAGCAGCGCCGTGGAGGCGGCCATGGCCAGGGCCAGCACCGGGCTGGCCGAGCACCGCGAGTACCTGGACAGCAGGCTGGCCGGGCTGCGACGCTTCACCAGCCAGCTGGACGCCGTCATCGCCTGGGTCATGGAGGTGCGCACGCGCATCAACATCAGCAAGGACCTCGCCGAGCCCGACCGCGCCCGCGTCATCGAGAGCATCATGGTGAGGGTGAGGGCCGGCCCGGACCAGCCGGACTGCACTGAAGCGCAGTTCCAGCCGACCGCCGCCGGTGTGGAGTTTTAATATTTTACTTCTTGTTAACAATTGTCTTTCTTCCTCGTGGCGACAGCAGACCAGCGTGTACGACCGCGAGATGGAGGTGACGGACGTGCTGGAGAACTACAACAACCTGGAGAAGGAGTGTGAGGGTGCCAAGCAGCCCGTGTCGGTGGAGCTTCAGGTACTGGTTATCATCTACCACATTCCGTATCATTTAATTTTCCAAAGATTATTTTAAGCTCCTCTACTTTCTGCTCGAAATTAATTATACCCTCTCACCTTTTGCACGTGACGAAACGACGCCTTTTGTCCTCTTTGCAGGAAAAGGTGCGCAAGTTACGCGAAGATTGGAACTACGTGAAGAACCGCGGCGAGCCGTCGGCGGTGCCAGCCGTGGACCTGCGACAGCTCGACGCCCTGGCCACCACTCCTGGTACCGGTGAGTTTTACTTCTCTCCGATCATTCACGCTAAAGAGAGGGGGGGGGGGCAATCCCGCCCAGCCGGGGTGGGTTGCACGCCGGGCAGTTGCCTACCTTCGAGGGGTGCCCGTCAAGGAGCTCGTCCGCTGCCGCGTGTGGTTTGTGAGCGATCCTTTGGGGGGCTCTGATCGCGGAAGGGCGCGACATTTTGCGTGTGACCTATACGCTGCCCGTGTGCGGACCGTCGTCCGTCCCCCCTCTCTCCGCTTCCTGCGCCCCCCAGCGCCAGCCTGCGTAAACCCTGCTGAGAAAAGTCCGGGAGACCAACGAACGGGCGCGCTGTGGTGTGGGGCGGCTGCCATATGCACAGCCGATTTATGTTTTTAATTAATCGAGAAGACGAGGCAAGCGGGGCTCGGTCAGGACCTCGGCTCCTCTTCCACAACCACCGCTTTCTCTTCTCCTTCGCCCGAT
>NW_026267148.1:2585266-2586630 GCF_000697945.3 Frankliniella occidentalis
CGCCCTACCCGACCCTTACCCCCCATTCCATCACCGTTCCGTTTCATCAGAGGCGCCACAAGTAGTGTGTGTATGACAACATCAAACAAGACGCACCAAAATATGAGGGGGTGGAAGGGGGGAGAAGGACACGCAGTGGCAAAAACCGAGAAAGGGAAAACAAAGTAAAGGTCAAAAAAAACAAAACAAATAACAAACAAAAAGAGCAATTTTGGGGTTGCGCGCCGCGCATGGGACGGGCTATGATGATGATCATAATTTGCGGCGCTGCTGGCAGATTGAATGTTGTGGTGTAATTTATGCTGGCGGTGGAGGCGTCGGGCGGCGCCTGTTCTCTCCCTGGCCCGCCCCTTGGTCTTTTTGGTGGTGCGGCGTCTCACAACTCTGCGTGTGTGCGTGCGTGCGTGTGCGGCGTGTGCCCGTGGGTGTGTGTTCGTTAGAGGAGGGGGAGGGGGGGGGTCGCCCATGCATCACTCCATTAACTAGAACGCTGCAGCCCCCCGCAGAGAGGCCCCTCAGTGTGCTGTGTGTTGGACGACGGCGCCGCCTCCCGACCCATGTCCTGGTCCGGCGCCGTACCGAGGCGGAGGTCGTCCCCGGGTCCCGCGGCCCTCCTCCTAGGAGCCCCGACTATCCTGCTCACGCCCACCGCCTGTCTCCACTAACCCCTTGGACCCTCGGTCTCGGATGGTATAATCTAAAAAAGCACCCTCGTCATTCGCCGTTACGAACCAGCTTTTAGCTGTCATAGCGCCTTGTAGGTAGGCAACATCTTGCCTGCGGTGCACGCGTGTACTGCGGGGTGGCCTACCCCGAGACTCGCAGGCGCCGAGCTCCCGTAAATTGCCCGAGAGAACCTGAGGAAAACGGACAAAACGGACGTACTACTTCCTTGACGATCCGCATGCGGGTGTGTCTGTGCCCAATCTCAGCGCACTATTTTTTCATACCAGCAGACGATAAGACGCTGACGTCCAAGGCACCCGCATGTATCTGGACGGTAGTTCGGGTCGCTAAAATCACGATAATCGCTATGTGCACCCACCACCCCGCCCTCATCTTTCCCATGTGCCACATTGTCTACACCAACTGAGCGTGTTTATTGCTTGCTTGTTTGTATCGCAAAGCTGACCTGTTGGCTGGGTTGCCTACTCGGCCGCCGCCCGAGGAGTCCGCGACCATCTCGGTTGTTGTTATGGTTGCTTGCGGGGGAAGTTTGATTCGAGGAAAAACAACCTAATATGGTTAACCCCCGCGAAACTCAACTCGATCCTTATTGCTCTCGACCTGCCGTGCTATTGTCGTGGAGCACGCCACAACTTTCCTTTGGGGGGCATTAGTGTGGGCTGTGCGTAGGAAAAGGG
>NW_026267148.1:2587920-2588190 GCF_000697945.3 Frankliniella occidentalis
GGGGGGAGGAAGCCGCAATCAGGCTGATGGAGACGCTCCCCGCGACTTACGCGCCGGGCGCGGGTTGTCACCTCCGCTGCCGCGTGGGGTACCGGTACCGGGGGCGCCTCGGCGCGGGCGGGGCGGGGGGCGTTGCGCCGAGGCGCTGATGCGGAAACAATAACGGGGATGTTGCGGGGCGGGGATGCGGCCGGGAGGGACGGCGGAGGGAGAGAGATGCGGGTGGTGGACCTTGGCTGCTTCGTGCTCCGGCGTCTGAGGAGGAAGTAA
>NW_026267148.1:2588643-2593106 GCF_000697945.3 Frankliniella occidentalis
TTGCTCCCCTGTGCGTGGCGTGGCGTGGACTACCCCTAATCGAGTGTGTGGCCTCTCCTCACTAATGGTTGTGTTGTCCTCCACAGCAGACCGGCGCCTCTCCATCCCTCTGGTGTGACGAGGCTGCCTCACACCCCCTCGCATATCCCCCCCCCCCCCATTTCTCAACCTACCCTCATCGCCGACTTCTCTAAACCGACGCATATCAGCTCCATATCAGCCCAAAGGTGAAGTGAAAGCGAAGGAGAGAGTGAAGTGAAAGTTAAGTGAAGCGGGTGGCGTCCCCTGCCGGTGCAGCTCCGCGGGACCTGCTCGTCGTGCTGCTCCTCCTCTTCTCGTCCGCACTCCCTCCTCTTCCTCGCCGCGGCCGAGTTTCTCCCCGTCGAGCGAAGCCCGCTTTGCTCCGGGTAAGTTTGGACCGCGCCGCCACCGCCGCGTCGCTTTGATGGACAACTTTTAGACTAGTTTGTCTGTGACGCCGCGCCGCTCCCACCGCTCCACGAAGCAGTGTGCGTCTGAGCTAGTTTCCTTTAGAAAAACGCGGTCCTTTACTTTAATAGGAAAAGACCTACACAGCTAACTGGCTGAACCAAAATTGCGTGTCTCTGGGAAATGTAGCGGGTGGAAATTCACCTTCCCCTTTCTAGTGACAGTTATTGCAATAAAATAATTTCCTCGGAATGATCGCCTCCCTTTTCGCCTGCAAAGGTTCTGGTGGACTTTTGCTCGATAATAACGAGCCCTGGACCGTTTGAGGGTTGGCGTAGTACGTGTGTGGAACGTCTATCGGAAACCTAGCTGCTAATCCCGCTTGTTATATATCGAAACAAATAACCAACAATAAGCCACGCACGTGCCTTTTCCGCGACTGGCCGCCTATGGGATGGGGCAGGCTGCAGCGGCAGTGCCACAGCGGCAGCCCGCGAAACGCGGCGGAATCCGCTGGGCAAACGAAAGCCAACGAGCCGTGCGGTGCGGCGGTTGCTGCTGCTGCTGCTGCCGCCGCCGGCAGCCACCGTGGCTGCGGTGGAGCGGGTCATTCTTTGATCTCCCTGCCTGCCGCGGCCCGCCCGCGCTCCCGACCCGCCCCGGGCCGCCCCGTGGCCGCGCCTCGCCCCGATCAAATCATTTTCAGAGACTCTCCCTCCTCTCTCCTCTCATCACGTACCGAATTTCAATTGTTCAGTGTGTCCCGGTTTGTCCGGCTGATTGTGCCCTCCGTGCTTTTTATTCTATGTTACGCGTCAGTAAGGGCGGCGTGCATGTCGATAGCAGGCGCACTCAGCACAGAATGCAATTCCGCCAGTTTATATTATTTACCCTTCACTTTGGCCTCGGCGAAATAAGGGGAACACATCTCGTGTAAAAAAATGTGCTCTATCGGCTTGTAACCGTTAGTGGGAGAGTCTGTGCTGGGGGGGCTGTCACGCCTGTAGCCAGCCCCGCCTAGCTGAACTGATTGTTTTTACTGCTGCTTGCTGAGTTAACGCGTGGAGGCCGAGGAGGGCCCGGTGCGGGTGCGGTGGGGGTGGACCGAACAACAGTTTCGCGTGCCTGCCTCCGGTACGTTTTACCGCCCTGCCGCCCTCGCCACTCTGGACGCCCCCCCTGTGTACGCTTATGGCGGCTGGCTTGCCGGCTTGCGGTTGGTCCAGGGTCCACGGCATCAGTCCGCCTGGGGCGGGCATGACCTGACTGCCGACCGGACTGACTCACCCCTGCACCGACGCCCCCACCCCTCTCACTCTGTCTCTCTGCCCCCTCCACGCGCCCCTCCACCACTTAGTCCCTGCTGCTCTCCTCCCCCCCTCTCTCTCCCCAATAATCTCTGTTCTCTGTTGCACCCCGCGGGCAGCAGCAGAGCAGACAGACAGTAACAAGCGGGGCTCGTGGTCAGGCTCTCTCGCGTTTAATAGCAGCACGGCAAAAAAAAATAAACACATAAAAACAAACGGTGCTTAGACGCAGCTTGTTGGTGGTAACTCAACTGTCGCGAAATGGCGATCTGACCAAAATGCATTGTAGTTGAGTACAGGGTGGGTGCTCGCTCCACTGGAGCATGCAAACTAGGGTTTAAAAAGTTATGACCAAAAGAACTTAATTTAAAATTCAATTTCAAATTTAAGTTATCATGTATACCGGGTGATTCAGAGCACGCGCCGCCGTGTTGCGGGTTTGCCTATCCTCGACTCGGCGGGCGCACGGGTGAGAGGTGAGGTGGGGAGGCAACACGGCGGCGCGTGCTCTGAATCATCCGGTACCTTACCGTACCGTTCAGTAGATATGAACAACAAAAATTAAAAAAAAATTAGTTTGTGTGACCCTGGTGCCATGGTGCCTTACGGCCGCTTGTGAACCCGTCCGCACGCCTGCATGCGGTAACAGTTCAAATCAGAATAAAACGCGTCGTAGAGCACCCATCCTCCTGAATTTCAGGAAATAATTTTAAAAATTGCACGGACTGGCTTGGGCTCCTCCAGCAGCCTAGCCGCTATGCTTTTATAGCTCGCGGTGGGCGAGACATTATGTGAGAGGCCGTAATGCAGGTTATTCGGCCGTAAACAGTCGCGGGGTGGTCGAGGCCTCCGCCGCCGTCTTAATGGTCATCATCATGCCTCGGCCAGGCCTCGGCCAGGCCTCGGCCAGGAGGAGCGCCAGGACCTCTGCCCATCACGGCCCACCCGCAGCGCAAGCATCGCCCCGCACCGTGTCGGAATTGGGAGAGGGGCGGAAAGAAGGAGGAGGGGGTCAGTCCTGGAAATGACGCGTTTTGTGCACGCGTGGGGCCAGCGGCAGCATGATGGGGACGACGGGGCCGGATCGGACGCACCGCCTACCGCCTCCCCGTAGCGCTTTACACTGCGAAAATAAAGGAGGGAGGGAGAAAAACCCCACTCCTTCCTTCCCCACCCCGGCAGTGCTCAGTGCTCGCAACATACGGCCCTCCTTCGTCTGCTCGATTACGTAACATTATTGCTCCGTGCGCAGGGTACGTAGTGAGGGGGCCAAAAGGCGCAGGGGTCGCCCTCAACAAAATAAAATAACAACAATAAAAACAATTGTGCACTGTGTACACATTTAAAATTTTAAAAGTTTGGGCATGTTTTATACACGTGCATGTATCCCAGCTGGAGCTCCCTTGGGACGGCTCCTGCAGCACCACCCCCGCGCCCTCGCGTTTAGGGTGCGGCTTGGCTGGAGGGGCGGATTGAAGGAGTGCTAGGACAAAAGGTGTACAGTAGTAGGACCCGCCTTGGCTCCCGAAATTTACCTGCTTTCGGTGTAGTTTAAAAAAGGCATTTCCAATAAATAATGGATTACGCGGATCACTTTTTTTTAATGTTATCGTAACTATGTAGAAATCGGTAAAAACACCTGAGTTGTCACTTGAGTTGTCCTTTTGAGTGAAAAAGTAGACGATGAAGAATGAAGAAAATCGAGAAAATCCTTTTAGAGGAATTTCCTGTAAAGAATCTTGACCTCATCCCTTCCCCAGATCCTCAGGCGACGCGGCGCTAGGCAGACCGGGTCGGCCTGGGGGAGACTAGGGGCTACGGGACTAACACGGGCACAGCGCAGATTAATTCAGAGGGTAACCCGGGAGCGGCAGTGGGGACAAAAAGACGAGAGAGAGAGAGACCGGGAGTAAGGGGAGGGCGAGAGAGGACGAGAGAGGAGGGCTGCTCCGCCCGAGTGGAGTGAGTGAGAACAGCGCGAGTGTGGGAAGAGGACATGCGGCTCACCGCGCCGAGGACACGTACACACACAGCGTCGTCTTCGTGGAGGCGGAAGGGAAGGGAAAGGGTGGGAAACGGAGAGGTCGCGGTGCCGACTGTGCGGCGGGATTGTGGAGCACAGCATACCACTATGCACACACTCGCACACACACACACACACGTGTGCGCACACATGAGCGCGCTTTAACACAGCCACACACACACACATGCGAGCGGGGTAAGACGGAAAGCGAGAGCTCTTGTTACGTCAAAGTGATTTACGGCATAAGGCTCCAACATGCCACACGGCTGACGGCGCCACGCCGCGCCACGAGCAACAAGGCGAAACTTTTGGAACGGAATATACAGTCGTCTCGTCGTCAACGGCTGACGACCCGCGGAGAGGACAGCAGCAGCGCGAGGGCGGCGAAGTGCTGCTGCATTTGGCCTCTGACTGGCTCTGGCTCTCACCGGGTTCTTCACCTTTGCCAGTGCCGTCGTTGGGCTTTGGGTCGGCAAGGGGAAGCCCGAGTTCTTCGCCCTGTCCCGCGCAGGGTGGGTCGACCGCTGTAATTTTGCGTTGTTTTTTTAGCCCGCCCTTCTGCTTTGAAAAAGCTATCCAGCGGGCTTATGCAAACGACCTCGTGTCTGTCTGTCTGTGTGTCTGTGTGTCTGTCTGTTCCACTAGAAGGAGATGTGCTAGAGACTTCAAATTTTCAGGGTATCTTAAGGTTCACTCCTAGAAAA
>NW_026267148.1:2598883-2599516 GCF_000697945.3 Frankliniella occidentalis
GGCGGCGGGCCTCCGGACTCCGGAGGGCGGGGAGAAGAAAGATAAGAGATGAATCGCATACTGCATCCTATTCCATCTCGGGCTCCTCCCGCCCGGGGGTGGCGCCCGCTGCTGCCGCCCGGTGCGGAGGGGCTGCGTCTGCTGGCGTATCACTCCATCGCAAGCACGGCCGGCGCGTCGGGCTCGGGCCAGGCCCCACAAAGTGCGGGCCGCGCGGGGCAGCGGGCGGGGCGGGGCGGGCGCGCCGGGGAATCAAATACCCCCTTTCCCTCTATTTAAATTGTCACTCTCTATCTGCGCCTGGCCGCGCCCACCCTTCCCCGCCTCCGCCTCTCTTCGTCGTCGAGCTCGTCTTCCTCTTCTCCTCGTTCGCCTCTCCTTCTCTCCTCGTTCAGCGCCCCCCACCGACGCCGACGCCTTCGATCCAGCGGCAGTATTATCGCGACTAGGAGGAGGGGATTGCCATTCCTCTGATGTCGTCCACCTTTGGCGTGGCTCGCCGTGGCTCGCCGTGGCGCGCTTCTGTTGCGCCCGGCGGCGGCGGCGGCTCTTACGTACGGGGGTAGTCGCCCCTCAAATGTCAGGGGGTGGCGGGGATGGAGAAGTGCATCGCGGCGCTGCGCGGCGGGGTGG
>NW_026267148.1:2599866-2617713 GCF_000697945.3 Frankliniella occidentalis
CCCCCCTCTCTCTCTGTACAAACTCCTTCCCATATTCCCACACTAGAATATCCAGAACAAGAGACGCAACCGCGGCTGCCGCCAAGGATGCCGCCGCGTCGTGTGCATAGTGAAATAGCCTCAGTCTCCAGTGCCGTGCAAAGCGTGCAGTCGGAGACGGACGGGGGTCTCAATCTCATGTGTTGCCTGTCTCTACAACACGACGAGCATGCACAACGAGGGCAAGCGCCGCCGCCGTTTCCCCGCGGATCGTTCCTACAGTGTGAGGCAAAATCGACAACATGCCAATATCGGGGACTTGATTTAGTGACTGTGGAGCGTGATGACGAACGATAAAATAAGCTAATAAGGAAGTGATGCTGCCATCAGTCACTTGCCCCCCCTCCCCCCCCTTCCCTTTTCGCGTCGGGTCCCTCTGTTGGACAGCTTACTTCAGGGGGATAACCGGCACTTCCTTTAGCCACGGCGTGCATTATGTATGTTGTTCTGAGCCTCTGCCGAGCCCCGCAGGCGCAGCAGCGGCCCAACCCACTGCGGATCGGATATTGATGCTGCTTCTACTGCGGTTCCTTTTTCCCTTCCCCCTTGCTTCCCGCACGTCGCAATTTCTTACTCTCTCTTTATTGCTAATTATTTTCGTTGTTTTTGTTTTTGTTTGCGCGAGATAGCCTTTGTATATAACAACCTCCAAACGAGTTCTGCTGGTTTTCCTGCGGTGTCTGGCACGGACGTATGCTAGAGAAAACCGTATAACCCCACCACGCACACACGCATACAAATACGTACGCGCACATCGCACATACACGCTCCCGACATTTTTTTGTGGGACGCCGCTGGTCGTCCTGTCGTGTTCTTAAGGGCCTCCTTGCGACGCGCGTCTCCAGAGTCATAAAAAAAGAGAGCAGACCGAAAAAAAATAGACGGAGGGAGAGAAAATAAGATCCACACGTCAGGAACACTTTGAGGGGAACTCACATTCGACCCGTTTTCTGCGCACCACGGCCTCGTTAGGAGAGGAGTCGAAAGGGGAGAAAGGGAGGGTATTCCTTACATGTCAAGCTGCGCCGCGCCCGCTGGGCTGGACCTCCTCGTTCACTGTAAAAATAATGGACGCCATTTCACAAGTTCATCGGTTAATACGAGAGGCGTCAGAGGGACAATTGTTTTACGCGCGTATAAAACTGCAAAGTTTTTTTTATTTTATTTTATTTTAAATATTTGATTTGAAGACTTGTTTGCGAAGCACGAAGGTTTGCGTGGTGTTGGTTAAACTCTTTCGTAACTGCTTTCGTAATCTGAGGAAACGATTAAGAAAGGAAATACCCCTCCCCTCTTCCCCCTTCAGCCTTTGCACACAATCAGATGATTTGTTTCGTGCTCAGCCCGGATGACCTCAGACAAGCTCTCATGGTGTACGGAGTCTTAACCCCCTGCCCTACAGGGGTATACCACACCCTCCCCCTCCCCCGTCGTTTCCACCCCCAGCTTCGCCCTACGTCATCCTCGCTGTGTTTACTTTCAAATTGGCTTTCTTCGGGAACCTTGAACAGGATACCATTATACGTCTATTTACGTGGGAGGGAAAGGCCCATTTAGATTATACCAGGTGGCTGATTCACGCCACGAACTTTCGTAGTTGTACTTACCACATTTCACGTGCCTCATGTCTATTCTTGCTGCCCACGGCTCCTTATGGCCCCGTGCGAGTAGGCAACCCACCCACCCAGCACACGCGCCATGCTGAACAGTATAAGTGCGCGGCATGAGCCAGCTTCCTGGCACACCATGAAATGTATCGCTGATCATTAAAACATTTAGCTAAATTTTAAATGCAAAACATGCGCGATGCTGACGGTTGGGGCTGGGGTTGAATGTGACAGCTGCCTTTTCACACTGTTGGGTCACAGGCAAAACAGCAGTAGCAGTGCCTTTTTATAAAAATATCTCATTATTGACAGATCAAGTTCGCTTTAGTATATACGCCGTTGTTTTGCGTGAGGCCTCGTCGCGCTGGCCCCTCCGCAGGATTACAACGCCTGATGATAATTTAATTAATTGGGAGGGGCCATAGCCCAGTTGATCGGTGTCATGTTTCGAAGCCACCCCACCCGCCTCTTGCCTGCGGCTGCGACCTCGGCTGAGGCCCAACTATACACGGTCACCGGGCCAACCCTACCGGCACACCAAAATGAAGGAGTGGCCTCCCGAGACACAACTCGTGTCAGCCCAAACACCTAGTGCAGTCTTCTTTCAGACCTCGTGTTGCAAGCGGTCCTTGCCGTAGAGACAAGGAGACTCGTTAATACAAGCTTCGCGGCAGATCGCTCGGCATTGGCTTCCTCTGTCTCTCCCGCCTCTACCAGGATTTTCTTCCTCCTTTCGCCAGGTCCCTACCCTCTCCCCCTGTCCCAGTCCCTGTTTCTATTCCTCTCCCCAGCTCCGTCCCATGAAGCTGGAAGCTCCCTTGTTTCCGACCGTCTTTTGTTCCGCCTCTGATGGCGCCTGGTTTTAGTTTGTGCAGATCTCTCGAAGTACCCCATCTGGAAATTTCGTTTACGGTTTCTGTTACGATAGATTTTACAGTTTATTACGTAGTTGGTATATATGTTGAAACAATTTACAGCTATGGTTTCGGATAAACGATTACGGTTGGACATATGATTGGGGTGGGGATGAAAAGTCTTTGCAGAAAAAAAGACCCGTAGGTCTAATGAACATTTCTTGAAAATTACTTTTCGAGATGCTTTTGAAATGTCATTACATTATACCTGCAGAACAATGCAACCTTCCTTTGCCACCCGTTCCCTTTCGCCCTGTATCTTGAAAATGGGCGGTGCTTTTTTATGTTTGTACCATTTCTAGATTGTTTTACCCCTTCAGTCCTTGATTCGTTACGTCCAGTCATTACCTGGGATTACACCTGCTTCGCCCTCTTTCGACCACGTATAATAAAATTGTATCCCAAATGTTAATGGGAAGTACAAATAAATTATTACTGGTTATTCCAAAGAAGACGAGGAGTGAACGGTAATTTCTTTTTAGCCTTATTTCGCGTCCCTGGTAACTGCCAACGCAAGAGTGTGTAGTGGTACCTCGTCACTCGACGCAGCCCCTGGGGAACACTCTCCGCGTGGAGGACTCAAGTCTTTCACCCGGCTCTGCTGGGCTGCAATTAAATTCCTTGCGGCGTCTTATCCCATAATCCTGCCGATATTGGTGGGGCCTTTCCTTGGAGTGAGCCGTCGAGCGGAGGTGCGTGTGTGTGTGTGTGTGGGGGGGGGGGGGGGGGGTGTAAAAAGAGGAGAGGGTAGAAAGAGAGATACGAACACACCCCTATTCTGTCCCCCTCCCTCTCCCAGTGGCTTACGACCTGCTCGCTAGCCCGCACCGCACAGGCGTAGTCCGTGTTAAGCCACGAGAGTGTTGCAGCTCCAGTGCGCCGGGAGCCCTCAGTCTTGATTATTTCTTTTCCCCTGAACGTCTTTATTTTCTTTGACGTATAGAACACACCGTGTGCCACCATTCCCGTGCTTCTACCTCATATGGCTTTTCTGATTCTCGTCTCACCCAATGTCAGTAACAACAAGGGGGGTTTACGGATACGAAATACCTTGCACATGTCGAGTGCCCCCCTCCCCCTTGCACACACACCAGTGTGTTTGTTCCGCATCCACCGACCGTTTTCCTCGACCGCTTCCGCCCGCCTCCTCGCGCCTCGTAAAGAACGGGCAAAAGAGCCTCGCCAAACTCTCGGGGCCGCAAAGTTTCCTCGCCCACCTGAGCCCCCTCCCAGTCCCCGGCCGGCTGATGGAGAATGAATTAAGAGTAAAAATAATTTTCTTTTGCCTGAGGTTGGCCTCGCTGCGGGCTGAGAGAGAGGTGGTCCCCGCTGGGACGGGGGCGCACGTTTCGCCAACCCATTAGCTTCGGCTCGGGGTGACTACCGAGTCTAGGGAGAAGGGCTCGCCCTCGCCGTCGAGTGTCGCCCGAGCAGGGGGGGAGGAAGGTGCAGTCGTTCCCTGCCGTCCGTGCCCATCCGCCCCCGTGGTTCAAGGTGGGGCACCACCGGCGCCACTATCTCGGCCCCCACACGCAGAGCGGCCCCGGCCGGGGGAAGGGCTTTGGTGAGGAGGAGGCCCATAGGCCGGCCAGGGACTGCAATAAATCCTTGCCTCCTAGTCTTGCGTTCGTTCCAACGAACCCTTCTTCGGAGGAAGTCGGACGGACGAGACGAGGCGGTGAGCGCGTTGCGAGGGGCGAGCAGGGGCCACGCGACGACTGCCGCGACGTGGAGGAACGCGGAGCGGCGGCGCACCAGGACGACGACAATGTCGAGCGCAAGTAGGGACGCCCGCCCCTCGCCTCGGCTGCCTTCACCGTTCGAGGTGCATGTCGCTCTGCGCGTTTGGCCCCCCCCCTCCCCCCGTATCGCCCCACGGCCGACGGTGCAACTTGTCTGGGGGGCTCAAGGGGTGACAAAGTCCCGCAACGCATGCCAACACGTTCGCCGGTCGAGGAGTACTCTTTTTCCTTTCTTACCCCTCTTCCTTTACCCCCTGCTCTCTCACCACCTCGCGCCGCCACCGCTCCTGCTGCTCTTCCTTATTCCACTTTTATTTCACTTGCCTCTCTCTTCCTGCTCATGTTCGCGCGCAAGGCGGGGCTCGTTCACCAACCACTTTGGCTTTCGCCTTTCTTTTTTGGAATATGGAAAGGAGAGTTGGGGCTCGGGTCGACATCGATTGCTATCACCCGACGAGACCTCGACGACACGCCCTTCAATATACAGTTTTGTTCACGTCTTCCGCGTTGATGACGGGAGGAGATGACGGCGCCGGCCGCCCGCTTTTCTCAATTCTTTTCTTTGAAATAATGAGAATTTATATACAAACTCCTCTGCTGCTGTTGCTGCTGCCCCTGCTACTTCTCGCAGTGCGCGCCAGGGCATTCGAAAATGTTTAACTTTTTTTCCATGCACCCCCCGTCGTCATTTTTATTATTTCTCCAAACATGTCTTTGTCTTTTCCCTCGCATCCTGCCCGGCCGCCGCCGTCGCCCCTCGCTCTCACCCCGTTCTCCCCGCACTTTTACTCTTTTGAGGCGTCTGCTCATTGTTTCCCTATCGGCACGGCGAGGCGTGCGGGCTCATTACTCGCTCCTGCCTCGTGCGCTGCGTGCGCGCCATTTTCATTTCTTTTCTCTCTCTCCGTCGTCTGGAATCAGATTAAAGAGAGAAAAAGAAAAAGGGAGAGGCGGATGAAGAAAATGGCCCCCTTTTCCCGCTCCGTGTGCGCATCTCTTGTAGAATAACGTTTCGTGGTGTGTGAAAATCGTTGACGTTTTGAAGTGAGGACTGACGGCCCCCCCGCACCTATTCCATATTCGCGCGGGTACGACTTTGGTGGCGAAAACAACTCGAAGCCCTTTTAGCACTCCCTCTTGTAGGAGCGGATTCTAGGGACGCCACATTCGGGGTGCGCCCCTCGCTCATACAAGCCCATCTCGCACCGGAACCGAACTGTACGTGGAGCTTTAATGTCGCCCAGCGGGGTGCGAGGCCGGGGAGAAGGAAGGGGGAGGGGGGGGGGCGTTGAGTACGTTGGGTCGAGGATTGGCCGTCTGATGATAATCTAACTCCCCTTTCCCTTCCGGACTCGGTGCAACCTAACATACCCCCCTCCACTTCACCTCTTGCGCCCCCTCCCTCACGCGCGCCCCCTGTCCGGCGTTCAGAGTAAAGTATGTCGCAGCTGTGACGCTCATAAGGGGCCCCGCCCCGCCCGCGCCCCGGCCAGCACCCCGCCCCATGGACCCTCCTACACTGTCAACTGGCAAGCACCTCTCGCCAATTGTTACACAAACCATGTCGCGCGTACTACTTGCAAATGTTTCACTGGGAATGTGAACACTAGCCAGCGTTGGGCTGTAAAAGCTGGACACTTGTAAGTGTTAAACCTGGGTTTTAACTTTCCAGGCAACTTGGAATAATGTAAATGACAAGTAAAACACACGCAAGTGAGACGGACACAGAGTGAAACGCGCGTGCAAGGGCTTGACAGTTCTTTGTGATGTTTCGGACAATTGCAACCGTTTTTTTTTTGTGTTAAATGAAACACAGGTGTGAAGGAAAAGATTTTTGGTTACGGCGCGTATTACCCCTGGACATTCCCGTTACCCTTCTTTTGTAACGTTCATTGCTCCTTGTTCCAGTTGACAATGGCGCTCGCCTCCGTGCGCTGGAGGTTCCAGCCGGAAGCTCGCCCTCGGCAAACAGCCTCCTAGCGAGCTTCGACAAGTCCATCCTGCAGGTGAGTGACAAACTTTTGTACCCTAGACAAATGAGGATCGCACGAACCTATTGTATAGTGGGAGGGTGAACCACTTCCAAACACCCAACGACAGACAGTCAAGTAAGAACGATATGTGAGGAAAGGGTATAGTGGTGGAAGAAACGGGAAGTATTCTATATTTCGCTTTGAGGGCTTATGGTGACGGCCCCAGTCACATCGCCTGCGGGCTGTTACCTCCTGATAGGGGGAGGGAGGGAAGAGCATGTATCTGGTGGTGAAAGGGACTCGTCCCAGAGGGGAAGGGGACGGGGGGCTCTTTCGTTTTGGTGGGGTAGGGGGGAATGCTGATGAACTGGAAGTTGTGTCGGGGGAGCAGAAGGGATGTACCATCTGTCCAGTAGAGGATTGGGTGGCGTTACATGTGAGTGTGAGTAAGGGACCGTCCATGTCTCTCAGTCATTGTAGAATTCCCCGCGTAGAATTCGCAGAATACGCAGATTTCTAAAAGAAAGTTTGAAGTTTTGTGGTTAGGGGGGGTCACTTTTTGTTGAATCGTTTATGGAAAGGATATTGTTCTCTTTTATTTGAATCCGGCTCAGAATTTCAATTATAGCAAAAGAGTGCGCTTAGCTACGCCCACGTCTCCTGCTGCGCGCCTGAAGGTTATCCCACGCGGTGGCACGGCTGTGAGCGTGTTGCCGCTCGCAGGCGCTCGCCCCAAGGCATCAGCGGGCGTGAGCCCCAGAGCTGCAGGCATGTGAGATCTTTCTAATAAGAGAGAGCACACTCTAAATGTAGAGGGACAATTTTGTTCCCATCCATTTCGTTCACATCCAGACACGATGCAATTTTGTTCCGAAATTTTGCCATGTTGTGTACAGTTTTACCCAATATGTCTAGTTTGAGGAACGAAATTGCACCTGGTCTGAATGTGCACAAAAACGTTGACTTATTAGTAACAAAATCGTCTCTTTACATACAGAGTGCAGCTTTTAAATCTGTGCATTTTTAACCAACCTCCCGTAAATGTTTATAAATCGTGGTAAGTTGGCTTCTGAGTATTTTACAGCACCCAATCGGATGTGGTGCGATAATTTACAGCTAGCTCCTTCTTAGTCAAAGATGATGGAGTTTTTACAACGTGTCAGGTCAGGTGTCTTTTTTTCTCCGTAAGATTTTAGGGGAAAGACGCGGAGGGGGGAGGGTGGCACTGAAAATACCAGAGTCAGATATCTTACTCTCAGGAGAGTGAGATCAGTGACACTAAAAATCTTACTCTCCTGAAAGTAAGATATCTGACTCTCACTCAATTTGAGTCATAATTTGCGGTCCTCACCCAATGAGAGTGAGGTTTCTCACTGCAAGTAGGCGAGGTCAGAGAAATCTTACTCCTCCAGAGTGAGAATTCGGTGCATATGACTCAAATAGGGTTAGCCTTATAGTCATCGCTCTGATTGAGCGAGGCAAAATTGTCTCACTCATTTCGAGCACGACACCTCACTCAAAGGTTTTCAGTTTGGGGGGGGGGTACATCTGTCAAATTAAAATTTAGTTGGGAATCCATTCCGTCGAAGCCAATTTCACATTCAACTTTCCGTTTCATCACATCGACCGCCCCGTCCGCTGCTGACTTTTCCCAGTTGTCAATCTGGGGGTGGCGGGGTGTAGGCCGCACCGTGTGCCGCGGGCTCGCATGCTGGGGCCGGCCTTGTCGACAGACGGAGGAGGAGGAGAGGGAGGCGGAAATGGCAGGGGAAATGAGGTGGGGAAGCGCCAGAGACAATTTGCGCTCAGTTCTCTGGTGTGCCAGAGTGAGCAGACCACTAGTCAAAGCTGTGACTCAGTCAATAATGAAACTTATATCATTTATGAAAGTCTGTAACAAAGATGACTAAAAGTGACTGCTTGATTTCCAAGCAAATGTGGTAATTTCCAAGCACTTTTTGCACATTAATTTTAGCGTGTTCTTGAACAAAATAATAACAACAATAATTTCAAAAAAGCAGTTCAGCTTTTGTCCCGAGCGGTCCTGCGGATGTCTAGTGAGATAGTGTCTTTTGCATCGGTGAAGTTCGGACGTGGACATTGGACATTTTCCTGGGGGGAAGGTTTGTCTTGCGGACTCCTGCAAGGGATTCGATCAGAAGTACAACTGGCGCAGGGAACAAAACAGAGTTGTCACAGCTTCATCAAATTAATTTATTTGTATTTCTCTTTTGCAGATCCGTGATTGGCTCACAGTGGAACAAGAGATGTTGCGCCAACAGACGGTGGTCGTTGGGGAGGTGGGGGAGATTCTCCAGGTGCTGGACAAGCAGAAGGTAAGCTACTCCAACCCCACCCCCTCCCCGGACCCCACTCGCAGTTTACGTGTTTGCTGTCAAATACTTTTGTCATCCCTCTCCCCCTCCACCCTCTTTCTCTCAGAGCGGAGTCCTTTGAGACGCCCCTCCCCCTCCCCTCTCCTCTGCAATTACTGCAGGGATATCGCGCCCTTTCTTGTTGGAAATGAGGACGATGTCCGCACAGCTTCTCCTCCCCCACCCTTCCTTTTACCCCCTCTCCCAGCTTCTTGTACTCGAAAAGATACACAGACACCGCGAAAGTATCATCAAATGAAAGACAGAGCTCCTCAACTCTTATACTATCTTGTTTCTGAACGGTCCGATTCCTCCCCTATATCGCCCCATATCCTCCATGATGGTGCCGGGCGCCCCCTCTCTCTCCGCGCGTGCGTGTGCCCCACCCCGCCGCGCCCCGCCGCGCCCCGCCGCGCCCCGCCGCGCCCCGCCGCGCCCGCAGTTGGAACACACCCCGCCCCTTGCATACGGTCTTAGAAGCCTTGCATGGGCCCCCCCTCCGGTCATTTTACGCTGATTATTTTCCGGCTTCGCACGCCGACACGCGAGGGGCGGCGCGGAGCAAGTGATAGATGAAGGGTGAAAAATAAAAAATACAACCCCTCGCTTGTTCGTATTTTTGGTTTGACGGCGCAGTCATATCGGGCCGATGTGACCCTACGACAGGGCGCCGCGTTATCCATCGGCTGTCCATCTCTTTATCTGTCCCTCTTCCGTCTTGTGCTGTCGAGTCCGTCTGTCGTTGGCCTGTTGCGCTTGCCGGGCGCTATTACGAAATAACGTCAGAACAGGGCGGGCGGGCGGGCGGGAGAGTTTGTCGTGTTACTTGTTCATTAAATGCCGTCGTTTGTGTGTCGGCCACGCCACTCCCTGCCAGGCCCGCCACACCCGCTATATTGTCTGTGAATATTGCCAGGGCAGAGTCGTAGGCAGGATAGGACCGGGGGTAGAAGGGGGGAGGGAAGGGGGGGGACTTAAAAGGGCCTCCTGTCCTGTTAGAGAATATAAGAGAGGGGTTGGAGGGAGGAGAGGTGGAGCGGACTAGGGAGGAAGAGCGTCAACCGCTTAATGAGTAGTTTGGGGGCGCTCCAAGTTAGAGGACAGAGCGGCTGTACCCAAGGAGAAGGTACGGGCCTCGGCCACGGAGCCTTACTGGCGGCGTGTTACCCCCTGCCCACGCAAGGCGTCTCGGCGGTCTGGTAAAAGTCTTCCCTCTTTTCCGCTCGGGTAACTTGATTGATTGTTTGTTTTAAGACATCGCACGCCTGCGTGCGTGGGGTGAATCAGCCAACTGCTAGCTGCATTTGTCACGGCTTCACAGATGAATAGTCCAACATCAATTTTTTATGGTGCGTGTACACTGGTAAAACAAGTGTGCAAAATGTGTACACCAACATAACATGGTGTTAACAGTTAACGTTACGTTGATCACTTGCGTGATGTCCAAATTTTAGACGTTTTCGTAAACGTGTAAATTTTGAACACTTGGACACTCATTTAATCCTGTAAATGGGAACCAGAAGGTGTGAGCTGCTATACCTTTCAGAAATGTCGAAGGTTTGCGCACACCGACTGTCGTATAGTCAAGTTACTTATAGACACCACGCAATGCGGCCAAAATTTGCACACTTGAAACTTATGCATCAATCGAAGTGAAAAATTAAACTCATTTTCATTACCAGTGTATGCGTGATTGCGGCTGTCGTGTTGTATGCGTCACGCACGCCAAGCTAATGGTGGTCCTGTGCGACATTAGGCCCTCATCAGGCGCGCGTCCGCTGCTCGGCAACAATTGCGCTGCAGGACATGATCCGTCAGCCGCCCACTCCCGCCTCCTGTCATAGAAACAAAAACAAAACGTGCGCCAGCCATGTCAGAATTGAATGCCCTCATACCTCCACTTTCTTTTTGTTCCTTTGCTGTTTTTTTTTTTGTAATGTTGCGATCATTTAAAAGCATCATTCTAGCTGTGCAGAGCAGGTGAGAGGGGAACGCATTCTACCGACATGCCGCCGGGGCCGGGCGGGGGGTGGGAGCCGGCTGGGGGCAAGGGCCACTGGGGCCAGGCCGGGACAGGCACGCCTGGAACGCAAATATGTAAGGGCATTCCGACAGGCGGGGGCCAGGCCAGGCCCGGGGAGGGAGCCGGAGGGAGTAGACACGTGTAGCGAGGCTGTGAGGCACAGAGTACCTGGGGGAGCGGTGGGTGGGATACAGCAAGCGGCCGTGCGCAAGAGAAGTCTGTCATGGAAGGGAATAAAAGAAGGTTCCGCGCTAATCAATTTAAATGGTCAATAAAAAAATAATAAAAGGCTGCAAGTTTCAAGATATAATATTTGTGGTCAGTTTATAGGTGATCTGAGCGGCAGAGCTAGATCACCAGTAAGAGAACGGAATTTTGTAGTTTGTCTCGTCAAATTTAGTTGAGCTGAAAAAAAAGTACCTACCGCCACTGTTATTTGAAAAACAGTGTTGTTCTGCGGGGGCATTTGCCCGTGCGCAATGCTCGGTTGAAGCGCGCACTCTCCCCCAAAGCCTCTCTAGAGCCGCCTCCGAACGTATAGGCATGAGCCCTTGCTCGCTCGTAACCGCGCCTGTTTACGACGGGCTGCACCTATGGCTGCGTTGGCGCTCGTGCCGCTCCGCGCCGCTCGTGCCTCAACCTCTCCATATCCTCACTTAAACTTTTACTGAAATTGTGACAGGATATATTTTATAAACGAATGATTCGTGAGCGGTCCCACTTACCAATAAAGTGTGAAACTGGCGTCTACATGCAGGTTCTCAATACTACCTTGCACATTTTTAAGTGTTTTGACTGTACATTTTAATACTAAAGTCCAGTTAAAAACTTAGAAGTGTTCAACTTCAGGGTTGGCCATGGAGCTTTGGACACTTTCAAGTGTTCAAATTAATCGTTGATTTTTTTTTTAAGTATTCAAATGTCTATTTCAACACAAGTGTGCACGAGTGTGCACCCTAGTTGAACACTACCATGTGTATGGCAGTTGGACACTTCTAGGGTGGTCAAACAGGAAACAAATCCACTGTAAATATGTTGGTGTTCCTTTCTGCGTTGGCTTTAAAAGGGCCTCTGATACCCCCCTTTTCAGGCCCTTTTCTATCCCAATTACCCTTCCCTCCCACCCCGTCTCCCAACAACGGTTTGCTCGCGGTCAATTCGGCGGCCGTACAATCACGGGGTTGAATGAAGAGGGGAGACGGGCGTGAAAGACGAGGTGGAAAAGCGAACCTGGCGTGGCGTGGGGTGCGGGAGGGAGGGGAGGGAAGGGCGTACGGTCGGGGCTCTGAGGGGGTTGGGTTGGAGAAGGGGGATGAGCAGCGGAGAGAAATGGATGGATGAAGGGCCGGGCACCTGCCGCTGCCACCGCTGCTGTGCCGGCTGGCCGTGTGCGCACCCGCAGCCCGCAGGTCGCGCTTGGGCCAGTGGAGCGCACGGGGATCAACGGGATTAGCCTCTCACGACTTCTTGAACTTGGACTGCGACTTGACTGTCCCGTGACCGAATCCCCCGGAACCTTTGAAATAAATGCACGTTTCATTTTTATCCGACATGCGCGTCGCGTGGCGCCTTTACGACAGTCCTCTCCTCATAGGTTCTTATTATTGTCGCCACTGTACTGTATCGTGATTTAATTACGGTAATCTACGCAAATCTCGGTGAAACTATAATAGTGGGCTTATCTATCTTATTGTCGCTCGACAAGTCCGGTACCGTAGAATTATTTTTTATGTTTACAAAACTATCGGAAAATATCACATTAATTGTAACTTGATCGTGAGAGTAAATTTGCCATATAATGGCATATATGTCCCTCCGCTTGGTGCGCACCGCAGCCGGCAGGGGTGGTTCACGGGCACCCCTAGGGGTGGCGCCAGGGTGTATCGTTGCGTCACCGCGAGGGGTAGAGGCAGAGATGTCGGCGCTACCGGAGCGTCTCGGAGCGGGGTGTAGTGCCGAGCGCCGCACCCCGCGGGGTAGAGACGGACAGAAAGATAAGCGATGAGTAACGACGACGTGTTGCAATGTGCGTGATGCTCGAGCGATAATTGGTCCTCAATAACTGTCTAGATATTGTAGGATCCTACAAGTCGACTCAAAAAACCAAATTAGATACCAATAACAGATAATCCAACTTGTTGCGAGCCGTTCCTGGTAGTATTTTATGAATTAACCTCTCCACTTAAAAGAAAAAGTAAGGAGAGGAGGGGTGGGCGTTTTCCTTTAGCAGAGACAGTCTTGGGGACTGTCTAAAAGTATGCACCGCAATGGCGCAGTACTTATGAACCCATAAACAGCCCGCAGTTGTTAAAGAAATATCCCTCAAGGTGCTAAAAATTAGTGCCTTGACAGTTATAATGACTTTGTTTATTAGGATCAAACCCTGCTTAACACCTCTGTTTTTTCATGGCCAAAATGCAACTTTCATGTTAAATTTTCCTTCCCGCGCTTTTGTAAACTGACGAAGCATTTTGCTAGCGCTGACGCACAGGCTAGCCTATGGGACTGGGACTAAGGGAGTTGTCCATCTGGCCCGGCCTCCGGCTGCTGCTGCTGCTGACGGTCCGCAGGGAACATGCCCCCCCTCCAGCAGCATCTTTGGTCCAGCCCAGCCAGATGAGACCCACTCTGGAGCCAGCAGCGGGCAGCACACCAGAACTGTACATTTTTAAGCCCCCCACCCCACCCCCCAAAAAAAAAGACAGAAAAGAAAAAGGATGGGGTAATCTTCCATCTTCCAGGATTGAGGCATTCAAGCTGTTGTAGGTGCTCGACCGACCGTTGTCACGAAAAGCCACGCTACCTCTGGAACCAGGCGTGTCCGCGGTCGCGTTACTTCTAGGGGTGGGGTTTGTGTGTGGCAAGCTTACAGAGCTCTGCAGTCTTTGCGTGCGACAAAGATGCGAGACCCTGTTCTTCCTCTTTCCCTCTATCCCCTCACCAATCCCCTTGCTCCCCCTCTTGTCTCCCCCCTCCTCACCACCCACATACCGCAAAGAGATAACAGCCCGGAATCGTCTCACTCCGGGGATCGTTCGTGCAAAGCCACTTTGTTTTGGAGTGTTTGTATGTGAGAGGTGCTTACCCGAGCGTACCAACAAAGACCCCCAAAGACTCCAAATAAGTAAAGTAACGACACTGCTGACCCTTGACTGAGGTTGAGTTCCGGGCTCGCTACATTTTGAGTGTCATGTTCTTCGAATTCACACCACAAGAGTGTGCTAGCCGAGAAAAGCAGTGTTTGAGATAAATTATGATCGAACTAAATCGTAGTTATGGGAACATAATAGAGATGTGACGGCTCGAGCAAGACTGCCGCATTGCGCACCGATGTGTGCTCTGTTTCCCTCTTTCTGATTGATGGTGCTCCTGACGTGCTCTTGTTGTTGCTGAAGGAGTTTAAGGAGAGAGTGAGAGGGGCGAGGAGGGGAGGGGGCTTGAGGCTGCGTTTGATGTGGTTTGGGGTGCTGGGCAGGAAGGAATGCTCGGGAAGGGTATATGTGTGCGTTGGGGGGGCTAGAGCGAGATAAGTATGCCCCGAGATTCAATGACGTTAAACGATAAGGAGAAGGGGCACGGGGGCGGGGTGCGAGAGGGTGGGGACGTGCAACAGAAGGCCGGCGGCGGGGCTGGGCTGGGCTGCTAGTGGCTCGCGTTGCCCAAGAGTTTAGCGCTCCCCTGGGGGCGATGCTTTGCGCAGATAGCCCCATACTCCTGGGGGGATTTGTGTGTGAGAGAGCGAGAGAGAGAGAGATAGAGGATGGAAGACGAGCACTGGGGGCCGGACCCTGTTGGATGGCGCGGTGCCAGCCGCAGCAAGTGTTTTCCCGAGTGTTTCTGTAGCGCTGTGCCCTCAACGTCTGTTCCAGAACGTCCTGCGCGAGCTGGAGCACAAGAAGCCCCAGCTCGACGACCTGGTGCACACGGCCGAGAACCTCAAGGCCGACTCCAACCGCCAGCAGCTGCACAGCAAAGGTGAGTCCGCTGGGCGCGCCGCCGCCCCAGCCTGTTGCTGGGGCCCATCGCGGCCGGGGGCATAAAGACGGGCAAAAAGAGACAGAAGGTCCGGTCAGCGCAGCAGATAATTACCGCCACGCTCGTTGAGCGGGCTCGTGTCTCGGAGGGTCTCGTATCAAAGTTGGAGCTGGCGCGGGCGCTGACATGAGCGGAGCGCCCTATCCCGCCTGGGTGAGCGACCCGCCCCCGCGGGACCGTGTGTGCGAGAGGGCTCCGGGGGGCCCTCCGCGTGTGCGGAGCGAAGCAAGTTTTATCAACTTCCTGGGACTAATGGGCCCCTTGCTGCTGGCCCCCATAAGCGAAGTGGGGGGGTTGTTCGCGTCAATCGCACAAGGCTTGTGCTCGTAGTTTTTGGCGTGTTTTGATTTTGTTTTTTCGCCACGCACGAGTTTCATTTCGTCCATATAAAACGCGAGAATGTAGCTAGCTGACTGCTCAACGGAGTTCCGTACGCCTACAGGGGTGGCCGTCCAGCCCCGTTGGAGCCTGCATGATCAAGGAGCGCCTTTCGACCTATGAAGGAAACCATGTTATACCGTGTTATACACCTCTTGCCGTTTTATATTTTGATCCAGTTAGTTCAGTTGATGGTCAAAATATTTGGATCGCGCTTATTTGGAAAGCAATTGATATCTCGTCAGGTAGCTTGCGCCCCCCCGGGCTCGCCCTCCCCTCCTGGGGTCGTCCCTCTGCTAATGAGCTGCCGCCCCGTCCATGCTCCCCGGGGCACCGAGCAGCCCGAGGAGCAGCCCGAGGAGCAGCCTCCCTGCGAGTAAACATAGCGAGAGGGCCCCGCCCGCCCTGAGGAGACGGAACGCGCTGCCGGCCGGCTCCTCCGCTATATTATACCTTGGGAGCCGGCACACGATTATTGGACGGTCCCGTTCGCCCCGTCATTGAGGGGCTGCTGACTGCAAACTTTGGGGCAAACTGCTCTGCTTTGCAGTGGAATGAATATTGTCCTGCGGAGAGCAGAGCAGAGCGGCGGCGGTATGGCGGGCAGACGGCGGCGGAGAAAGTTCCCGGCCGGCGGCGGCGGCACCCTCATCATCTGCGAATCACGGCCAGAGAGCCGTTTTGATAATTTCTCGGTCGATCATGATGCGCCCCTTGCGTGCCGCCCGAGGCGCCCGTATTATTAGGCTTTTAATTTCCATAACGCGCGTTTTTTATAGGGGAAAAAGGGGGGGGGGCTGCCTTCCTCTAGGGCATTATTGCTCAACAGCTAATGATTCATCTGCTGTCGGGGTCAATAAACATGTTTTCCTTTATACTGGAAACACAAAGGTGTCAAGTCGCACCTTTCGCTGAGTTCCGGGGAGCGAATTTATATTTTTCACCCGTCCCTCTTCCCCCTTCTCACTGAGGAAGATGATTTAAGTCGTGTCGCAAACTCAAGTTTGTCGTATAGTCCAGTAGTGTAGCAGCGAATTCACAATTTTGCCCTACAATTGTTAATGTGATGCACTCCTGTCCAACAGGTCTGTATTTATCTGGAACAGGGCGGCCATGTTAAAAAATCAGGACTGATTTACAATTTCGATTGCCCTCTACTAAAAACGGTTCTTGCTTGTATCATCGTCATCGCTGCTTCACTAGTGAGGAAATTGCCCAGCGACCAAGCCTTCGGGGGCCACGTGGTGTGTTGAACTATCCGTTAACGAGATTTGTTTAGGCGCTGCCAACTTGGGACAGAAGTTTTTGGGGGCTTGCGTGCGAGGCGGTTTGAATGGAGGGGCAGAGGCCCGGGAGATCGCGAGAGGGGATGAGTCCTCCTCACCGGTTTCTTATTTGCCCACTTCTTTCCCAGCCGAGGGATGGAGGCGGGTGGAGGGGGTCAGAAGGGGCGGGGAGGTCGTTGCCAATCCGGAAAAGTTGCGGCCGCCTTTTGTTTACCGTCGAGTGCATCCTGATTTCACCCCTCGTTGCGTCCGTACTTCTTTTTTCCCCACTTTCGTGTACTTTTTAAACTTATTTTCCTCTGTCTGAGTTAAAGAAGACGGCAGCAAATTCAGTACTCTCCGCCTGCGATACAGCATAAATGTCTACGTTGAAAAATGCTTCTTTGCTGCTGAACAAGTAATCAGGGAGCGATTATTGGTCGAAACTTGTTTTTCGGCGTATTTATAAATATCTTCCTGCTTGTAATGTTGGCGACGGCAAACAGGATACATCTGCTCCTCTGAGTGTGGTTTTGAGCACGCGAGACGCAGGGAATGAATGGTTCGTCGTGGGGACGGCCGGGCAGGCCTGCTGTGCAGCCCGTGGCCCCTGCGATCTGTGGGTAGGCAACGCGGCGCACACGTCAGTGCGGCGGGTGGACTATGCTGAGGTTCGCAGGCGCCCGGCGGCGGAGCCCACTGAAGGCGTCGCGTCGGGTAGGACGGCCGCCCCCGAACCACGATGAACAACGAAAGACCGCGCCAAACGAAAACTGTAGTGACATATGCCGCTTTTGCGACCACGTCTCCTTATTTGTATCGGCGCAAAGAGGGTGTATACGAGCGGTGTATGTGAGAGGGCAGGGCACACACCGGACCATGACAGGACATCCCGCTCACCTCTTGCCTCTCTCTCCTGGCCGTCTGCGAGCGGATGAGAGGGGGGGATTGCGGGGCCGAAGGGGCGGGGGTCTGCCCCTCCGCAATCTCTGCGCCGCCCTCCCGGACGACCTCTGGGAAGGAAATCCGGAGGGCGGACGGGGAGAAGAGTCCGCCGCGACTGTCTGACTTTCCTTCTCTTCCCCTTTTCGCCCCCTTTCTCTTTTTTCCTCGCCGTCGCCGCCGCTTTCTCGTGTCATTTAATTTCGCATGCCTGCGCGCCCTGCTGGTGAACTGAGAATGGAGTGGAAGAAACTGATAGAAAGTGACAAAAGCGATCGCTTTTCAGTGTGGAGTGGCGTGCGGAAATTATTTGCAAATGAAAACGTCGGCCGTCGCGGCCCAGTTCTATAGCGACTGCAAAATAAAGTCGGAGACAAAGGGAGAGAGAGGGAGAAGGGGAGTATAAAGGTTTTCCAAAGTCTGGCATCGAGCGCGCCTTCGCTCGCTTCACCCACGAGTCCCGCGGCGACGTTTTGCCCCCCTTTGGAGCGGTGACCCTACCACGCTGGCTACGCACCGCATACCAAGCAAGAGTGATCTGCGATGCAGATGGG
>NW_026267148.1:2618763-2619864 GCF_000697945.3 Frankliniella occidentalis
GGGGTCACAGCAGGGTCCATTGGCATCTTTCTCTTCTGCCGAGCCGGCGCCGTTTGCCATTTCGAAGGAAAGATCTCCTCTGCCATATCGCTGACGTGGTCCACTGCCGGAAAAACAACAAACTACTATTTTTTTTTTACAAGAGGTGTTGAAGTAAAAGATGAGATGCAGATGTTTAGAAGAGTACAAATTACTATCAAACACGAAAGCGCGGTGAATGCCTTCACTGGCACACTACGTTGTATTATATATCCCCTTGCCTTGACCCTTCATCGTCGTCTTCAACACGGCGTTCTTTGCACTGCTAACTGTTGCACCGTTAAGTGCAGATGCATTCTCCTTGTCCCTCCCCATTGGGGGAGCAAAGCAAGGGGTTAGGTTGTTAGGGGGTGGGGGTCGATGCTACCGAGTCGAGACGGTGGACGGAGGAGGGGCAGGACTACAAGTTAGGGCAGAACCTTGGGCCTTGGGTGAGCGCCGAGATGGCCCCGCGCCTGATCTCGTGGTCGAACCTCCCTCTGGCTTCGGGGAACCCGATTGACTGGTTTGGGCCGGTGAGCTGGCGAGCTTGCGGCGCGGACCAGCGGGCACCAGCCTCCTCCGCCCCGGCCTCCGCCCCCCGCTCCCATCATGCGCGCAGTTCCCGTTGCGATGCAAAGTAGTGAGGTTTCCTGGCCGGGGGGTCGTGCCGGGTCGCCGTCGTGGTGGTGGTGGTGGGTCTTGCCGCTGCCGCCGGCGCCTCGCCTCACCCAGCCAAGGTTCCTCTGGCACAGCCGACCTGCTTTCCCACCCTAATTTCCGAGCGGCGCGACGCTCTTTTCCTCTCATTGTTCTCCACTTCCCTCTTTACTTTCATGAATTTAGAGCGGGCCGCGGGCCCCGGGCGGGGCGCGCGCTGCCGCCACACAGTCAAGTGGATTGTGGCGTGGCGCGGCGCGGCGTGGCGTGGCTGCCCAGCTGATGGCGCGTCTGCTCGCGAGTAATGTGGTTTGGAACAACGGCCCCTGCCGTGCGCCGCTATCCCCGCGCCGCCGCGCGCGCCCCGCTCTCCCTCCGCCCCCCGATCGATGTACGCAAGAAGGCGCGCTGGATGGGACCGGC
>NW_026267148.1:2626774-2629537 GCF_000697945.3 Frankliniella occidentalis
GTTGCTATGCCTCATGAAATACTTTCCGCGACCCGAGCGGGAGAACGGAGAAAGAGAAGAATGGAGGGATCGCTGGGGGCTGTGAAAGTGACGTGACGGACCGCAGGTGGGGTGGGCCGGGTGGGCCGTTCTTGCAGCCCCTCCTCGGAGATCCCCCGCACGCTCATGAACCACGCGAGTCCTGTGCGCCCTGAAGTGTACTCGCGTTTGTTTACTTGTACTCTAGGCGTGTTTGGGAGGGAATGCGAGAGACAGAGGCCCACACAGGAAAGGACGCGGCAGTTGCGACTACCATTTTTCGTTGGCTTCAGCAGGTAACTGTTGGGCGCCAACAGGTGCGCGCAGCCGCCCCGCCCCGCCCCGCGTCTTCGCGTCCCGCATTAAATACAACTTATTTCTGTCGACGCATCGATATCGGCTGGGAGTGACTTATGTCACTGCGCTTTACCGGGCGTGTCTCATTTTTATCACGTACATGATTTGTAGTAACTGTATGTGACACACACACACAGGGAGGGTGGGTCTTCTGAGCCACGCCTTTTTATTCTGGTTATATTTTTCGGCAGGCAAGGGCTTGTGCCATTTGATAGGTTTTCAAAGTCCTGCCCTTTTATTTCAATAGACTATCGAGATTTTGCGTGGACAAGCAAACAGACAAATATATACCAGTGTACACGGTAAACGCCACTGCTTTTTGTTTCCCAGCAAATGCAATTTCCAAGCAAAAAGTGCTTGGTAGGTATCCGACCACTTTTTGCTTGGAAACCCAAGAGTCGCTTTTACCGTGTAGGACGCTTGCTATACGGCGACTCCAGCCGCACCACTCTGAAGCCTAACGCAGAGTGACACTAAATAGAGGCCGGTGGGCTGGGGCAGAGTCCACCCTGTTACCTCCAGCGACCCTCGGGCTCGGGCTGTGCTGTACAGACTGCCACGCAACCTCCCAGCAGCAGCCTGCTCGACCCTCCCTACTTCGGCAGAGGCTCTGGTCCCATTATTTTAACCATTAGCCGACGCTGCCGAACCCGGTCGGAACACCTCCTCTGGTCGATCCGCTGACGGGGTCAGCGGCGATTGCGACTGAAAAAGTGTCACCTGTCCTTCCCCGGCTGTCCGTCAGACCACTCCGCCCCCCTCCACCCCATCATCAATCAAGTACCCTTCCAGCACTTTATCACCTGCTGAGCTCTTATTTTCTGTGGTACGCACTGCGCACTGTTAAAAAAAACACAACCAAGATAAAATGTTTTGATCCTGAGAACATTCGGGACCGAGTGAAATAATTTCAATTAAAATACAAATTAGTCTTTACTTAGCAGTTAAGAACAACTTAATTCTGAATCAAGATACCGTATTTTTGAGCGTGTCAATTTCCAAGTTAGTTTTCAACTGGACTACTGTACTCTATTTAGGACTGACAGTAAAGTACTGTTTTTTTTTTGCAGTCGGATGGAAAAGTGTTCACTATGTGTTTACATAGTTGTGCACAGTATTATATTGTTCGCGTAGAATTGACACTTTGAAAGTGTTTTGATTTTTTTATTAATGCTGTGCTCTGAATATTTTTACGTTGTGTGTAACGTGTGCCTCGTCTGTGCATTGTTTTGAGAAACTTTTTCGTTCGGGTAAGCGTCGTCGTCGTCGTAGGTGCGCCGAGGGAGAACGGGGGTGGGTTTTGGAATCTGTGCGCCGCGCAGCTGCTACACGGGATGCTAGATAATGAAATTCTTCACCGCCGGGGAGCGTGGCGGCGCGGAGACCTCCGCAGCGCGATAGGGCGTGGCCGCGAGGGGCACGGCACGGCACGGCATGGCAGGGTTTGCTATGCGGTCGGAGGCGTTGACCCAGGTCAGTTAGCTGCCGTAAAGGTTGGCTGGCGTGGGAGGGTAACGCTGGCGTCATGCAAGAAAACGCTTAGCGCCGACCGTAACGCCCAGGTAACGTCCTGGCGTCACGTAGCGCCCCTACCGACCGGGGGCGGTGGCGGTCTCAATGGCCTGCCGCGCCGAGCGCGGAGCTGGAGGCTGGCGGCGACACTGGGCTCCAGTGTGAGGAGGGCCAATCTGAAAAGTTCCGCAACGCCGTCGGTGAGGAGAGCAAGCGTCCGACATGAACGTGGCCCGTGCGGGCGGCAGGAGACCCATTCGGAAGTTGGCGCGGGTCCTGCTGCGGAGAGGAGGTTATCCGCTGGTCCTTCGGCATAGCCCGTAAAGGTTCGCACGGCCTCTACCACTCCCCTCTCCGGTTGTTGTCGTTGTTTGTGCCCGCAAAAGCACGGGAGCAAGTTTAAATTTTCCATGGTTTAAATGAGCGCAGTGGAGCGGAAGCCCGTGGCGTGCGTGACGCCTCGAAGTGGCGACGGCCGGTGACGCCCTCGCCGCCGACGGCCTCGCCGCGCCACGCGACGCCACGCCACGCCACGTCGCACCAATTAATTGCGGACTCGTGCCGCCGGTACCTGAGGACAGTATGAAAAAAAAAAAAAAGGAGGAGCGGCGGCAATCAAGTGGAAGGGGGTGGCGACGGGGATGATGCGAGCACATTGCGGCCACCCGAGATGGCGACCACGGCCGGTACACTTTCACGTTAAATTTACTCAACTTCCTAACCACAACCAACCAATAATTTTTGTGACGGAGTTAGTTACATTTCCAGAAGTCCATGCCACATAGCTGCAACATTGTCCTTCGTAAATTTATGCATGTAGTAAGCCGCTTGCCACCTTAATTATTTTGCACTCTGTGCTATAATAAGAAACGCCTT
>NW_026267148.1:2629587-2630750 GCF_000697945.3 Frankliniella occidentalis
ATGGGCAGGAACTACGGGCACTACGGCTCGTGGGGCCGGCACCGCACGCCCAACTACCGGGACATGCGCGACGGTGAGTGCGGGCGAGGTTGCGAGGCGCCGCGCCGGGGAGGAGTGACCACCTGTCATGTCGATTTCATTCATTTTCAATACCGTTGTCGCTTTGGTTGCAACAATTTTGTCATTTTGGTACGGCACGTACTTATTCCTTTCTGATTGCCGAATCTTGGAATTCTTTAGATTTTCAACTTTCTGACCCCTTTTCAGGATGCCAAAACTTGAAACTTCAAAAAGAGGCCAAATATCGTTCTCAGGGGCTGTCAAAACTGTTAATCTCTGAACCACGAATTAAAATTTTGGCACGTAATGTGGCTACGGCGTTTAGAGTCTAGTCAGTCTCCTTCGCAAATAACGTGGGGTGGATGAACTTTGGCACTTCTGCACGGGAACAAGTCCCTTATTTGTTAGAACCAATCATTGTAGCTAGCAATATCAGCCAAATACGTTGGCTAGTATGCACCCGTTGTTGATCTCCCACAATGTTTTATAGAAGACAGGTGAAGTAACTGCCGGCTTTTGCTAAAATCAGATGTCTGAAGTACTGATACTGATTACTCCCCAAGTTTACCCTTCCAGCACTTTATCACCTGCTGAGCTCTTATTTTCTGTGGTACGCACTGCGCACTGTTAAAAAAAACACAACCAAGATAAAATGTTTTGATCCTGAGAACATTCGGGACCGAGTGAAATAATTTCAATTAAAATACAAATTAGTCTTTACTTAGCAGTTAAGAACAACTTAATTCTGAATCAAGATACCGTATTTTTGAGCGTGTCAATTTCCAAGTTAGTTTTCAACTGGACTACTGTACTCTATTTAGGACTGACAGTAAAGTACTGTTTTTTTTTTGCAGTCATAAGAGTAGAAAGCGTTATTATTGGCAGCTCTCGTCCCCCTCTCGCCAATCCCCCCCTCTCGAATCGCGTATCGACAGACAGCTTGGTGCGGCAATTCGCTCCACAGCCTGGCGTTCACGGTAAAAAATCGGGGGTAATTTTGTGTATCCATAGAACGTATAAATTTATAAAAATGGTGCAGTAAAAATATTTTGCATCAACTTTGAAGTCGCAAATTCATTTTTCGTATCCACTTCGGATATTTA
>NW_026267148.1:2633902-2634690 GCF_000697945.3 Frankliniella occidentalis
AGGAGGAGCGGCGGCAATCAAGTGGAAGGGGGTGGCGACGGGGATGATGCGAGCACATTGCGGTTACCCGAGATGGCGACCACGGTCGGTATACACTTTCACGTTAAATTTACTACTCAACTTCCTAACCACTACCAACCAATAATTTTTGTGACGGAGTTAGTTACATTTACAGAAGTCCATGCCACAGCTGCAAGATTATCCTTCGTAAATTTATGCATGAAGTAAGCCGCTTGCCACCTTAATTATTTTGCACTCTGTGCTATAATAAGAAACGCCTTTATGGAGGTGACCCTCAAGCGCGCCACCCTCCCGGGGCGCCTCGTGCTGCGCTGGGGAGGAGGACCTAAGGCTGAATGGCATTTCACACACATACACACGCTCGCTCACAACACGCGCACCATCAAAACTGTATTTTTAAATATCGTGTCAATAGTAGTACAGGCGGGATGGGGGGGAGGGTGGTTCATGCCGTACTTTTCATTTTTCCTTTGATACTTAAACCGGATGCAGGCGTGCGGGCGGGTTACATACTCGCACGTGGTGAGAGTCGGTCGGCAAGCCCGCCCGCACGCCTGCATGCAGTACAGCGTACATGATAACCAGAAAAAAGGCTAGCTGCTACCACCTTCGTAAATGGTTCTAGAACTAAACTTAAAATACAGCATGTTCCAGTGCGACTTCCGTGTTATCGTCGACATTTTTTGTTTCGACATAATTCCGCCTTGAGCGGTTTGTTTGTTCGGGGAGCTTAACTGGCGGGTCGGTTTCGTCTGATGTGACTGTGA
>NW_026267148.1:2640020-2646272 GCF_000697945.3 Frankliniella occidentalis
TTGTTGATCTCCCACAATGTTTTATAGAAGACATTTAGGTGAAGTGCCGGCTTTTGCTAAAATCAGATGTCTGAAGTACTCATACTGATTACTCCCCCCCCCCCTTCTTGATTTCAATTCCCCCCTTTTTGTCGAATACCGACCGTTTTCGCCCCCCCCCCCCTTTCCGACCTCGGGCGTACTTTACGGATAGCCCCCTACTCACGTGTACAGGAAAATAGCCAGTTGTTCACCTCACAGATTCAAACCGGCGAAACGAGGTTGATTCTGAAGGGGTGGTGGGCTCGGCTCGCCGGGCTGGCCGCGGATTGCGCGGGTTTAGGCGCGGTTCGGTTTGGTGGCCGCGGTTGTGCCGCTTGTGCCGCTGGCTCGGCGGCGGTTCACCGCCGCGTGGATCGCGCGGCGCGGGGCCTCGCCACCTTTCTGCACGCGATTCCTTCCGCCCCGAGTGGCGGCCCCCTCCAAACCCCCGCGGCCCTCGGGCCCCCCGTGTACACAGAGGTGGTCGAGACTCGGCCCCGCCGCCGGCCCCGGCCTGGTTATGGCGCCGATTGCAGGACAAACAAGCATACCGCCACCGTCGTCAATACCACTCGACTCTGGGGGCTGCAACCCTCCAGGTGACCCCCATGTTGGGTCAGTAAAATATGTTCTTGACAATTAGTACATTCCTATTTGATTGGAATGCTCTCAACACAAGGGCAATGGTTCTCAAGGAAATCAAGTACTCGTAAAATGAAAGAAAAAAAACGATAACAATTCTTGTCCTTGTCTAAAAACACAAGCTTTGAGAGTATATGAGTGTGCTGCTGGCTGGCACGATACAGGGGGCAGCGGTCGAATTAATCCCATGAAAATTCGCCCGCCCAACTTGTTTTATTCTCGCGGCCCGAGGAAACTGCAGGAGAGACTAATGGGAAGAGCGGGCTTTAGGGAGCGTGGAGAGGGAATGAGAGCCTTAACCCCGGGGCGCCCGCCCGCCCCGCCGCTCCGCCCAGCCTTTACAACTGTTCATCACTAGCAGCTTTCGCTAAGTCCGAGAGCCACGTGGGCGGCCGGCGCGGCATCACGTGACGCCGGGGTGCTATTTGCGCGTTAGGTAGAGGTTGGGGGGTTACTTCTCCGCCTCCAAAACTTGCGCTGGCCCTTCCCCCTTCAGCTTATCGCTGGAACGCAAAGGGCCTGGCAGCCAGTGAAACAGGCCCGAAACACGTCACTACACGGATTTATACTAATTTGTCTGGACGGGGGAGAGTATGAGAGAAGGAAATGTATGTTGTGAAACGGAATGGAGGTGGGAGAGTAGGCGACGGTGGAGGTAGAAGGGCGGGATGGGTCCTTTTGACTCCTGAGCCGTCACGTCGCACGCAGACCCGCCCCTTCCCAACCCGTCCACCCTCCCCTTCGCGAGAGGCAGTTCTTTCCTTTGCTGCTGGACAGAAGTTTTACTCTGCTAGGATAATTTAAACTGGTGTTCTTGTCCGAGCATGATATGGCACACCACACCCCCGCTAAATGTTTAATTCATCCAAAGCCTTCGTATACTAGCATATACATTGTAATTCTGAAAGTATTTTTTTTTTCAGCTTGTAAAGCATTTTTTCGCAATTTCAATGCCCTGCAGTCTCTATAAAGTCTCGTAAGCCTTTAAAAATTTTCAAAGCGCAACGATAAAGGAGTGAAAGCCAAGTATTTTTGCCTGAGCTGAGAGGGGAAAGGGGGGGAGAATACGCGAAGTGCAGTCCTCGAGCGGGGCCCAGGGTTTGCCTGCCCCTCTTTGAAGCGCCGTGGGCGTGCCTTGGTTAGTTAATACCATCCAGTACCTGGCAGCTACTCGCCACCTTGCAAACAGGTAGGCCTGAAACACGGAACCTCCAAACAGACAAAAAAAAAAAACAAAAAAAAAGAAACACCATTTGTTGGATATATGACACATTTTTTACAAACGGACTTCTTGATGGACGTACGTCGCAGGAAAACATGGCGAGAAACGAGTGACTTGCTGGAGATCAAAGACGCAAGACGACGAATTCTCCAACGGACGTGACGGGCCGGGTGTCACAAAAACGCGTCATGCCACGGACGAGTGGCGCAGCAAGCTGCTTGATTGGCTCCTTGTGTGGAGGAGGGCGGTTTTGAAAGGATGTCTCTTGGGTCTGGCAAAAAGGAAAAGAAAGGAGTGTAGAGGGAAGGGGAAGGGCGGGAAAGCGAGGGCCACACACGGCGCCACGTACACGCCGCGCTTCAGGGAGACGAATGAGTTCGAGTCACGAGGTCCCTGCTCATCTTAGGTCGAAGAGTTTTTGTGGAAAAGGTCGAAAGAAAGCGTGGAAACGTTTGAAAAGTCGATATTTGCTAGACATTTTACGAATACAAGTTACAATACTGGACACCGTAAAATTTGTTTTTATCTGGAAAGAATTTGATTGAAGAAAACATACCACTTAAGTTCACGCTCTCTAGAGGAGGTGGTTCTGCCTGGATGCCAAGCTCCTCCGTTTCTTACTTAATTTTTCAATGCCCTTTCCCCTCCCCTCCTCCCGAGCAGATAAGGTGGGAAAGGAAATCGACCAGTGAGGCCAGCGTCGGCGGGCCGGGTTAGGCCGGCGAGGTCCGGGCCGGGGTCCACCCCGCCGCGGCGCCCCCCGCTACGCCCTACGGCCCGCGGCCGCCGCCGTGGGGCGTGGGGCCTGGGCGGCCTGCGCCCGAGCCGTGCCGAATATAGACGAGTGGCCTACACTGCCCCTGTCGGTCTGGGAGACGTACTCGTCGGCAGAGGAGGCAGGGCCGAGCCGATGATCACGGCCATGAACTTGACTAACCACAAGAGGAAACGGAACCTGTCACATTTTTCGCGAAACACATTCGTATTACCAGCAGGTATTTTCATTATTATTTGTGCTTAACTAAAACTTTAAACAATTAACAATTGTCGAAGATCTATCGTCCCCCAACAACTATTGGCCGCTTGATCTCATGAGCAGCTCAACCCTTACTATTATTGTTGCTGTCGTCCTACATGAGTAATATGCCCTTTTCCTTCCCTACGTTATCCCTCCTTGTTTCCTCACGGCTCACGGTACAAGAGTCGGTCGGCAGCCTTTTTCAAGGCTCGTTTTCTTGGCTAGCTGTGAGACTAGACCAGCACCAACTATAGTCTGCGACACATTTTAACGTAGCCAGCGCTACCACTCCCCTCGGCCTGGCCAATGTTTTACGATGATGCCCCAGTGTTTACATTCTCCCTCGGAATACAAACACACCGACACAGCGAGTTCCCTACCGGCGCAACTCTGTCCCACCCGGCTCGTTCGTCTTTCCTCTACGTCGTGTAACAAGGATATGGTGGGTGGAGGTGAGGAAATCAGGTTTCCGGGTCTCCTTGGGCACCATCCAGAAAGTACGTCCGATTTTTCTAAAATTCGTTCAGCGAAAAATGGGAAATGAGCACCTGCGAGGCTCAAGGTAGGCCAGCCCGCAAAACACACTTGCACTACACACGAGAAGTTGCCTACTCACAAGGCGCTCCGAGAGGTGGCACAGGCTGAACTTGGCAGTTTTGGAACAGCGAATCATGGACGTACTTTGTGGATGATCCCTTGGTGCAGTGATCTGCACACTTTGCAATAACGAGTGTCACATCTTAATCAAAGCGTATTCCATAGTTAGATTTGCATGCACTAGTGCTGCTTCTGTTTCGGTGATAAATTGTTATGGACTGAGAAAAGTACTTTATTTGTTGAAGAGCATTTTTTTTCGATGTTTGTCAATGTTTTAACGAGTAAATATAAATATACGCCACATGTTATTAGGCCCATCCTTGAGAGAGAGAAAGGACACAAAAGAAAGAACGACACTAAAACCTTTTCAACGACAGTGTATGATGGGAGCGCACGAGTCGTCTCAACGCGTCGCCGCGTCGCATCGTAGGCAGCCGAGCGTAGAGGGTCGTGGCGGGAGCCAGAACGCCATAGCGCCACCTTTGATTGGCAGAATAAATTAGCATGGCTAATGTTGATCGCAGGCCTAGCATGGGGGTGGGTGCAGCGTGTTAGGACGGGAGACGCGGCGACAGACGGACAGCGCGACAAAGGCCTGCCCATCCGCTTCCCTGTAGAGAACCGACCCCCTTAAAGAGGGTGCAACGCTCGTAAAATATTTACACCCCTACACGTCGAAGGGGGAGAGGAGATTCTGGAATTAAACACTTTTTACCGCTTTCTACCCACATTTTAGATTGATCGGCATGACCACTATTCAAAAACTGTGTGCTGCGTTATGGCAAGTTCTACCAGTTATCCTACAGATATATCTCAATGTAAATTTCATCGTGAAATTCCCCATACTTTTTAATTTACGATGTTGTAAATTGATGGATGCTTGAATTTACTTTAGCCAATCTCTATCTAAATAGTGCAATTGAAGGAAAGGTCGTCAAACAGACTTTTCAATATGGAAACTTCTGCCAGTTATCTCACGAATAATTCTCAATGTGTTCATCTGATTTGGCTTTGCGCTTAAGCATGATGAACTGAATAAGCTTCAAACGTATACGGAATGCCGAATGCTGCCTCACGGTGAAACGGAGTGTCGGCGCATGTGTAGACCATAGTGACATTTACTAGTTCTAGTTTGCTGGACGTAGAAGTATTTTTTCAGACCCTGTATGTGTATTTATTTTGTTTGGTTTATTCACAGCTATTTTGAACGATTATTACTCGTCGCCGCATTTGATGCACCTGCGCACCTGTTTGAAAGGTAACCGCGTCAGTGTACCCACCCACGCACCTGCGCACTTGCACTTACCTCGCACTCTAATAGAACTGTTCCTTCGAACCATTTCCCTTTTAGGTCGTGGGATGCTTTAAGATAGGATCATTTTAAAGATTTGGTATTCCTCCGAATCTAAAATCTAATTGAGGATTAAAGTATCCCACACACCTGAAATGTATTAGAACGGTTTTGTGGCATGTTGTGTGACTCTGGCATCACTTTAGTTTTTAGAGCAGTACTAGTTGTAAATTGTGGTAAATGTGCTGCCATCAGTCACAAAGTGTCTCTACCTACATTTGCACCTGTTTGCACTGCACAGCATGCTAGTTTGCTAGTTTTCGTTGTGTTTGAAGAAAACATATATCTTCTTTTTCTCTATGTGTGGTTGATGCACTAGTCAAGATAGGTGCTTTTATGTACGCTGCATCTAGCATCTGCTCACCTTCAAATAACTCGCAAACCGTTAAAGTTTGTTGTGTGCTCTCGCTTTGATTCGGTACCGACTCGATAAGTTTACAAAGTATCCGAGACTTTTGGTAAAATCTGTAAAATACACTGAGATTTCACGGTATCTTTCCGCCGGAAAATTGCATCCATATTATACGAAATTTGACTGGTGACGAGGACGGTGGTGAAAGTATCTGCTTTCTCCTAGTGATTCGGCAAATACTGCTTCATCATATAGGCTAGGGGGAGACTGCTGAATGGGTCCATTGAATGGAACGTCGCCAATGAACGAACCAATGAATGTCTAAGCGGAAACGTAAATCTACCCCTCCCCACCCGAGCCCAACAAGTGCCGAGTGCTCGAGTTTCCACCACCGTTCCAGTGAAAACTGCGAATGGCTTGTTGAATACTCTAGATGAAAATAAGAATTATCCAGTAGCTTTTACTATGTTAAACGTTTGTCGCAGTGTTGTTTTTTAATTTATTTTCTTTAGTTAGCTTATTAATCTTTTTGCGGTTATTCTTTTTCTACAGCTTGGAGCTTTGTGTATTCCGAAAAGGACCCCTATAATGCCACACCCCAGCAGAATTTCGCAGTTCGGTGACCTTGTGTGGCAGTGTGCAGGAGAGGGGTGGGCGGGCATGGGCAACTGGACCTTGTTCCTGATTTCGAAGTGGACACGGCCCTAATCCCCAAGGGTCCAGCCTCTCCAGTCTACGCCACACAGGCAGGCCGCTGGGCGCTGGGGCCCTTGGTTTGGGCATCAGGTCCTACTCCCCTCCTGGCGGGGCCCTGCACTGGCACCCTGTCGATTATCGTATACACTGCAAAAGTAAACGGACCCTGTGCGACGCTTTTCTAAACAGGAATCAATTGAATATACATACAATCAGCTAATGTGCCCACATTTCTAAATTAAACATTGACTATAGTCTATAAGAAGGTCTATAAACACTATAGACATATTGTTGCTTTAATAAAAGAAAATGCTCCTCACAAATTTGACTCACGAGTGGGAGAGTGTAGAACA
>NW_026267148.1:2646322-2646826 GCF_000697945.3 Frankliniella occidentalis
ACATTTCTAAATTAAACATTGACTATAGTCTATAAGAGTGATTCTCAAAAAACTTTCCAATTCGTGTCCCTGGATGTTTTCTCACTTGTGCACTGCACCAAATAGCCGGGCGGGTGTTTTCCTTAATAAATGGATCAAAACCAACAAGTTCGGCAGAAAAAAAAAATTGAATAGTGCACACACAGGTGGTGACGGGTCGTTTTAGACCCCCAAAACTTCCAAAATAACCTGTCCCTAGCTCCAGTTTTAAACACATAATACAATATTTGATACAACTAGGAACAAACAGACTGAATCGGCGGTAACACTTCGACAGAGAACCCTCCAAAGAAGTATTTGCAAAAAAGTTGGGTTGAAAAACTCAAACTACACCGGAGTTATGATGAGCTAAAGTCTGTCCCTGGGTTTCCGTTTCTCCCCCGTCACCAACTTCAAAACGAGATTAAAAATTGTGTGTAAAGAAATTAATCAAGGTTATTGTCAAAATGGCAAGTCGAAACCCTC
>NW_026267148.1:2648166-2656398 GCF_000697945.3 Frankliniella occidentalis
ATTTCTAAATTAAACATTGACTATAGTCTATAAGAAGGTCTATAAACACTATAGACATATTGTTGCTTTAATAAAAGAAAATGCTCCTCACAAATTTGACTCACGAGTGGGAGAGTGTAGAACAAATGGGAGCCTGCTGTATAACTTTTGTATGACGGCACATTCGCATAGTTTACTTGAATAAAAGAGAGGCGTTTTGCGGTTGGGAAGGTTAACTTGTTCAGGCTTGTCGTTTACTGTGTCTATACAGTAGAGACAACCTGACTAAACAGGACCACTGACCCTTCTTGCCTTTACCCCCGGGCATCTCCCCCCTCTCACAGAGATATAGAGACAGGGAGAGGAGAGGGTCTGGACCTGCAGGCGAGTAGAGGTGTAGGCTCTATAGCGAGAGAGGGAGATAGTAGAAAGGGCCGGGGCACGAGTTTTCAGTTGTTTCGTGGATACGCACACCACGAAACATTCGGTGGGGACCGTCTCCCTACCTGTCTCTATCCCTGCGGATCTCTTCCATTTTACTTCTCCCCTCCCTGAAATTAAAGACCAAAAGAAACTCTATATTTCACCCCTCTGCTCTGCCTTGCCATGTGATAATGTGATGAGCTTCAGTAGGAAAGGGACGAGCAGGCCACTGTTCCATTGATAAAGTGGAGGGGCTTGTCACCTGCATGCCTCGCTGTCGCCATTGATGGAAAGCAGGGGGTGGTGGACAGTGTTGGTGGCAGTCACTCACAAAGAGGCCGGACGGGCCGGACCCCTATAAAACACGGAACAGTCTCGTCATTAGCGCTCGACGCTAAAGCACCAAAGGTTTCAACTGTGTCATTTTACCTGGTTGCTGTTTTAGTTCGGGTGACGAAAACCCGCTATTCAAGTGGTGTTGCCGTCAAACGAGGGGGAAATGGTTAAAATCGGCTGTGCATTTATTCCCTACATGGGTGGTTTTCATTTATTATCCGACTTTTTTGGGAGAGGGGCTGCTGCGGCCACTACTTTTTATCAGGAAAGAATAGGGCTGAACAGGGATGATCCCTCTAATTGAGAGCTAGGCCCCTACTCCTGGCAATGCGGCCGGCCGGCGGCTGTTGACCTGTTTTGGCCCCGACTTGTAGCGCCAGGCCTTATCTCTCCCCACGCCCTCCCTCCTTTGCGCTATCCTTTAGAGCCGGCGTCCAGAGAGCATCTCCTCGTTTTTGTCATCGTTTAGCCACCTCGCGTTTGTATGAGATACAGGGGGAGGGGAGTACTTTCTTAGGGAGGAAGAGAAAGGGGGAGGTCAGCGCTGAAGAGAGCCTTTTGCGAGCATGTGTCTAGAGGACTTTTCTTTTCCTTTTATCTCTGGTCGGCCTGGTCCGAGGCGGGACCGTGTTTGTTCTTTTCCACACGGGTTTTCGACGCCTCCGCTGTTTGGATGCATATGTGTAAAGTGTATGTTCAGAATATGAAAGGCCCGCGACTCGACGCGCGTGTGTACTCAGAACATGCTTTATGAGGGGGATCGAAACGAGGGGCACCTTCTTAGATATTCGGGGTTTTGCATGTGTGTGTATAACGGTCATATTCTTCCTTCCTCCATGATTCGCAATCGCAACCTTTTAGCTGATGGGGCGACGAGTAACTTAGTTATTTAGTTGCTCTTACAAGCGTGTTACTGTATTTATGTGTTTGTGTTTTACTAACAGAGTGAGACAATGATGTATGACTGGAATAACTGCTGTTTTCTGTTCGGTTCGGTAACCGGTGCCCCCTTTTCTTTTTTTTGCAGTGACCAAGCTGCGCGAGCACTGGGATGAGACAAACTCCAAGGTGATGTCACGAAAGACCCAGCTAGACGCGATGCTGGCCGACAGCCAGCGCTATGAGGGCAAGCGGCTGGAGGTTGACGCTTGGCTCGGCCGAATGGAAGCCCGCCTAGAGAGAATGGGTGCTGTTGGCCACACGGCCGACGTGCTGGAGGCGCAGCTGCGAGACCAAAAGGTGAGAAGACTTTCAAACCAGGCTTCAATATTTGTTGTTGCAATTTTTGCAGAATTACGAGGCCGAAAAGTTGAGAGGAAAGTTGATGCGAGATTAGTAATCATTGTAATAATGGCGTTTTTGTATCATCTACAGGCGTTCCACGCTGAGCTGCACCAGTACAAGCACCACATGGACTTGTTCTCCCAGCTCACTCAGAAGCTGATTGCCGTGTACCAACAAGATGACACCACACGCGTCAAGAAGATGACCGAAATGGTCAACCAGCGCTATCAGAATCTCAACTCTAGGTGGGTGGTCTAAGTCAATGGAATTTCCCTTAGAATTACGTAAGATATTTTTTTCAAAAAATCTAAAAGAAATACTGGATTTCGATCCCTGCCGTGTGTCACAAGTGTTTCTTGGGAACTTGTTCGAAAAATTATCTAAAACGAGGAATGGCGAATGGATTGGTTTAATATCGTTTATTTTATCTTCTTCGTGTCTCAAAGAGTGTGTCCCTTTTACGGCTCTATTTTGAGTTTTCTAATAATGGTTTGAGACCTCCGATGTTTGTTACTTCCCATGATTTGTTTTTCGGTGTTAGAAAATGTTTGCCAAGTTCAAGAAACCAACAAACGATCTTAATGTTGCAGTATCGTGAACCGAGGCAAGATGCTGCAGTCAGCCATGAACTCGCTGCACACTTTCGACCGTTCCCTGGACAAGTTCTTAGCCTGGCTGTCGGAGGCCGAGTCGTCCATGGAGGCCATGGACGCGGACGCAGACCGACTGGCGCAGCAGCGACGAGACGGGCGAGACCAGCAGGGCCAGCAGAGCCAGCACCAGCGACAGCTCAAGGTAGGCAAACCTCCAGAAGGCGGACTCTTACTCATTGCTCCCAACAAATCTAATTCATCGATGCCATGTAGAGTTTCTACTGCCCTAAACAATTTCACTGAAACCCAAACATCAACTTTCCTCATAATATTCTCTCCAACATGAGTAAAGAGTAACTTTTTTGTCGTATCCCTTCGGTTTCACACTGACCTCCTTGGCAGCGGTCACCCCGTCGATAATCGGTTTGTGATGGTCTTATCTCATAGCCGCTTCTCTTGCCCCTTTCCCCTTTACCACTTCCGCGACCAACGTCTCGCATCTCCCCCCTCCCCCCAATCCTAGCCAACTTCTTCCAACTAAATCTCACGTTTGGAACATTGTGAGTGGGGAAAAGTGGGGGGGGGGGGGAGAGAGTGGTCGGCATAAGTTTTATCCCCCACCCTTTCCCTCCTCTCCCTAATCTCACCCCAGCCAGCACGTAGTGCGAGGAGGACACAGTTTCCTGCATCCGGTGGCGCCCGGCGCCCTCTCTGCTGCGCCGCCCGGCCCTTCCCCGCGCTCCCCCGCTCCCCCCTCCAGTCCAGCGGCCCTCGCCGCCGTTGGCACGCAGGGTTCGTTTGCCGTCCGCAGTGAGGCCGAGGCCCTCTCGACATCGGTACTACCGGATCGTCCCGCGGCGACGCGCTCCAGCCGTCGTGCTGCGCTGTTTTCATTCCATTTGGCCGGGCAGAGTGGCGAGCCGCACGGAGGGGAGGGGGTTGGAGTGAGCGGGGCGCTGAGCGCGTCAGAGCGGCAAACTTGATTTCCAGTTAGTTTTACATCCGCTTAGTTTGGATTGGAGAGAGGGGGCCGGGCGGTGCAGGGTGCGGGCGGACGCCGGCTGCTGTTGCTGTATCAGACTCGAGGGGGGTGAGGGATGAGGGGAGGGGGGTGTCGACAGGGTGCGGACGTTGAGCCTTCCTCTCACGGATAGCTGCCGAGGCGTCGCCGCCGTCGGCCGGAATATAGTAGAAGGGGGATCAAGCGGTCAATCCGGGGGCGAGGGGGGGACGCAATAGCGACGGAGACGCGCGGCGGCGGTGAGGGGGGTGGAGTGGAGCACGTCGCCCCTCCCGCCCGTCCGCTCGTGACACTGACAGCCTCAGCCTTTGGATTTTCGCAGCGCGCGAGAATAGCCGGGATGATCACTTTCCTCGCCTGTCTCTGTCGTCCTCCCCCCTCCCCCTCCCCCCAATAGTCGATGGCGCGGCTGTCTTACCCACCGATATTGTCCGCCGCTGGATGCTCACACGGCGCCTGGGGGTCCAGCAGCGCCAGCAAGCAGCCGGGCGAACGCCGATATGAGGAAATATTTGTCGGAGCCTGCTCCCCTTGCATTCCAGCAGTGCAGCCGCGTGACCTCTGGGGGGCGGGACTATACTGCGAGCTACTACTACTGTATGCGGGAGTGCGAGGACAAACAGCCGGCGGGCGGCATTCACCTCGCACGCAATCGCGCGGTGTGCTATACTGTACGTGCATGCCGGTGCATGTCGCGACCAACAGGAACAGCAGGGGGGCAGGCCTGCTACGCCCGCCCACTACTTGCGTCCCTTTCCTATGCCTGATGATAGATAATTAGTGTACCGACGTATTTTTATTTCCCTGTGGCGCCGATAAGACGCGCTGCAGCAGGGGCCACCGCGGCGTTGCGTAGCCTAGCGTAGCGGTGCGGTGCTCCTCGCACCTCCTTACGCGGAGGGGGCGGCCGCGGCGCGGTTGCTCGCTCCCCCCTCCTCCCCCTCCCTTAGCCCGCCCCTGCCTGGCTGCCGCCCTAGCCCCTCACCCGCTCACCCCGAACGTCGATAAAAATAGATGATTCCAGCATTGGGCGGCTCGCGCCTCCCCCCCTCCCCTTCAGGAGCACATGACCCCTGCGCCCACCTCGCTTCCTCCCCCCACCCCTCGCCCTCGCTGCCCCGCGGCCGCCAAAGGACTATTGTCTGGGGCGGCTAGAATACCTGCTGCTCCTCGAGTGGCGGTGGTGAGAGGTGGGCGGGGGACGCGCTATTCATCCCCGGTAGGGGTAGTAACTAAATCAACCCACACCACCCTCCCCCCGCGCGCCCCTTTGGACACTGCTCGCGTGTAAGAGGGGTGGGCGCAAGGCAAGGTGTCGGGCGCGCGCATAGGAGGCCTTTCCGCAGCAGCGGCGCGCGGCTTTTCAGTCTCGCGTCTCCCCTTCCTCCAGTTTTTTTTTATTTTTTCCTCGCCGTGTACCTCTCCTTTTGGCCCTCTGCCACCGCAGCGGTGTGCCGAAGTGATATTGTCGTGCTGTAGGGAGGGGGGGTTTCCCTTCCTGGGTCTCGGAGAAGGCGCCGGGTCGGCTTTGAGTGAGTAAGAAAGGAGCTCGAAGCAGAGGACCCCGCTCCACCGCATCGCCTCACGTCTCCTCGTTTAATTCTTAAGGAGCAGGGGACCTGATGATGGCACGGCAAATAATTCAGCATTGTGTTGAATTTTCAATCAATTTGTTTTTTCTTACCAGCTGCCCTGGGTACCTGTTCTTTAATTTTCTCTTACCCGGTAAATTCTTCAAGTTTAACTAGTATGAAGAAATTAAGGGACCAAATTAAACTATCCCTTTTCGTTGCTCGATGTGTACCCTGAAATGACGAGACCGACTAAACAGACAAGAATAAACGTTTGTTATGTTTTGATGAATGTCGATGCATGACAATTTGTTTTGATTGCGGACGCCTGCTAAATTAATCGTGCGCGTGTCTGTCGAGCCCGCCTCGGCCCGCCCCCCGTCGTGTCGCGGTGGTATCGCTTCATCGAGCACAGCGTTGTTAGGCTCGTCGGGACTCCGAGCTCTCATGCTTCTCTGTGGGCTTTTTCGGCGATGACACACACACAAAAAAAAACTGCAAACTTGATTGTAAGTCGGCTTAGCTTTCCTTTTTACAATGGAAGAACACGGTAACAAAAAAAAAAGAGGCTTGAAACGAGGAAAAATATCCGCAGCGAGCAGAAAAAGTGATATGATAAAATCGCGTGAAAGATGTCGCTTTTTTTCCCGTCCGTTTGCCTTGTTCTTGTGGGAACATGTCACCAACGGGGCGGTGGCGCTGCTTCCTCGCGCGCAAAGTCCCGCCGGGCCCCGCCCGCCGCACCCCCATCCCTTTCCCCTTGTCGCGGGGGAGCCTGGCAAAGTCCAAAGTCGCCCCTAAGCTGTAATAACACACCTCGCATACAACATGATTGGACCCCCTCCCTTTCCCCTTCCCTCATTCCCACGACGAGCAGGGGGCCAAACCGGGGGAGGAGCAGCGAACATCACCCCCTGTCCCCCTTGCTCTCCTGCCCTTTTCCATCCCCCTATTTTAAAGACCCCCCTACCTCCCGCCGCCGGCTCCTTTTTCAAGCAATCAGGCTTGAGGCCGGCCGGCCGCGCTCCGCCCGCTCCTCCACCATCCCTCACTTTTATGCCCCCAATTTAAGTGGGGCTACGGCGGGGCGTGGCGTTTGGGTCGGGCCTCGCTGCCATGCAAGGCAAAGGCAACCCCTAGACTCACAAAATTCCGGCTCCAAAAACCTCGAACACTTTGCTTCTAAACATCAATTTCGTCCGTCCCTTCCCTCACCCGGACGCGGAGACCTATGCTGCGAATAGACAGGCTGTTCTAACTGGAATTGTGTGGAGAATTATAGGAAGGGTTTAAAATAAAAACGCCAGTGGATTAGGAGAGCCATCTGGTGGAAGTCGACAAGGTCTTGTCTTGCCCGGGTGGTCGCAGTGGCCCTGCCTTCCGTTTTCCGTGCTGTGTTCTCGTCTTCAAGTGCTCCAGTCACTCTTCTTGTCCCCTCGTACCCCCCAAACACCCCTCTCCCATCACCCCCCGCAGTCTTTTCCCTGTCCCTCTGTCTCTCACTCGTTCGTCAAGGCCTGCGAATTTCCAGCCGTTCCTTTTGCCATGCTGATGAGTTTCTGTGTCGTCCTCGTCATAGGACAGTTTTGCCTGTTGAAATATTATGCCACTGCCACTGGAACGTCTTGAGGCTTGAGTCCTGGTGTGGACTAATGGTGCTCAACTAAACTAGCATGCTGAATGCTACATTATTTGTGTAAGCCTTCCTTACTACACCCCGAGCCGAGGTCCACGCCCAGGCTGTTATTGACACTTTTAGCTGGTCCTGTTTTCGCCAGCCAGTTATCTGAACTGTCGCTCGAAGGACGGCGGCAAGACGTTTTTAATGTAAACCTAACGGCTCTAGCTGGGGCCCACAGCTGGCCTGCTTATTTTCATTCCATCAGAAAAGCGCAATGCCGCCATCTCGTTTGCATTCATTATACATTTATTTTCGTTTAATTCGACTCAAGCAGCGCTGGGCTGCGCTCTTTCTGTGAGAGATGAATCAAACAGAAGCAAATCGCATTGAGAATACAACACAAGGTGAAACATCGCTACAACCAAAATAATATTCTTTCACAGCTCATGAATATCTGTAAACATGATGCGCTTACGCATGTTAAGTACATCAATTTACATAGCCTTTAGATCCCTATACATCAGTTTGAAGAAATTCAAATTCGAATTGATTAGCCAAGAAACATTGCGGACGATTATTACTATGCTTTGCATACCTACCTATCCGGATGTTTATCTCGCGTAGATAGAATTTCTGTGAGAATTTTTCTTTAAAAAAATAGAGCTGTTAGGGTAATAAGGAAACTACGCGTTGTAAAATGTTACCCTTACTCTGTGCAGGCCACTGTGGGAGCTGACAATAACGAAATAATAGTGCGCAGTTTTAGTGTCACCGAGTAGAACATTTGAAAACCCAAGCCGATATCAGCATCGAAAGAAAGAAGTGCACGGTAAAAACGGTCTCATTTTTGGGGGAAAAGGGAAAACTTTGAAAAATTCCCATATTTAAGGAAAACACCTCCGATCTCGCCTCAGATTCTGAGGAGCCTCATAAAAAGAGGTAAATCCCATTTTTTAAAGTTAACTTCCTCGAATGCTGAGGAGTTTTCCTCGAACCAACGGAGTTCCTCAAAGTTTTCTCTTTTTCCTCAAAAAATGAGACATTGTTTTTACCTTGTAGTCATCGAGCGTCCGTGTGTGGGGCAGATGTGACAGCTCTCTTTTCTGAGTGAGTTGTTGTAGAAGCAATGAAAGGATGTGAAAGGTCTATTGAAATGATAACAGGCCCATCTCTCCTTGCACCAATATACCTACCTAGAAGTCAGAGCAGAGCATGATGGTGAGGTTGGGTGGTGCCATGGCAGTTCGACCCCTCATCCTCGCTCATCTCTTCGTCTCCCATATCACCCCCCCCCGACCCCCCACCCCCTCGGTGATCTGGGGTATTACACGTGATCGGAGCGTCAATTGAGTCCGCGGAATGTCGGTGGTGGGCGGTGTGACGTAGCTGGCAGTGGCGCAGGGA
>NW_026267148.1:2663563-2664644 GCF_000697945.3 Frankliniella occidentalis
CTCAGCTCTCCCGCCCTCCTCTCTCGTCTAAGTAGAGGCGATTGCTCTTAATTGCGACTCTGACGCTGCTATGGGTTGGCCTCTGTGGTGGACCCGCGCTTAGCCCGACGGGGGCCATCGCCCGAGTGACACACAGTGAGTGAGGGGCACCATGCACCACGAAAGAGATCTTTTTGCCCTTCTAGAAAAAGAGGGTTTCCTAGTAGCTTGCATTTTAAACCTCAAAAAGTTGAAAGTTGAAAACAAAAATCGCGGTTCTATACCCTACAACCATGATTTGTGATACCTGTGAAAATAAAAGAGCTTTTTCACTGAAGTGCAGTTTAAAGTTTACGACGTGACTTTGCTCGAGTGCAGAGGTCTGCTTGCTGCTTACCGCCGCTGCTCAAGAGGCCACTACTACGCCGTTGCGCTGAGATACTTCTTTTCGTAGCCTCGCACTGACCAACCAGCGGCCACAGGCCGCCGTCATCGTCGGGGGCAGACAGACGGACAGGCGGCCGGCCATGAGGACGCCGCTGGCCCTTCCTGGCAGTTGCGGTGCTACCACTAACGAAAGACAATCCCCCCCCCTCGGGTCGGCAAACAGCAAAAGTTGTCCTTTAATTTGCAATGAGCGGCGGTAGGTGGCGCGCTAATACCTTGCCAAAGTGCTGCTCCCGCGGATGAGTTTCTCATGACGGATTTATCAGGGTCGGCTGGCGCGGGCGGTGGGAGAGAGAGAGAGAGAGAGGGGTGGATGCGTCGTTGCGTGGATGAATATTGCAGCTGCCCTTGCTGCTGTGGCCGGAGACATCTCCCTTTCCCCTTCGCCGTGGACTTGAGACATCAAGCCGCCATGGTCTCTACTTTATATGGCGCATAGGCCTCGCCCTAGACCTCCTCGGGTCCGGCCTCCTCGGACCTGCTGCCCCTGCCTCACCTGCAGGCGGCCCCCTGCCTGTCCCAGACTTAAGAGCCGAGGCCTTTGGCCGGCGGTCTGCTCCGCAATACCAAGTTGTTTTTGGCGCGACGCGCAGGACGGGAAGCGTCTCCGAGCTTGTTGTGATTCAGCGACGCGCCATCTGTGACACCCCCTCCC
>NW_026267148.1:2664694-2668944 GCF_000697945.3 Frankliniella occidentalis
TCCGGCCCGGCTCCTAACCTCACCTCACCTGGCCGGCTGTTTGGAGTGCTCACCCCTCGAACACACGGCAGCTTATTACCCCCATAAATCCCTCGAAAGGCCCATCTCTCATTGCACCAAACCTACCTAGAAGGCAGAGCAGAGCATGATGGTGAGGTTGGATGGTGCCATGGCAGTTCGACCCCTCATCCTCGCTCATCTCTTCGTCTCCCATATCACCCCCCCCCGACCCCCCACCCCCTCGGTGATCTGGGGTATTACACGTGATCGGAGCGTCAATTGAGTCCGCGGAATGTCGGTGGTGGGCGGTGTGACGTAGCTGGCAGTGGCGCAGGGAAGGGCTGCTGATGGCGGCATTTTGCTCGTTCACCGCTGACCATTTCATAATCATTTCTGTCGGTCTAGACGTGCATCTTTTACGGAACATGTTACCCAGATCGAGTTTGCAAACTTTCAAAATGGTTGAATACTGCGTATGTGGCAATGTAGCAAAGTAAAGATATTCTGCAACCTTTTACGGTCAAGGCAAGACAGTTTAAGAGGCTTAAAAGAGTAACCATGTGGATATGGTCCCTATCCCCTGGACAGATAAGCTGATATCTGGATCGCGACCGCGATTCCGTTCCACGAATTTGGTATATCACGGGAGCTCGGCGCCTGCGAGACTCAGTGTAGGCCACCCTGCAGAACACGCGTGCACTGCAGGCAAGATGTTGCCTACCTACCAGGCGCTATAAGTGCTTGCAGAGGCTGGACTGCTCAGGTTCGAATCGGCAAATGACGGACGTACTTTCTTCTGGATGATCGCTAATCGCAAACGTAATGTTTCTGGTAAAAAGTTTTCGCATAAAAAAGAAATTGTCTCTAAAATTTGGGACTGGGGGATTGATTCGGATAGAAGCACACTTAGTCTCATGTTTGAATGCATGACGTACACGGTCAGCCCTGCTGGACATCCCGTGCTCCTGCAACTGCCCGAACAGCACGTCCTGCTGCCCTCTAGCGGCGGAGGAGCAGTCTGCTCTGCAGCATGCGCGTGCAGGCGAGCAGGGAGTAGCGCGGCGGCTGCAACCCTCGCGGCCCCGCGAGCCCCTCGGTCGCGCGGTGTAGCGTCGGCCCTGCGTGAAGGGCGCGTGGGATCGGCCGCGGGCCCTTTTACCACATGGAGTAGCGCCGCCCCCGGAGAAGGCCCACACGGTGTAGCGACAGTGGAGAGCGGCGGCGTCTGGGTCTAGTACTTGCCCACGCACAGGGTCTATTCGGCTATCGTTCATTTTCCAATTTGGGACTGTAAGCCATTGGCCCGGTACCGTTTGCATTCGTATCGCACTGAAAACTTCGTAACAAACGTTTGTCGATCACTAAATGATGACGCCACGCATTTCAGTTTCCGTGGAATATTATCTAAGCAGGCTCTCAAATTGAATTTTCGATTGCACCATTATAATGAGATTTATCGATAAACCTTTGATCCAATACTGCTAATTGGTTACGAGAAAGGAAATATGTGCTTGAGGTTCTTTAAAATATCTGAACAAGAACACGGGTTTTTCGGTCTGTCGTGCGCTATTCTCAGGTTTGGAGAAAAATCCTGGCGGTTTCCTCCCTGGTGAGTTTGCTGCTTGACCACCGTTAGGGGCGCAAGGACGCGCAGACGCTCCACTGCTGTGTCAAGGTGGGTGTGGCGGGGCGTGGTGGGGCGTTCTCGGGGGGAACACCAGGACCTCCCGTATGTATTATTCCAGCGTCCATCAGCCCCCACCCCTCCCCGTGTGTGGTCACCTGCAGCAGTGGACCGCTAGCAGCGGCCGCCACCAGCTCCCGCCTCCCACCGCTCCACTTCTCTGTTTTGGGGGACTAGCCTGGTCGATTCTGTCTGTCGGATCGGGACTGTTAAGTGAGGCCGCTTTACCCAATCGACATTGAAATATTTCACTGATTTTAAAGTTTTTGAAATGGAAAACTTAATAAACTTATTAATAAGTAAAGGGAAAAATTTAGGTACTTTTCCCTGTCGTGTGCCTGTGCGGTTGAAGTCCCTCCCCTGCCTTTCTCTCCACTCTACCGAGTTCACACGAACAACGAACAACTCTATCCTGGAGGACGTAGTTCGGGCCACACCGGGCCACACGCATCGTGCACGCTTTTGCGTTTCAAAGTCAATTCACTGCATACTTGGCTGCGACAACTGTAACTCTCCTGTTTGTGCGCATTTATTCCTCCTTCGGAGTAGCTCCCTTTCCCTCGCCATCCTCCGCCATGCTCTCTACCTCTCCTATGACGGTCGAGGACGAGCCGGACGGACATGTACCGATGCTCATTGAAGCGATTGCAGACTCGCGCGCCAGCTGTGGCTCCTTGCGCACCCAGACTCCTACACCGCTCCGCCGCCCCCCAACTTCCATACCCTGCTCCTCCAAACCCCTACCACCCCAGCTCAGGAGGAAAGGAGAGAGGGAGGGGGCTTTTGTATCCACGTCTGGCGGACTGCTGGACCTCTCAAACGCGGGTAACTCCTCCGCGGTCGTGTCCACTTTTGTCGTCCTCTTGCGGTTCCACCGCGCTGCCTCCGGCCCGGCTCCTAACCTCACCTCACCTGGCCGGCTGTTTGGAGTGCTCACCCCTCGAACACACGGCAGCTTATTACCCCCATAAATCCCTCGGGTCCCGTATATCAAATCTGCGCGCGCCGCTGGCCGCCGCTGCAGCGGCCCAGGCAGCAGCCTCGAGGTGGCGGCCGCGTGGGGCTCGCGCGGAGCTCCTCCTGGCAGCCAAGACCATCCCGCCGGAGAGCAGCCGGCGGTCGCGCAGCGGTGCGACAGGGCCTGCTGCTAGGCTCATGGGCGTGGTCCAGCGGCGGACGCGCGGCCCTGGCCCTGGCCTGGCCTCAGGCCACCGGCAGGGTCGGGTGGGCTCCCCACCTGCTGTGCGCGCCACCGCGGGGAAGTTATTGTCTCAAGCAAGGGCTTCTCGTAAAATTGACCTCCTCTTGCTGCTGCCGTTCCAGGATTTACGGCGCGAGAAAGGACGCAAGTATTGCGTTTTCCACACAAATATGTCTATACAGCCTGGTTTTGGCAGTTTTCATGCTATATATCAATGCCGGTAACGTGCGGGAATTTTTACAAAATGGTTTTCACTTGTTTTTCTTTTCCTCCCCGCCTTAAGTTTTGGCTTCACGCCCCTCCATACTCGACGCGTACTCGAGTGCGGCCGCTTTGGCACAATAAATCGCACAGGCGAGGCTGTTTCTCACGGCACTCGCGGACGATTCCATCCGCTAAAGTGCGCAACTTCCTCGCCAGGTGGTGCCCACGCCACACTCCCTCGCTCCCCTTCGCAACTGACGCGTCACGGCCACGCTGTCAGTCACATTTCTCCAAACACTTTCAAAGTCTTGGCAGTGCATCTGGCCGCCTAAACAGCCGCGACGGCCGCGTAAACCACGTCTTGTAGTTCCGCCCCGAGGCCTGCATAGATAAGCATCAACTTTTACCGTTTCCTAGGTTAAGCAGCCCCTAAAACACTCACCCCTTTCCATTCCATGTATCGCTTGCTGGATTTTTCCTTAGGTAAATTTGAAGCAGGTCTGCGTCAGTATTTTAACGCCACAAAATGCCAAAGAAAAGCTCTCAAACCTCAAAGTACTGTAGTGCATTATTTTGTCTTTTTAGTATGTAGTTTTTTTGTAAAACCTGCCGTTTTGTTTTATAAATCTCAATAATGATGATGGTAATATTGATTGGACTCGCGCATGTTGCGGGTTCGGGTGACTTATTTGGCGCGAAAAAGCCCCCCTAGCTCCCCAGGCCTCTACCGTTAATTCCCAATCTCGTCTTGAGCCGGCTAAATTGATGAAACCACTTAGCGCCGCGTTATAGCCGATCAAGCTGCGGGCCGAAGGAGAAGTGGGAAGAGGGAGTTAAAAGGCCGTGTTCGTTGGGGGCACTTTCTGCCCCTTTTCTCGACAAACCCTGTTCTGTACGATTCTCCAAACTGACTGCAGTGTGCCAGAGATGAGCTGCTCGATCAGAGCGGGCCCCTTCTCCTCCATGAGGCGTGCCCTCCGCTGCCGATCTGCCACCTCTCTTACCAGCAAGGTCCGGTCCGGCCGCGCTCTGGCGGGTCGAGCCTTAATATAGATGGGTCCACCGGCGCCGCGGTGTGCTCCCCCGCCCCTGCATGCAGCCTAATCCAACGCCCCCTCCTCTCCTCCCCCGTGCACCCTCGGGGCCCCTGCCCTCCCCGCC
>NW_026267148.1:2673604-2681615 GCF_000697945.3 Frankliniella occidentalis
GATTACCAAGGATTACCGGCGATTACCAAGGATTACCGGCGATTACCAATGATTACTGGTGATTACCAGGGATTACCTACTCTGTGTACACCTGATTACCTCAGTTGGGCACCCCTCGCCGTCTCGTATAAAAAATATGAAAGGCTTTTGTAAACAAATTAACATTTAAAATTAGTCTTGCACTTATTTCGCTAAAGCGGTCTTGAAATAAAAATCTCCGTTTGAAAATGTTCCCCTTGTTCATTAATATTTATACTGTAACTGAAACAAGACATTCAATATTGCAATGTATGGATGTGGGGGTGCGCGTTGTAGCCGTTGTCGTGTGCTTTTTGAATTAGCCCAGGTGTAAACCAGCAGGAGAAGAACTATACAGGATGAGGTCATTTTATGAGGACAAGCTTGCACTGAGGTGCTTGACGTCCTGCAGAGCGGCGGGCTCGTCCTTTCTCCTCGGCTCTCTTTTTATCGCGTCATGGCGCGGCGTGCAGGGCCGCCAACCGTCCCGCGTGCGCTGCGCAGAAGCGCCTGGGCCGGCGGTGTGTGGGGCGGGGGCGGGGCGAGGCCGGCGTGCGCCGCGGCGCCGCCCAGCATCAGTCCGCTCCGATCCGTGGTCTCGGCCGCACGAGCCGCCGCCGCCGCCCACGCGCGTGCCGCCCCCCGCCGCCCCCGCCTCAGGGCACCGGCCCCGGGATGCGACATCGCCGACATGCTGGGTGAGGTGCGCGACGTGCGCGACGTGCCGTGCAATGGGCTCGGCGCGCGGCGTGAGGCCGCCGCGCCCGTCAACGGGGACGGGCCGCGCAAGGTGGTCGTCAACGGCGAGGCTCGGAAGCTGTCCGCGGCCGAGCGCCTCGGCGTCGCGCCCCGCAGGCCCGAGGCCCCTGCGACAGCACCGCCCCCGACCGCCCCGCCTCCGGCTACGGACGGGGCGGCCAGCACCAGCAGCTCGTCTAGCACGGCCTCCAACTCGTCGACGCCCAGCCCAGTGCCGCCGGGGAAGAGCAACTCTAACAGCAACAACACGGCGTCCTCTGGCTCACCCACGCCCACGCCGTCGCCCTGCCCCGCCCGCCGGCCCAACAACATCACGGGGTCACCGCGCCGTACCCTCGCCAACGGCCGACCCATTTCTGCCGCCGAGATCGCGGCGCTCGGGGACGCCGCCGTGCAGCAGCTGGTGCACCACGGCGGCCCCCGCGGCGTGGTGGAGGCGCTCATCGCCACCGGCCGCGGCCGCACCGAGCCCCAGCGCCCGACGGTCACCATCAAGCCGCAGCCGCTGCGCAGGTCCTCGCTCATCGAGGACGCCCAGCGCTGCGCCAAGGCGGCAGCCGCAGCCGCCGCGGCCGCGGCCAGCAACGACTACCTCTGGATGGACGACCCGCTGAACGTGGCCAGGACGACGACGGCGGACCACGTGGAGCACGCGGCCCGGCGGCGCAACAGCAGCCTGGAGCACGTGCGTCGGCGCGCCGGGCCCGCGGCCGCCTCGCCCAGCCGGCCCGCCAGCGTCGCGTCCATCACCCCCGAGAGCTGGACCCCCGGGACCTGCTCGTCGCCCTCGCCGTCCCCGCACTCGTTCGCGCTGTACACGCCGCCCGCCGCGCCGCTGGCCGCGCCCGCGCCCGTGTACGCGCGCTACTCGTCTCCAGGCGGCCTGCCCCTGACGGGGCCCCCCATCAGCCGGCGACCCCTGGGGCCCGGTCCGCCGCCGGGTCCTGCCCTTGGCCCTACCCTTGGCCCTACTCTTGGCCCAGTCCCCAGGACACTGCCCACCTCGACGTCCGTCCCCACGAAGCTGTCGTCGGCCGCCGCGGTCCCTCCCCCGCAGGCCGCGCCCAGAAGGCCGCCCACCTTCCAGGCGCCGCCCCCGCCTGCACCTCCGTCCCCGCGGCGGCCGATCTCGTCCAGCCTCACGGCCTCTGTCTCGTCTCCGTCCCTTCTGCGTGGCGCCGCCAGCCCCCGCTCGCGTCCGCACAGCTTCCCCGCCGCCCCGGATGGCATCGCCGACTTCCTGGAGCCTGGCGGCCTCGGGGGCCTAGCGTTCCTCGGCGGGGGCCACGCCGGCGGCCCCGACTCGGGGTACCGATCACTACCGTCCGACCACCTGTCCGCCCTGGCGAACGCCTCCTCTGCGAACGTGCTGCGCGCGCTCTACCTGTGCGGCATGCGGCCGTCGCCCACCTTCCACGGCCTCTCCTCGTTGGCGGCGTCCGCCCAGCAAGCTGCTCGCCCGCGCCCAGCCTCCATCGCACACCTGCTCACGCCCATGAGGCCGCCGCCTTCTCTCCCCCCGCACAAGCTCGCCCTTTTCTACGACATCCTAGACGCGCAGGAACGCTTTACTCAGGTCTGTGTTCGTGCGTTCTTCCCATAGCGACAGTTTAACCGCATCATTTCATCGATTAGCCTGTGTGACGTGATGATATGCATCCTGGTTAAATTATCTTCTAAATTTTTCAAGCCGCTCTTTTGACACTCCTCTGGCTGGCGGAGCCTGAGCGTCGTTGTTACCCATGAGAGGAGAAAAGGCCGCGGTTTTCTCGCCTCTTTTTCCTGGGGAGCAGGGTAGATGGCAGGGGCAGGGCATAGGGTGTGCACCGGTGGCGCTGCATGCGGAACAGTGCTTACGTACTCGCGCTGCGCAAATAACCTTCCGGAGTGACGTATGTGCCCTACCCTGTCCACGTTGGCGAGAGTGTGTGTGTGTGAGAGAGAGAGAGAGAGAGAGAGAGAGAGAGAGAGAGAGAGAGAGACTGTCGATATGTAGTAGGTGCAGAAGGAGGGGTGCATAGGGGGTTGAAAAGGAAGGGCGAGAGCTTGTTATTAAGGCAGCACCCACTGCAATTATTTTGTTTCCACCGAGCTGTGTGAGAGAGGAGGAGGAGAAAAAGAAGAGACAGTTCGCTTCGGTTTCCAGTCGAACTAGTCGACTCTAGATATCCGTCTAGGACGGCTGATCTGGAGATGCGCAAGGGAATTGTGTGTGAGAGAGGGAGAAAAGGGGGGGGGGTGCGTGGGGTGGTGCGTGTTCTGGAGAGAGCCTTTCCCACTCACCTGATTTGTCCTGCCCAAGCGAAAAGAACGCCCTCTGTTGGCTGTGAGATAGCCGGGGATGTACTGTAATAATTCTTGTCGCCCAACACCCTGCCTGAGAAGTACAAGGTTATTTTCCTTTTGTTTGCCAAATTTTGTAATAGCTGCTTTGTGGATTATGTGTACTCCTTTAAAAGAAGGCTAAATCTTTTGGTCCTCAAAGTGGTCTCAGAGTTCTCAGCCATTTGATTGGAGTTGATGTACCGCAAGTTTAAAATGTGCTTGCAACGTTGCGTAGAGACTCTACGGTTACATTACGCACGGAAACAAATATATTTTTAGTTGGCTGGCTAATTTTAGCAGTGGGGTGCGAAGTCTTTTATGCTCACTCATCCTTGCTTAATATCTTGGATTGGTGCAGGTTATTTTCTGCTCCACAAATATCTTAGCTACAGAACTAAAAATCTAACCAAAATTTCGGTACAGTCACCGCGTGTTTTACTTAAACAACTGTGCCCAAATATTTTTTACCGAGACAAACTGACCTCTTAGTTTTTTAAACAAAAGACTGTCCATTGCCAGGTGTTCATTTTGTTTGGTGGGAAGACTAGAACTAACTTCGATCCTTTCAGTGCGGTTAATGCACATGCGCACCAGTGCTGAACTTCCCTGTCACTTGTTTAAACCTACTTTTATTTTCGTTTCATTTCGTAGCGCGACGTTGACTCTGACAAAGCCTCCCCCGAGTATGAAAATGAGCCGTGATTTCCATGCGAGGTGCTCACGCCTGGATGAAATGAAACTCGAAATGGACTGACCGGTTTGGGGGAACGGGGAGGGGATTTCCAGCTGCGGGGGAACGGCTGCAAGTCAAGGGCCTTCGTCTGAACACCGCGTTTTGAAGCACTGTTTGGCTAATTGTCCATCGGACAAATGGCGTCACGGCAGCTGCTGCCAGATCTTTCCTGAGGAAAATGTTTGTCGCTGTTGAACGACCCAGTGTGCAATATTGCCTCCATCGTGCCGTACAGTTTTGCCTGAGAGCGAAGCTGAATAAGCGTCAGTCAGTCGCACAACATGCGCCACGGGAGCAAATAACAAACTTGATCCTCTCTCCTCCTCTTGGAGGATAATCAATCAGTATACTGAACGACAGCCGTCGCCCCCCATCCCCCACTCCTCTTTTATCTCTCTTTCTCCCTTAGATTCAGGCTAGAAAATCGCAGGTCGGACGCGAGGACTTGTGCTAGATTTATCGAACCGACGATGTTCAGCGAGTGCAACTTTAGGCAATTGGCTTTTGATGGTATTCTATGTCGGGTGAGGAATAAGAAATTGCTTCTTCTCTTCTTGGCTTCATTCCCTCTTCCTTTGCGGCTCACTAATCCCAAAGGGATTCTGTGAGAGCTGGGAACAAATCGAAGAAGTTCGTGGATGACCTTACCAAGGTTGACGGAATTGGTGCGCACTCTAAATGTGTTTGACTGAAATTTTTAATACACGAGAATGTTCAACGGTAAACTTAAATACTTTAAAGTGTCCAAACTAGCCTCATGGCCAACCCTGAACTTTACTGCTAACGCGTTCCTTGCGGCGTGACTACTATTCACGCTCCCATGTTAAACTATAGGCACCAAAAATAAGCCGCTAGTAACGTGTTAAACACGTATTAGCATTCAAAGGACCAGTCAGAGCAGTCAAACACTTAAAAATCTTAAAGTGTACAACGAAGTGTTAAACACTTTCATATACACCCCAGTTGCGAACTTTATATCAGTGTACATGCCTCCTGAAGATGAGCCTTAATGCAGAAAAAACGTTTTCGCTTGCTCTCTTTCCCTTTCTCTCTTATTTTGAAGAGACATTCTTTAAAATATTCTATCTCCACGGCTGCTCCCCGCCATGCCCCTCCCACTCCGTCTCCTCCACCCCTCGCCTACAACGATCGCGTTTTCCTCAGATGATTTCCCTCTCCCTGTTTTGTCTATACATTTGCCCCGGCGTTGGTTCCATCTATATGTAAAGCCCTTGTGAAGTGAAGAGAGAGGGAGAGAGACGTAGTCCTCAAGGAGCAGGAGCCCCCTCGCGTGAAGAGACCTCATTACCGCCCCAATCTCATCCCGGCCCTCGGTACAGTTGTTACTGCTATTCAATAAAGAGCAAATGTGGTGGTGGGGAGGAAGGGGGATCCTTTTACCGCCGGAGGTGTGTGTTCTATCCCAAAGTTGGTTTCAATTTTAATGTGTGTCTTTTTGCTCTTCTGCTTGCAGGTTAGTCCGGTTCGGGGCTCTTGCTCGCCCGTATGGCGTCGTGGCGCTGGTGGCGTGGTAAGTGCGTCCCAATAGAAATCATGAGTGATTTTACGGGGTGTCAAAGTTATTTTGAGGAAATCGGGGGAAATAGTCTAGCTCTGTTGTTTGTTTGTTTTGCGTCTGATGTAGTATCTCTTAAGACATCCACACCTCCACGACACAAACTACCGTGTACCGCGCTCTTTTAAAACCTTGCAATTGTGGCTGCTGCACGCTATTTATTTGTTTGTTGTGGTGCCAAACGTTCGCGCTAACCTCAACCCGATTTCCTTAGTGATGCGAATTAAATGAATGAAATCATTCGCAGTTGCGAATAAACTGCTAGGCTTGCAAAGCATCCAAATCCTTAACAAGACGATCAAACACTTCCCAAGGTTTCTGCAGTCGCTAATGGAGGTAATGCAGACGGCGACGGCAGACGGCATGGTTTGGCAAGCGATTTTTTTTCTCTAAAAGCACATATTTTGGACCTTTTCTTATACACAGCGCGGGATAACTAAGTGCGGTCGTCCAAGTGCGGTCGTGCGTACGATGCCCCCATTGGTATGCCGGGTCTGTTCGGTTCCTGGCTCGCCCTGGGCCCGCCCGGCACCGGGCTGCTGCCGCTGACGTTACCAGTTGCTGCTGCACCCCCTCCACTTGCTTTCCCAGACGATGGCAGGGTAGGGGTAGAGGGTTGTTCCTTGCCGAGGAAGGGACTGACCCCCCTTCCCCCCTTCTTCCTTTCGAGTAAGAGCCAGCCCCTTGGTGGTGCAAAGAAAGGGGCAGGAGGAAGCAGATGCTCACATTGACACCTCGACTCGTCTGGGTGGGGTGGGGTGGTCTGGAAAACGACCGCGTGTGATTTCGAACCCCTCCCTGCCCCTGTACGCCCCATACCTTAGGGACAGTGTGTCCGTGAGCGTGCTACTCTGACATCCTCGGGGAGGAGAGGGCGGAGGGGGGGGGGGGGCACAGTCCGGTCGGTCAGGTGCCAGTCTCCCCCCGAGGCCTATTCTCTCCCCCCTTCTTTTTTTCCTTACCTGCTCCCCCTTTACCTCTGACCAGGCAGGCAGGTGGAGAGCAGAAGTGGGGAAGAGATAAAATTTAACGACTTCTTTATTTTACCCCGTGGGCGGGGGCGATGTGCATGGCAGTCTCAGGCAGGGCACATGCGTGAACTGACCGCGGAAGTGTGAGCCCCAAGCCAGTCATGGTTCACGCGGTCGAACAGGGTAGACTGTCTTACCTCGGACGCCTCGCGATGCTAGCAGGAGACACTATCGCAAGTAGCTCACTATAAACCCTGTGCTCTTATTGCCTGTTAACACAGAAGAAGAAACGCTTGCATTAACATAGAAACACATGGCACGTATTTATAGTAAATCAATGAGACCAAACCAGACAAGTCGTGTTTCTATTAGTACCTCGTACTTGTTTGAAAGGATTTAAAGATTCAAAACAACTGAAAAATTCGGTCTTGCAATTGTGGTGAAGGGAGCAGAAATGGCCGTTCTCGGTCGAGAGTCCTGCCTGCAGGCAGCACCCGCGTTGGGAGGGAGAGACGGGGCGCCAGCGGGGCCAAAAAGTGGGGGACGGGTCATATCATGGGACAGCAAAACTGCATTAAGGAATTCATATTCCGGACACACATATCAGTAGGAGTCGGTCCGGGGGCCCGCGCCCCGCCACTCTGAGTGAGGGTGCGAGGGGAGGGGTTGGGGGAAGCTACTGACCCTCTCTCTACGGCTGGTAGACCTGGAAAATTATTATTCTTATCATTCGGCCCGTTAAGTTGGTGGCACGGCCGGCCCCCGTCCGTCGGACGGGCATTGGACTCCCCCTCCTCCCGGAGAGCTGCGGGTGACAGCGCGCGACTGCGCGTGGGTTGGCAATGCCGACAAGGAGGTTAGAGACGATCCCCCTTCCCTCCTGCCTCTGTATCGTCTTCACACCCGTTCAGTTCTCTGCTCTTCATCCGGCAATTGTCTCAATCGGTTGTTTCAGAGTGGACACTACAGTGTTGTGGGATTGCATACTTTGCTGTAGCCGCAGGGCGATGGTGCTTTTCTAGGCGAAGAGAGTAGGCAAACATGCGGTGTCCGTTCCGAAACACCCAGTAGCCCCTCTTTGTTCACACTGCAACCTTCCATTTCTCCAGCAAAAGCAGTGTGTTTTGTCTAACTATGCCGTGTTTTATTCAACTCTGATGACAACACGCCGAGTGTGGGAAGTACTTAGGTCCCGTACCCAGGGATTTCGTATATGGTTTGTGAAATCTCCGAGATCAGTGGTGCAGTTGGACCGAAGAGATGATACGACCCGACTTGGTGGTGGAGAGTGTGGCGGTGAAACCAGAGCCGTCCTACCCTTACATCCTATAATTCGTAGAGACAGTTACTCGGATTTCTTGGTTTGAATTTCGTTGCGCCCGTCTCGTGCTGCGTATGTCGCGCCAGCCGTCTCGGTCTTCCGCCCCTGTATTGCTGCATCTTTTGTGTTTATACTTTTTCCTCCTTTACCGGCCTTGCTTTTCTTATAGACAAAAAGTAAGTTCACGCCGACGATTTATATTAACCCTTTTGCTTCCAAAAAATTTCAACTTCCCAACCTTTTTTTAATTTGTGACATTTTTCTTTCTGCATATTTAACAAATAAAATTCGGAAGACAATATTGCCAA
>NW_026267148.1:2681665-2683679 GCF_000697945.3 Frankliniella occidentalis
CGCCCCCCAGGCTGTCACACCTGCAGCTGCAGCAGCCTGCCACCGCACACTCCCCGCGTCGCACACTCCTGATGCTCGAGGCGGGGCTATATGGTCTATAGGAACTGTTTTTTGTTTGCTTTTCATATATAACAATTGTACGATATTATGTGATTATTCGTGGAACTGCTATGCTCTCCGTACACCTCGTTGCTTAGTGGTGAAAAATTTTGCTGTGGTACGCAGCCTTGAAATCGTATAGCTAGGAGACTGAAAAGTATAACAACTTTTTTATTATCTTTATTAAATCTCTCATCACCTATTTTTGTTTCTGCAAGAGTTTGATGCTTGTTTTTGCGAAGGGAACAACACACTGCTAAAAACAAAGTGAAATTAGATCGCGTTACCTCCTCGGATCCGGAGAGCGTGACGCTCCGAGTTAGTTGCGGGGCGTTACGCGGCAATAAAGTGGTTCGGGAAGATAAATCCGGGGGGGACGGCCTGCAGTGCGGTGCGGCCTGCACACCTCGGCCCGCCGCACCACGCCACGCCGCACCACGCCACGCCACGCCCCGCCCGGGGCCCCGGGGAACGAAGCGCTGGGGGGATCGATCACGAACCGCAAGGGCTCGCACAAGAGGATGCTTTAGGGACGCGATCTTCCAACGTTTCAAGGCTGCTGCGGGAATTTTTAAAACTGTAATTCCCGCACCAAGTTTTTATTTTTCCTGCAGGAAAGCATGCTTGGTATAAGAAGTAAGTGCTCCGCGGTGGCCTGCGCTGCCGAGCCGAGACGAACCCTTGACTGCTGCGGGTTGGCTGTGCTCTTCAGAAGTAGTATAGCCAGCCAGTAGTGGGCCAGCCAGTGGGTCAGAGTGACTGCTGGTGTCTTAATGTACTTCCGCTCGGTCAGGACCGTTTTAACGCGCCCGCCGACCGCCGCCGCGCCTGTTGGTCGTAAGCAGAACGTCTGGCCGCGGCGCGTTTGGAAAAAGAAATGTTTATAAATGGCTTATCTCGCGTATGAGGTCATTGAGCCCCCGTCTTGCAACTTTTTTGGGCACGTACAATTATTGAGGAACTAGAATTGAAATTGTGTATGCGTGTTGTTGCATGTATATCATTCGATTTGTCTCGAAAGTCTACCCGAGTTTTACGGTATATACTTTACCATAGTCTCAATTCTCGCTGTGTTTGATGCTTTACCTCCTACTTGTGGTGCTGCACCTTCCGGCCGGCAGCTGAGTAAGTCGCTGCTCAGTGCCAGGCCCGGTGGTTAGCAGCCCACGGCGTCCCGCCACGCCCGGCCACGCCCCGCCACACCCCGCCACGGCCCGTGTGCTCGGGGCACTCTCGATCCGTGGGTGGGTGGCGAGACAGCTGTAGGTACGAATCTGAAGGGTACGGAGAGAGGGGGCACGGAGAAGAGGGGGCGGGGGGTAGCAGGGGGGCCAAATTGTTTCTCTCGCTGATGGCGGTGCCGGCGAACCCTTGCAGCACCCCGCGCGCCTTCCTTTTCTCATGCACTCTAAGCAATGGGACACGCTGGTTGGGCCACGCTAGAACACGCTTCATAGCGAAACTGCTGCCAGCGAACGCGCGCCCTCACGCTGCCAGAGCCAGAGGCAGGCGCATTGTGATTGCAAATACACATCTTTACGTAGGGTGTAAACGATAATTAACGTCAAACAAAGTATTAATGCGAGTCTTTAAATTTAAACAATAAATGAGTCGGATTCACAATTACTTTAACTAAAAAGCAATTGAAAGAAATGTAGTCAAGCCGATCTGACGCGCCCCTCACCGATTCTGGCTCGACTTCGATATAATCAAGAGACCTGACGCTTTCGAGATACGTTGCGTCTTCAGACAGAGCCCCTGGTAGTTAGGCTACTTCTGTTCTTGGAACGCACAGGTGCGATCGGGTTGCCTAACGCCCAGGCGCTCGAAGCCAGACGTTGCCTCGTCCGCCACGTACGTGTCGGGCCGCCCGGCCCGGACCCACCGCAGGACATCCGGGGCAACCTCCCACCAG
>NW_026267148.1:2689259-2693781 GCF_000697945.3 Frankliniella occidentalis
TTCACGCCGACGATTTATATTAACCCTTTTGCTTCCAAAAAATTTCAACTTCCCAAACTTTTTTTAATTTGTGACATTTTTCTTTCTGCATATTTAACAAATAAAATTCGGAAGACAATATTGCCAAAATAAGGGTGTGTTTTTTTAAAGCCCATTTATAAATAAGTATCCACGACTTGTACGCAATAATAATGTGATCACTGAGTTAACTGGGAAGAAACATAGAACTAGACGGTAAAGGAAAGAGGTCACTGAGCTTACATTTAAGAATGTTCCTTATGACCTCTTTACTTGGACCAATTTTTGCCGGTGCCCCTGACCCGCATGGTTAGCTTTACCTCCCACTCCAACGCGTGGTAGTGTACACCGCTCGACTGCGTTTGGTCCCAACGCTATGACGAAACTAAAACGGGCAGCAGTCGACCACTTTGTTAGTGTTTTGTTTGGGAAAAGGTTTTAGCTCGCGCTGGAAGGAGGGTACGACAACGCCGACCTCCAACGTTCCCTTTTCCTTCGGCGATGCTCCCTGCGGGCGATTCTCTCGTGCTGCGCCGCCGCCCGGTTCGCAGGTTTGGCGGTGCAAGATTAAAAAGTAATGTGATTAGCGTCGTTAACTCGAGGAGGGCGCGGTGTGGTGGCACGGGGCCAGCGGGACCCTTCTCGTCCTCGCCGGCACCAGGATGAGATAACTGTCCCTCGTGTTTCCGAATTCGGATCGCCATTTCCTGGGACATCGAAAGAAAAATAACCACGTGCTCTGAGCGGTGGTAGGTAGAAGGGCTTTCCTACCGAAGTCGGCTTTCCTTGATAATGTCTAGTCTAGGGTCGCAAACTCGCGGCTCCCGAGCCAGGCGCGGCTCGCCTAGCCTGGTAGCGCGGCTTGCCGATAGCCGCGCACCTCTTGCGTTCGGCTGGAGCCGCGGTTCCCGAGAGCCACCGAGAGCCACGCTCGGGTTGGGGCAGTGTGTATGTCTGTCTTTGTTTCACTCATGGAGTGCCGTTAGGGGTGACACAGACAGACAAACAGGCCGAAGGACGACGCAACTAGCTCCGTCTCTCTCACTCTCTTGCCGAAGATGGCGGATAGCTCGAGTTTGCGACCCCTGGTCTAGTCCAAACCCAGTAGTTATTTATGATTATATTATGCCTTGGCAGATTAACCCCCTTTAGTTACTTTGGCCCGCTTATGCTGGTTGTATTCTTTAAGAAAAATAATAAAAAAAGATTTGTGTTGTTTGAAAACAGTTCCAGTCGTACTTTGCCATCTTCTTGGCAAGCGGTCGGTAAAAAAGCACACAAGGGGGTCCTGCTGTGAATGTATGGCTAAGGAGGGCCGCGGGACGTAATCGGGGCTTAAGTGCAAAGCGCGCCCGAGGTGGCGTGGCGGGGCGGGGTTGGGTGGGGCGTGCTGGGGCGGGGCCCAGGTGTGGACCAGCTTTACTCAATGGCCCGGGGCCAGACACGTACACTCTTACTCTAGCTTCCCGCCTAAACCTTAACCCTACGCCAGGCCACGAAAACGCAATATTCGATGCAATGTAATAAAAGGTAATTTAGTGGCGATTATAACGTTTTTGCTCGCGTTTTTGTCGTTTGCATTTGAAGTGTATCCCTCTTTTATGGTGTAAATTTTAAACCACGCCTTTGCTTGCCGTTTTGTTGGTTCACGGAAAGATCCACTCAATTCATTAAATTTCCCCGCATTATTTTCCTCCAAGGTAGTCGCAGGTGAACTGTGTTTTATTTCTGTGTCCGGTTAGATCAATAAACATCTCCGGCAACCTCTACTACTTGTCAAACCGAACCCGACGTGCATTCCAGAGCTGGACTCCGAAGTGTTGCTCGCGGCGGCCTCGAGCTCCCCACCGCCACCACCTCTCCTCGCTCCCTCAACTATTAGTTAAGTTTTCCCTCCAGAGGGGTGAAGGTGGTTTGTTGAAGTGAGCACCGGGTTGGGCGAGGAGCGGAATAAGGTCCGGTGTGAGGTAAGCCGTAGGACCGGTGAGGAGGGGGAGGTCTCCCCGCTCACCATACCTCGCGGTCGGAAGCGGTGCCCTCTCACCGCTGCTCGGCAGCCTACTTTGGGTCGCAAGGGGCAAGGAGGGGAAGCGTGACAGTATCCCATACCACCGTCTGGAGCTCTTTTGCTCTCGCTGCACATCACACCGACTTTGACGCCCAAGACACCCAAAACCGACGCAAAAACAAGTCAGTTTGCTCACATATCATGAACCCAGCTACGATACGCACTGCCGCCAGCAGGGTGGTCTGGTCGGGGCGGTTGGAGGCAGGTGAGGCGGCCCTCGCTATGCGCTAACAATGCGGACCATTCCTCGCGTGCCGCCCGCCCCACCCACCCCTCCCGGTAGACTCCCCTCATGCTGGGCTGGAGTGAAGCGTCGTGAAGGACGTCAGGCGCGGCGCCGGCACTGCTCGCTTTCAGGCAGGGACCGACGACTGGCGTCCCTTCCAGGTGGCGAGAAACGGAGGGGGCGTCTACAAAGGACTTATGTCGAGTTTGGAGGGCATAGATAAGTATTTTTAGGGGCAAAATCAGTGTCTTAAAAATTGAGACACTGAAGTATTTCTTCAGTTTCTGGAGTTTACCAAAACCACATCTTCGTTGAACTCTTTCAATGATTTGAAGGTTTGAGCACTCCATTTTTTTTATTTTTTTTTTTGTAGTGTACAACTAAAATATTGTATTTACGTTGGTCTCGATACTGGGTACGGGTACGTATTTCGAATCAGAAAAGTTTTTGTCTTTACCGTAATGTAAAACCTGAGCCACGACAAAATATCTCCTTAGCTCGGTAGCTATATAAGCCTGCCATGAGAAGACGCACTCACCCAGTCAGTCCCCGCGGGGTACACTGTGACGTGGCAGGGTGGCCTTCTGCTTTGCATACGCGCCTCGGCGTCTCTGAAGGACGACGCGGCTCTGATAGCGCGCTTAGGGAGGCTGTGTATCTTAAACAGGTGCAAAGTTTGCGTCGGGGTGTCATCTCGGTGCGGCAGCAACCGGGGAAAGGCAGGAGAGAGGAGGAGGGTGGGGGGAGGGGGGTAGAGATATCGCTGGAAAACCGAACGGAATTGCGTGTGGTGGTGTAAAGGCGCGCGCCGCTTGTTCACTGTGACTAATACACTGGAAATGTAGTTGTGTTCCTCGAGGTCACACCTACCGTGTGTTTTTGCTCGCCGAACATTTCGTTTCCATTTCACTTCGCGCTGCCGGACCAGGCGCGGGGTGGGGTAGGGGGCGGCCGCTGCGCCGCCGAGGCCCACTCCTCTCAAGCAGTAACTCAATTAGCCGCGCCAATTGGACCGCTATGGAAAAATGGCAGGGAGGGATGAGGAAATGTGGGGAACGGGTGAAAAATGCGCCGCCATGCCGGTGAGCAGGGGAGAGAGCCGAGTTAAATATATTATTTCATAAATTAACGGAAATTACTCGCAGACTGCGGTGTAATTTCCACCGGGGCAGTGAACTTGTTCGCACACAGCCCGTTTAGTGAGAGGCGCAGGAACAGATGTTTTCATTCCGTGCGCCTTGGGGTACCCCGTCTTTTCGTGATAATACACTCTAAATGACCAAGGACATTTTTTGTAACTACCCATGGATGTTTTTGAACATAACTAATAAGTTACAATTTTGTGGGTCGTTAGTTACTAATTGTAACTACCAACACACAATTGACAGTCAGATTTGTATGTAGCTTATTTATGTTTAAAATAGTCCGTTAGGTAGTTACAAAAATGTCCATGATGGTCATTTAGTGTGTTTGCGTACTTGTGACAAAATATCTCATTTAGGAATCGTTCGAACAAATGGGACAGCGAGGCGCAAGACACCTGGCTTGATTTACGTGTATCGTCAATCTCTGTTGGCATGACACTAAAAAGGAGGTTCAAGAAGCCATGTCGGCGCCTGCTGCCTCCACTTAACGTGTTTTGCGAATATAAGCCTTTGCCTCCGACCCCCCGCGTACCCCTTTCGAGACCCCCACCCGCCCGCCTCCCCTCTTATCCTAACCCACAGCAGGGCTGAGTAATCGCGAGTCATCGCTCCCTCCAGGTTCAGCAGAGAGGGAAACAGGGGGCATCTGTCAAGTCTCTGAGGGGAGGGAGGGTTGGCGGCGGGCGGGGCTGCCTGCCGGGCCCAGGCCGGCCCGGGCCTCTCTGAGGGCCCGTTATGGCCCACGATATGCATATAACTCGCAATCGTTCCCCATCTAGAGTACGAACGCTTTCAGAGGACTGGAGGAGGAAGCCGTGTGGGGCGGGGCGCTGCAGCAGCCGTTCGGGGTGCACTGGGTCACCACCTACCTTCTGCGTCTGCCATACAGCAGCCGTGCGAGTGCGTTCCTGTAGTCATAGGGACAGAGGTCGAGGTCGATGCCACGGTCCCCGCCCTCTCTGTCTTGCGGAAGTGCACTAGCTGAGCTTGCCTTTGAGCGATCGCAGAGCACAACAGACGACCAGCTTTGGAAAAGGAGAGGAGGAGAAGGGGATGGTGTGAGAC
>NW_026267148.1:2700631-2708580 GCF_000697945.3 Frankliniella occidentalis
CCCACTCTTCTGTGTCTTACTCTTCTCTTTCCATCCGAGAGGGAGAGGGAGAGGGACACCCACTCTTCTGTGTCTTACTCTTCTCTTTCCATCCGTCGTTCTCATCGTCTCATTCTACCTCCGCCTTTTTTGTTTCGTGCGATTCGTAGCAGACAATTTGTGCAAAAGCTGGTGCAGCTGCCGTTGTGTTCTGCTTTGATACGGACGGACTGAGGTGCGTCTCGACAGCGGAAACAGCGCACTGCAAAATCTCTTGCACTCTGTTAAAAGCTTACACCTAATTTCACTAAGCTACGGTGAACCGTGTTCCACTTTTAGTCAGGGTGAAAAACACATTAAACTTATAATGCTGCATGGTTCTCTTGATTACAATGGTGCGAAACATTTAAATACGCAATAAGCGCAATATTGGAATTTGATTGCGAACCCTGACTTAAATTGACCATTGTAACAGTGTATATGTTTACATCTTTCCTTTTTTGCACTGGGCAGGCTTGTCAAAAATGGTTGTGGGTTATTTAATGTAGCAACGCTCTCCCCGAGTTTTTGGCTGGGCACTTCGCCCTCGTCACAAACGGCCCCCTCCCCTCATTGCGCCCGGGCAGTCCACCTGTGCTAGATCCGGCCGCACCGGAAGTGTCGCCGGGAGGGGTTGGGGGTAGAGCAGGAGAGAGAGAAAAGGGGAGGGGGGAGAGAGATCGCGCGCAGAGGGGAGGGGAGGTTGTCCTTGTGCCGCACACGCTCTTTTGTACTGAGCTTTGAATTTCTGTGTTTTTTTGCACACAACGCTGGACCCGAGGAAAGGGGGGGGGGTGAAAGGTGAAAGTGGGAGTGGGGGCGGTCTTGTCTCAAGGATTGCCTGCCCCGCCCACCTGCACTCCGCTGACCCCACCGCTGCTAAACTTGCGCAGTTATCTCTCGTTAGCCCCGTCCTAATGCCACGTTAGGGAACGACCCTCACGAACGTCCGTACCGTATTGTACAACAACAAGAGGTGTAGCTGGGGTTTTTCCGGTCCATTAAGAAGGATTTCGTTCTTTCTTCAACTTTGTAACTTTTGCGAGAAAACGCTGGTAAGTTTCTCACAAAATTATGCCTCGCCTTCATAACTCACAAATGATGACCCTTCCTTCTACGAGTAACATCTAAGAAACGAGTGTTTCTAGTAGGTCCAGATCTAATTCTTTGCTGTCTTCGTATTATTGTTGACAAAAATAAACTTCCGTGTGAGTATATCGGTTTGCGGTTTGCTCTCAGGTCATTTTAATTTCCGCCTGCACCACCCCTCTACACGTCGCACTGTAAGGGCTGACTGCACATGCTGACACTGCCGGAAATGAACGAGACCAAGAGCCTGGAGGCGGGAGGAATATTTCTTTTAAAAGGAACACGAACATCATGTGGAAAAACATGTATATTCATATACCAACGTAGGAGCAGAGACCTCGGCTCGGATAGGGACCCAAGAAGAGTGTGAGGGTGTTGGCTGCTGCCTGCAGAGTGCGCAGCTGTGATATGATCTCATCGGATCTCATTTCGAGTGGGCACCGTGTACTTTTACCAATCTAGAAGGCGCGGCGTCCCGACCGCGGCATGGACTAGTGGCTGGGCCGACCGGCTAGCATAGTGGCGCACTTCTTGCTGCCTACCACGCCGGAGGTTTGGCCAGCGCAGCCAGGCCAGGCTAGGCCGGGCGGCCAGCTCCTCGTCTTCTTAACTCGATCTGAGTCCTCCCCTTCCGGACCCGGAGCAGGTTGGGGAGATGGATCCGCACCGGCGTCGGGACTGACAGACGTAGACGGCCCGAGGAGACGGGGTAGTCCGGTAGTCCCCGCCACCTCCACCGAACATCCTCTCGCCTCTCCCCCTCTCGCCTCCCCCCCCCTCTCTCTCTCTCTCTCTCTCTCTCTCTGACATCCCTCCCTCTTTCTGCCCACCGGCACCCCACCCCCTTCGCCGTGCCCAATCTCCATCCTACACCGCACGCTGCAGTGCTACTACTTGACCTGGTCCGCCCCGCGTATCTGTGGGAAACTTATGGATCACCAAAGAAAGAACACGTCCATTATTTGCCTCTAAAGATCTACCAAGTTCCGTTTTTGCGGGATAGAGGGGGTGGGGGCGTGGGGTGGGGTTACTAAATCCCTGTACATATAGGTAACAACGTGCTCTACCCCCCCCCCTCTTCCTCTCAACCCCCACTACGCCTTTGGCAACCACTCATAGCGCCTGATAGGTAGGCAACATCTTGTCTGCAGTGCATATGTGTACAGCGGGATGGCCTATCCCGAGTCTCGCAGGCGCCGACCTCTCGTAATTTTGACGAATGAATCTGAGAAAAACGGACGTACTTTGTGGAGTGTTCCCAAGGGGTGCGTAGCGTACGGTGCATTTTTTCAGGTTTTAATTTCTATTCGGACATTGAGACGTTGTTAAAGAAGGCCACGGTGGCTAGAAAGGCAAGCCCGTAAATGATGTACCCGATAGATTGGGGCTTTGGGGTGGATAGGTTTTGTCACCCCCAATCCCATCCTCATCAAAAGTCATCTGAATGTCCCCCACCTCGCATCCGCGCTTCAAAGCCCCCTTTCCCCCGGTGCGGTTCGCTTTTTCTGTCTCGTCACATCCGTTGCGGTTGATTATCTTTTGTTTTGTTTTTCTTCATTACAGCTTATCCTTTCCTATGACCAACCCGAAATGTGCGTGCTCTTGAGTGGCACAACGCACATGCCGAGTGTACAGCTGTCCGGCACGCGTGTCGTCCCTGTTCCTGTGTGCTATCTCGGCGGAAGGCGCCTCCACGGGGAGGTGTGGGAGGGGCGATGAAAGCGAGGGGGCATGTGAGGGAGTGGGCTCTATCGACGTTGTCATGGTTTGGAAGAGAAAACATTTGATAGAAATGTGTCAAAAACGCGCTTTTATTTTCAAATAATTTGTGTCTTGCAGTTCTCTCTTCCTGAAAAGTACAAGTACAAGCCAAACAAGAGAAAGTTAGATTTGTTCTTGAAATCTTGTTCTAAAGTAAGACAAATGCAAAAGAACAAGGCTAATCCATATTTTAGTCTTCTAAGAGAAGATCTGTGTCCTACTGTTTGTCCTTTCAGAGTGTTGTCGCTGAGGAGAGAGGGAGAGTGAGAGAGAGAGAGAGAGAGAGGCAGGTTTGAGAGGAGGAGGGGTTAGAGGGAGATGACGGAAAGGACGCAGAAAAAAAAGAGAGGGGTGCCGAAGGTTGTTCGTATAATCAAACCATAAAACAGTGGGAACAAAAACCAATACGGACCTGGCCCGGCGGTAGAGGCAGGGGAGACAGGGACCGTCCGAGAATTAGCTAAACGGATGGACAAGATAAATTATACTAAGGGAGAGAATTATTTTCACTGGTAAATGAAACAATATGTACCTGAAAAATTAAAAAAAAAAAAAACATTTATGCTGTTTCGGTTGTGTTTTTCTTCAAGCACACTTAAAAGAATTGGACTTTGGAAGTAGATATATTAGGTTCTGGGCAGTCAATTAATATTTACTGTGGTAACCAATACGTTTTCAGAGCCATGAGTTAACTGGTACAACGTAAGTTTGTGACTGAAGGAGACAATTATTCGTGGCTCTATCTTCAGAAACGCGTTGGCTTCAGCACTGACCATTTGTTATGGCAACCAACAAATTATTAGTTAACCCGATTTTTCAATGTATTCGAACTCGTTAAACAGGATGTATTTTACAATGTTATTCATTTTGATTGAGTTGGGTTCTTTTATATACCTATTTATAACTAAACTTTTTTTGTGAAAATATGTCGCTGGAGAAAAATCAGTGGGTGAATGTCACATTAGAGGGGAGAGGGGATGGGGGATGCGGGAGAGTGAGAGGGTTGGGAGGGAGAGGGGAGAAAGAGGTAAAGGGGAGGGGCTCTGGCAGCAGGGACAAAGCTAACAAGGCTTCCCGGGAGAAATCACGCTATACCTGCTACATCTGGACAGGACCAAACACCAATTTAGCACTGTACAGGTCACCCACCGATTCGCGGCTGGAGAGAGAGAGATAGAGCGAGAGACCGAGAGACCGAGAGACCGAGACCGAGGCCGAGACCGAGACCGAGACCGCGTGCACGCATGCGTGTTTGTTGTGTAAGGGAGAGGAAGAGAAAATTTAATGGGTCGGAGTAGAGTAGCAAAAGTCATGCAGTCCTGCTCGAGTCTGCTGGTGTTGTGAAGAGCGACAAAGCTGGGGTAGGCCGAATTAGAGAAGGTTGGCGTTCTTCAAACCGTAGCATGGACAATGTATTCCCGGTGTGTGGGTGTGGTCACCAGCAGGACATGAGGGTTGGCCACCCATAGGAGCCGGCGTTGGTGGCCGCAACTTGCAGATGTGGGCTCATTGTACACCGAGGGGCTGCCGGACATCTGAGGGTCGGTTGCTGTCACACCGGTATGGTTGCACGCTTTTGGAAAGCACGCTCTCACGCCGTAATAAATTGAAAACAAAAATGTTTTATCCCTTTTTTTTCTTATCTAGAGGCTGCGGCAGATTTTTTAAAGTATTTGCAACAGAACAACAGTCTTGTTTGTGATTGCTCTCAAAAATCTTTCAAAAGTCCCTCATACAATATAGTTTTGAACGGAACATAATAAGGAAAACCTCGGTAGCTAGAACCAGATTTGAGTGACATCTCCGTCTACCCCCAGGGACAGGCGACGGACGGCGGAACGCAGAAATAAGCCCGGGGCTGCTTTGCATTAGGCTTGGCTAACCGTCAAGTGCCATTGATTTCCACTTTCCCTCCTTCTGTCTCTCTTTGCTCCCCTCTCTCCCCAACCCCCGTCCCGTCCCCTCCCTCTCTGCATCCTCTCTGGCCGCCCTACGTCCCCCTTTCCCCCGCCACTCCACAATACCTTCGAGGGCACTCTAGTATCCAGGGGGCGGAAAGAGGAGACCTGCTACTGGTTGACAAAGACCTTCACGGAAATGCAGTTAACATTTGCAACATTCTTTGTTGTAATTATTTTTTTTGCGCCAGCAGTGCCTTTGATATAGTTTTTGATTCTGATTTAATTTAATTTTTGTTTAAGGTGCGCTGCTTTGTATTATGAGGTGCCTTAGTGAAAACTTACCACAACAGTCTCGAAGACAAATCTCATTCGCCCCTTCTTTATGACCTGTAGTCGTCGTCGTATCGGTCGGGTTTCGCCGGCGAGAGAGGAGGCCGTGACGCTGAAATATCAGTTGTAATCTGCCGAGGCTGAGGCCGGGCCGCGTGTCTGGCAAACACAGCCTGTTGACCAGCGGGTGGTTGGGGGGCTGTGGCCGATGCCGGCCGAGGCCTCCTTGTCTGCCCGGGGTAGTGGGGGCCGGGCGGGGCCGGGTCCGGACTGCCACTAATCTCTGTGGCTAGAAAGTGCAGAGCGGTCGCACAGCCCCAGCCCTTGCGGCCGGCTCGGCTCGGCCCCGGCTCCGCGGCCCTACAACAGCTTGCGGTCTGTCGTGCCGTGCGCTGCCTGCCGCGTGCACACGGCCGTCGCACAACCATTAAATCATCGCAAGCTGCTAAGCGGGGCACAAAGCGTATCAGAAACAATATGCCCCTTTTTTGCTAGAAGATGTTGTTTATTATATGATTACTGCTGAGTTAAAGATATGTCAGTGAGACCATTTTCCCTAACACTTTTTGTCCTCTGTACGACTGTAGAAGACTGATTCTAATATCGTTTTCGGGAACAGCTACCCACTTTTTTGCTATCCTGACTGACCTCTAAAACTGCTTTTCTTAACTTAATATTAAAATAGGCATAATCTTGCTCGGCGTCGTGTGAGAGGGGAGGGCGGGATTGTGCGTTATCCACCGCACAGTATATTTATATACATTATTGGTTGGTGGGGAAGAGCTGGGGAGAGTAGGGGGATCGGGGCATGTTTCATCAAGCGCCCCCCCCCCCCCTTTTCCCTTCTTTCCCTCTCTCTCCCCCTCCACAAGTCCTGAAGCCAAATCTGATAGACTCCGGTTAAGGGAGAGTAAGAGAGGGGTTGGGGTGAATCTGAGGAGAGGAGAGGGGGGGGGCAGGGGGTCGAGCCTGGAGAAGGAAAGCGGAAGGGTTCTGTGTCCGAAAGAAAGTCACAAACACGTTTCCTCAATGTCGGCTAGACTTTCGGCGAGACTTTTCGATTGATTCAATAGTCCTTTCACCTAACCGTACCCGGTATGCGAACGACTGCTTACAGCACTCTTTTCGCTGCACCGTCTCGAGGTGAGCGATGCATGCTTCCAAACAACACCCATGACCCCGCGCGGTGTGTCGGGGAGGGCACGGCTGTGACGGTGTGGGGGAGGGTGGGGGTTGCAGCAGTCTTTTGATGGGACAATCGAATTTAAAAAGGGAAATTGAATTGGCAAAGCGGCCGTGGCTGTTGGTAGCGGGCGCTACGGCGGGGTGTGCTGGTGGGGCCAATGGAAATGAGCTGCTGCCTTACACGCGCTCACTGTGCAGTCGACAACGGCGGGCAAGACGGAAGCAGCGCAGTTCAAAAGTGTTCGCTTTAGGACAGGCGTTTACCACCACTCTGACACTACTCAAGTGGCAACAATAGTTGGCAAGAGGACTAGTTGGGGGACGGTCGCGACGGTGGCTTCCGTTCTGTCCGTACGCCGCCCGGGCCTTAGGCTTTGTTTGGGATCAGTGAGCTTCTGGAGGGACGGGGTGACGGAGCGGGCCCCTCCAGACAAGTGACAGACACCGCCGCGGAGCCGCGCCTCGCCCCGGGCGCTTTCGCTTGAGAAACAAGTCGACGCACTGTCGATCCACTACGTTATACGGGCTTCTTTCCGCTTTGCAAAAATCAGTTTTTATGCACTTGATTCTAGTCTTGATGCAATGATGTACGGGAAAGAACAAGAACATTTTTAATTTTTTAAGTTTTGTTAAGTTTCCCAGGCAGCAGAGTGTGTTGCACTGTTGACGCCCGCCCGTTACCATTCGTCCGATGCTGCTGTCCTCTGGCTCGCCCTCCATGGCGCACCCTACCCGTCGGGCACACGACACACACACACAGTGATAATGGACTGGCTCCAGTTCATTTTAGTTTATTTACATTATTAAATTTAACACGGCGTGAATCCCCAGCTGTCTCACCAGCACTGTATATCATGGAAATTAGGCGACGTTGATTTTTATTATTACACCTCGGACCCGGCCGGGCCTTAGCGTGTCGGCAATGTTTCCTCCGGCCGGGCCTCACGCATCTCATTAAACACCCCCTGCACCCCCTCCTTCTTGTGTTTTTTTCCACCCCTCTGCCTCGTGTGTATCCAGACGACGTTCTGGACACCCCCTCCGGTGTTGGCCGGTCCGTGTGAGAGACGCCTCCGGATGAATAGCTACAGTAAATGAATTACTATGATGTCCAAGGGTACCCTTCCTCCATGAGGTAGCTTCCGAAACACTGTAAACAAACAACAACAAGCATTTGAGATGGGCGGTGCGCGGGCGGTTTACTGCGGGGCGTCATCAGGGTGTTCTAATTATGATCCATGCGCGCCCCTGGCCCCGCCCGACCTGGCGCGCCCTCTCCTGTGGGACAGCGGCCGGCCGCTCCCCGCCCCGCCCCTCCCGCAGGCAGTGCTCCTCCCCTATGGCTATCGTGAGGGTGCGGACCCCCAGCCCCCCCCCCCCCCCCCCAACCTCTACCTGATTATTCCTGTGGATCGTAAAACGGCGTAGACGTAAGGTGAGTGCGGATAGAAAGCTTCGACCAAAACTCTTGGCGCTTTTTGACCGAAGCAGTTTCGACCTTTCCGACGGCGACCGCTGGAGGGGAGGGGTCATCAGTTCACATCGCGACGCCTGAGGCGACGCCCGCAACGACCTCTACTGTAAACTTCGCCCACCTGCGCAACGCCTCGCCGCCACAGTAGTATTACTTCGTTTACATTGCGCGCCCTATGTAAATCGCACGGC
>NW_026267148.1:2717454-2718183 GCF_000697945.3 Frankliniella occidentalis
CGCAGCGCTCGACGGCGACTTCCGCGGCTACCGTTCGGCCGAGGAGCAGGCGCGGGAGCTGACGCGCTGCATCCGGCGGGAGGTGACCAAGCTCTCCGACCAGTGGAGCGCGCTGCTCAAGCGCTCCGACCAGTGGGAGCGCCGCCTGGAGGACACTGTCTCGGTGAGTCAAAGTGTACAGCAGTAGCTCAGTGCTGTCTCTGTTTTATAAAAATGACGTGCTGTATGATGGGAGTCACAAAAGATCGTCCGCAGTGCCAATGTAATACATTTTTCGACAGAAGGGCGACTCGCCTCTCCTCCTTCCTCCTTGTCTCGTCGGACTCGAGGCGGCCGTCTTGGAGCGCCAAACGCCTCCGCCTTGTACCTCTTTGCAGCGCGGTGCGGTGCGACGCGGTGCTACGCGGTGCTATGTCATCTTGAGCCCAGATTGGTTAGGGGTGTAAACTGGACGAGACACGGCGCGGGGCCGCGGGGTTTATGGACCGCCAACTTCCACCCCATTAGCCCGTCTAGAGCGTCTAGCGGTCCCTCCGGGTCCCTCGTGGGGCCAGGGGGGGTAGGACAGGGGGACCCGGCTGCGCGAGAGAATTAGACCCGAGAAGCGCAGAGCGGCAGATCCCCGCGCCCCGCCCCGTCACCCCCACGGTGCCTCCCCTTCCTTCAAACTCCTGCGAATAACGTCCCGCGCCGTCCGTCCCGACACGATAGAACCCCTCCCCGCTCGTC
>NW_026267148.1:2718233-2721793 GCF_000697945.3 Frankliniella occidentalis
CCGGCCCCTGTGGCCCACTCCGTCGCGGTGAGGAGGAGGAGCGCTGCGCCGGGCCGGGGTCCCTGGTGGCTCAGGCGGGGCATCGTCACTGCTGGCTGAATCCCCCGCCGGACTCTGCTCGAGTGGCCCGCCTCTTGGGGGGACGCGGCAGTGGCGAGAGGAAACGCAGTAGGAAATCTTGAAAATCCATTGTGAAGAGTGAACGCCCATGCTCCCCCTCCAACCAAAGGCCTAGCCCAGGCATATAACCTTGACAGAATTTTTCATTATGCTCTCTCCTTTCTTCCCACTTTTTCCCTTTCTCTCCCTCCCTAACAACCAAAGATGAAAAATGATACTAAAATCCCATGAAAGCTAAAAGGGAATGAGTGAACTGTGTATTGAGTGATGCATTGGCTGCACGGTAAATCAACGTATTGTTGCTAGTAGCCAATTATCACTTTTTTGCAAAACTGCTTGAACACAAAGACATCTTTTTTGTCTCGTGCTTTTTGAATGCGTTCCAGTGTTTCCTACGTAACGCCTTGAAGTTAGGCAATGCCTTTCACTCCTCGTTGGAGGGTGGCCTACCCTGCGTTTTGCAGGGGCTCTGCTGCCCTGGCCTAGTAAAGCAAAGACATATTTTGATATTTTCTTGAATTTTTGAAATTTGTTCCTTGGAGAGGGGGAGAGAGAGACAGGGTGGAGGGAGAGAGAAGGGGGAGGAGGAGAGCTCTTTTCCTTCTACTGCACTCCTGCTGGCTGAGCAACGACCGAGGGTGATACGTGTAGCCTGCCGTTGCCAATTTTCCACTGAATGCTTCCTTGCCTCCTTCCTGATGCTACCCAGGAAGACCGGGGAGGGGGAAGAGATTACGGGTAGGTTTGAGGTAGGTCGTCTGTCTACGGGGAAGACGAGTCAAGCCAGTGCCGAGTTCTTTTCTTTGAAACTTGGGAGAAGCGAAGAATGCACTACCTTTATTCGAACTTGCTTCCCATCGTGTTCATTGCACCACAACCCCTACCCCCTCGGTCCCGACCCAGAGGACATGGCCGAGGGGGGGGGGGAGAGGTCGTGACGTGGGGAATTAGGCGTTAATTCGTGTCATTACCCCCCGTTGCGGTGCAAGCTCATCAACGCGGTTAATTTCACGCCTCCGCCCGAACTAACTACGTGGCGAGAGATATACCTGCCGCTGGGGCTTTGGTAGAAGATGTTTATAAGAGGGGGTGCGAGCGGGGAGGGCTAGAGGGTTCGTGGGAAGGTGACGGGAAAAAATGACAGATTCGCTTCTTCTTTTCTTTTCTTAAATTTGCAGTACACATTTCAATTGTGTAATGTCCGTTTCGTGTATAGTGCCGTTTCTTCGGCTTCCCAATGAGGGGTGGATGTACGGGCCACAGACCAACCACATCGATTCCGACCGATCCCGATCCACAGTCGTTCTTGCACGCAGAAACGTGTCACCAGCCAAATGGAAAGAAACTTGGCGTAACTTTATCATGTCCAGGAAGTGGACCGGTTTCAAACTGCGGAGGGCAGGAATGGGGGGGAAGAGAAAAGGAAAGGGAGGGGGGTATAAGGACAACGACGTAGTAGGAAAGGTCGCCAGTACAATCTCAGTCCAGGGGGTGGAACGGAACAGTGTGTAGCCGAAGCCGGCCTTAAAGGAATCACTTTATCGCCTATTCGTATTCACTATCCACATGGGAGGGGGTGGGCAGAGTAAGAAGACCATCGCTATGTAGGTCAACATACGGGAAGAAGAAAAGAGCTGGTTGGAAAAAAAAATTCTGGTCTAAAAACTACAACCTTTAGCTCTATAAAATGGATATTTGTAGTTAGTAAGGAATTATAAGGTGTTTCCGCGGTTGCTTATTATTTTCTTAGAGTTCTCGGCAAATAATGCAAAACGTTAGCGGCACGGTTTAGGCACAACGTATACTGGCTGACATGGCAACTGACAACCGAATTTATGCACTAATATCCCGTCATAAATGTGCTGGCATTTCTTCTGCTTAACATGAATATTTACGCAGCACTTATTTGCTGAGCAAAGCGGCTTATTTACATTTTATACTGAAACGTCTGTTTCATTAAGAAACAAGATAGTTTTGCGTCGAATGGTCTCATTTCCTTTTCTCATTCTGCGAATTGTCGTCCTGTAGCTGGAGCTGGTGCAATTCTTCATTGTCATATTCCCCACCGGTTATGTCACTCTCAGTAAAAATGTTCCATTTGTTCCCAAACACGTTCCCTACTGTGTGGATTCGTGTGCTTTGCACAATAGGTTATCTAACTTTTTTTTTTAATGCGGACTGTTATAGAGTACTTTATTTCAATATAACAATTCTAACTGATGCGCTTTTATCTGTTTGCAGGATTTGCAGTCTGAAATTGAGGGTCACCAGGACGTGTTCGCGTCACTCAACGGACGGGGTCGGCAGCTGCTGGGCAGCCTGGCCTCCCAGGACGATGCGCTCATGCTGCAACGGAGGCTGGACGAAATGAACACGCGCTGGGGCCACCTGAAGAGCAAGAGCATGGCTATCAGGTATGGATCCAATTTTATGTTTCGATTCTCTGAGAACTTTACGTACTTTACACACTGATCTGATTAAGCCTGTGTGCCGGGCGCAAGAGAAAGGACGACGATGTCGGCCTCAAATCAAATAGAGTGAGAATAATAATCTTGCTCTGTCATGAGATCGAGATTTTAGGGACCACTGGTCTCGCTCTCATGGGGGTAAGATATCTGACTCCAGTATTTCGGTGAACCAGCCAGCACCCCTCAGCTTTAAAACCAGGGAATCATTGGGAATCATGACCATGTGAGAGATGGAAATTCGTCATTTTCAGTATGCGCGTTTGCGTTTAGTCAAGATTTGTACAACCGTGCATGTAATCAACAATTTACTACTTTAAGATATTCCTCATGAGCTCTTGAGCGAGTGTGTGGATACCCAGTGGTTACCAATGACCAATGATTACCAAGCTGGACACCCCTCGTGAAAAACTACGCCTTTTCAACATATAGTAACCTTGACCAAGCTCCATCTCGAAACGGGAATCATGTCTCACATTCCGCGCGCACAACGAAGTCACACACTCACACAAGCGCGCACACAGAGAGTCACGGTGGGTAGGCGCCCTGTTTAAATCCAACGGGGCCCGTCAGCCTGGCACGGCGCGGCGGGCGAAGAGGGGAGGGTACGGCCCAGCTGAGAGGATAGGGGGTCCAGCGGCAGCAGCCCAGCGGCAGCCCCCTCTGGGGAGAGATGCCCCGTCTGTGTGTGTGTGTGTGTGTGTGTGCGCGCGCGCACACGGTCCGTTACACTACCGGCGTGGCGCGGGCCGGCATGGCGTCGCAGGGCCCTATTATGCGGGGGCACGGCACTCAGTGCGGGCTCTAGTTACACACACACGCGCGCGCACACGCACACGATGTCAGCACTTGCATTGCTTCGCCCTCGCCCCCTTGCTCTGCTTCTCTCCCTGTATTGTCCCAACCAAGTCGCTTATTCGCTACGCGTGTTAAAGCGTAGCGGGGCGAGGTGTGGCGAGGCAAGGTGTGGCGAGG
>NW_026267148.1:2726863-2731827 GCF_000697945.3 Frankliniella occidentalis
GGGGGGGGGGCCTTGTCACACGCGGCGGGTTTGGAGGGGTGGGTGGGTCTGCTACACGCTGCTGTACGCTGCAAGGCTGCATAGCCTAACGGGGAGTTTATCTAGCCAAGGAGCACATCACGCCGTTGGAGTTAAGTTATATAGAAATGAATTGTTTTTCTTACAAATTCGTCTCTATGTGCTTTTAATTTGAGGGAAGAGGGATCGAACGGGGTATCTCGGACCTTCCTTGTAGCTAGGGCGATGTAGGATGCGTAGCGTAGGGGAGCGATGCTGAAAAAGCCGGCCCGCTCATATACAGTCCTAGTCCTGAGACCTGTCCCCGTAGCAAGCCGCACCAGGCCCGGCTCGGTCCGGAGTGCTAAAATGTGTAGCGCAGAGTTACTGCCATAATCTGACGCGCGCGTGTCCGCGGGAAAGGTTGGGGCGGGGAAGGGAAGGGGTGGCCGGACTCGTGTCTACCAGACCCTCTTCAGTCACGCCCTCCCCCTTTCCATTCTCCCTTTGTTTTGTTATTCATTTTATTTCTCTCAAACATATCAGTTTTGTTTGCATTTTTTGCACAGCTACGATCAAAATGTAATCATCGTTTGCATTTTATTTTACTTTTCAAATATTTGTGCGAATTGTCAGAAGGGTGTGATGATGTGGTTCCAGGTGGTACGCAGCGGTGGAGACGTTGGCGCCGGCCGATTTTCGACTGCCCAGGTAGAGGCACTGTTCTTTTTTTTTGTTTGTTTTGCTACTCGCCCAATGACTTTTTAACGTTAAAAGTTAATTAATTTATGATAACCTCATGGAATGGAGTTGTTTTGTGTGAGAGACTGACTTATTTCAGTTTAGTTTGTGCTGATCTGGAGAAGCTGTCTTATTGCATGAAGTTGTCTTGTAATTTGTCATTCTTTTCCTGTCGGAGGATATCTTCATATGCTCGCCTTTTTTGTCATAATGCCTGTTGTAATAACTTAGCAGCCCATCTGGCGTATTGCTTTTGGCTCCGATCAGACTATGGTTTGTGACTGATGTATAACACCATTTTTGGAAGTGACGCCTTCATAATTGCCATCCAGCTCCAATAACTGTAAATAATTTCATTAACTGTTTGAAAAGAAGTGCATGCATGCTGCCATTGCCTCATTTACTTCTCCATGTTATGACATGTCTTAGCCTCTGTCTTTATCTTGCTTTCCTCTCTCTGTCTTCCTTTACGTGTTGATGCATCTTATTCAGTGCCGTCTTTGTAATTTCCGGTAATTTCGATGTTTTTGAGAATGTTTTTTGTAGTTGATTTATTATGTTTGTATTCTTTACTGCCTGTTAAATCTTCTGTCTTGTAGCGACCAGCGACTCTAGTTCTCAATTTTCAGTGATCGAACGAAGTGTCGTGTACATGAAGTGCTGCTTGCCCATTACTTTTGATATCTTTGTCTTCTCTTATTCGCAGAACAAGATTTCATTGCCGTTCCTCAATTTTGGTTGTTTACTATTGTATGTTACTTTTTTAGCGTGACTTGGCTTCTTTGGCTGGTTATTCTCTGCCGTGGACGGTTTGAGGGCGTTGAACACTTACCTGTTGATAGCCCCCGCGCGCCCTCTCCTGCTCGGGCACTCAAATTCCTCACCTGTCTCGCTCAAAGTTCCCGCACACATTCTCCCAACAAGGCGCAAAGCAGCCAGTAGTTTACCGCGGCCTCCGCTGACGGTAGTGGTTAGGCGGGAGATGCGGGGGGGGGGGGGGGGGGGTCCAGCATTGTTGAGGCTGCCAGGAGGTGAAACAGGGGCATCACGGAGATAACGTTGCAGCTGGGTGGTAGAATGGAACATGGCTATTAACATAAATACAGTATGAGGTGTTGAAACAAACTTTGGAAACGTGGAAGACGCCAGGTCTCAAGCTGCTACCTATTTTCCCACATGAACCCTCCATATCACCTTCAAAATATGAATAAGACTTTGTTGCCGTTTCGTCTGCCTTTCTTTCGTTTGGGGACGGCCCCCTTTAGGAACACGTGTCGCTTCTTCCTCTCCCGACACGTGTTTCTCTATTAGGACAGATGTTGTCCGGGACGAAGAGACGATATTGTTTAATGGGGGAGGGGAGAGGGACAGGGGGCACGCCTCAGTATTGTCCGGTCGGCCTGCGGAGGACGGGACAGCTCGCTTGGGCCTGCTCACATCACACGGACGGGTTGAGCACTCAACATTTTTCTGCCCTGCTATATCGGTCGCGGATTAGATGGTGGTGGAGTGAATTCCCTTTATGGAGCTGCAATTTTTTGTAGACAAATTATTTAGTATTTCTTATTCTATCACATTTTCTTGCGTTTTGTTGAGCGCAATGAAGAAGGGCCTATGCGGGGAGACGGGTGTATCACGGCTAGACATCGGCAGGCCGTCTGCACATCCCCGAGACCCGTCGTCGGGACCCCAGCCTGACTGCGAGATAAGCGCCCACGTCACAAACCACACATATTATTTCTTTTGTGAACAGGGCATGCCCTCGCGTGGTTCATGATGTAGGATTTGCTTTTGCAAGCCTCGTCCGAAAGTAAATTTTCTAACTGCAAAAGAGCCTCGCTTTTTAGACCTGCAGTTAGAGAAAGGGAGTGTGGCGATGGCGCAAGGAGCAGGGGCTATGCCACTTGATCCCCACAAATCAGATCTGGCCGCCACAAATCGCGTGGCGTGGCGTGGCGTGGGGCAAGGGGAGGGCGGGGGAGGGCGTTCCGTTCGCCACGCCGCGTGCCCGCGAGATTTGTGAGTTGGTCGTTAATGGAAGGTGTGTTCCCTCCTTACCCGTCGAGGAGCAGCCTGGGAGGTGGCGGGGTAGGGGAAGGGGAGTCCAGCAGTGCGCCCTGGAACACTATCCACCTGCTGGTGGCGCGGCTGCCCCCTTCTGGGCAGGGCGGCTGGGGGGCGCGGCGTGAGTTAGTGGCTACGTGTGCGGCGACCTTGGGTAGTAGTCCCTGCTAGCCCGTGCTAGTCTCTACTAGTAGTCTTTTCTAGTGCCTGTTGCTCCCTCGCCTCACACTCGGCCGTCCTCCTCCTCCCTCGTCGGGCTATGTGGCCGCGCGTTGTTGTCGTCGTCGTCGCCGACTTCTTGGTGCGTCGCCTGACTCAGCAGCAGCACTGCAACGCGTCGCCCGGCCTGTTGTGGTCGGCAAAGGCGTCCGGAAATAGTGTCGCGTCCGCGAGTTTGCCTCCCTCCGACTCTCTCTCACTCTCACCCCCTCACCCTCCTTTCTCTCCCCCTTCCTCCCTCTCCCTCCCTCTGCCTCTCTCTCTCCCTCTCCCTCTCTCTCTCTCCCTCTCCCTCTCCCTCTTCTCCCCTCGTGGCTTTGTTGGTACGCAGCCCGCGCGCCGTGGCCGTGGGGGTGCAGCGTCGCACTTCTTGGCGCTAGGCAGCTGGCTCGAGAGCGCCTCGGAGACACGTCCGTTCGTCCAGCCCGACGCCGTGGGCGCGCCCCACAGGCAGGCGCTGCAGGTGACGTGACCCCTGTGCGCCGCCGCGCCGCGCCGCCCCGGACCCCCGGCTGCCGCTGTTGACCCAGCCCGCTTTGACACCTGCCTGCGAGTCGGCTGGCAGAGGTTCATAAAAGCCTCCACCCACCTCTCGGAGCGGGGCATTCCCCCTTACCTCCCTTGCATTTCATGCCTTCCTTTTCCCCCCCTCACTGTTTTCGTAAGTGGCCGTAAATCAGGCAGGGCGGCGCCGCCGCTTAGCTCTTGCGGCTGATCCGACCCGCCCCGCTAACTAACCCCGCCGCCGTTGTTTATCCGGCTTCGCGTGGGCTGCAATGGCCCGACTGGTCATCAATCGGCCTTAGGCCGGCCGGGCGGCGGCGCTTCGCCGAATCCAAGTCAAGCATCTGAGGAAACCTCATCTCCTTTGCCTTTGACGCGGTCCCGCGCCTTACGCGCTCCACGCGGAGCCCGAGTCAGCTCTGTGCCAAAGGAGTAAAGTCGGCACGGTACGCATGTTACGTAGAGCAATTAAATGAACACACGAGATCAGGCACGGCGTAGGAGAAGGGCCGTCGGCTCTGCTGACATTTGTCGTCAGGGCCATCCGTCCGCCGCAATGGCCCTACCTAAAAGCAGTCGCAGAGAGTACTTTGGGGGCGTTTTGGGCGCAAGAGCTGAGCGTAAGCCTCTGGCTGGAATTGATGTACTACGGGGGGAAAAAGTTGTGCAGGACGTCAGGACGTAGCAAGGTGCAAGCCAAGGCCCTTCATATACACGCCGCTCGGGCTCCCTGTGGCGCCCTCGTCCTGGCCTAGCGACGTCAGAAACTTTTCCTCTCGTAGGATAAGAAGTGTTTGTGCATGTGTGTGTGTGAGCGTGTGTGTGTTTGTAGGGAGGAAGTAAGTCTAAGCTTGTGCAGTAAAGGAACGAGGCAGGCCACGCGGCACTTGACGTGCGACATAAAGTGTGTGCATGTGGTGGGTGTGAGAGAGAGGGTAGGGGGGGGGGAATAAAATGCACTGGTAGTGAGGCGTGAGATATGCACTGCAGAAGCGGGGGAGTTTTAAAGGCGCGGCGTGGCGGGGCGGGGCGGCGGCAGTCGACCCGAGAGTGTGTATGCAGTCGCCCGGGTCGGCCGCCCGACCTGCATGGGCGGGCCCCGAGCCGAGCCGCGGGACGCCACGCGGCGGGGCGGGGCGGGGCGCGGCGGGGCGGGGCGCGGTGGTGCGGGCCCCCCAGCTGGGCAGCATAACAGAGCACACGCGGGCCAACGCGGGGCACGCCGCTGCGCTGCGCTGCGCTGCAACACTTCAGTCTTGAGTTAGCCGCGGTCCCCGACGGTCCCGGCCGGCCTGCGCCTGCGTGCTGCACACTTGCGCGCTGCACTCGACGAGCGGCACCTCGCTCGCACCCGCGCGCCGTGCGTTGCGTCGACGTGTGTCCGGAGTGTGACAGGACAGAACTCGCTCGTCACTGTGCCGTGCCGGTGTGTTTCAGTA
>NW_026267148.1:2731877-2732895 GCF_000697945.3 Frankliniella occidentalis
GACCATCGTGAAACTGTCGGAGCTTTTTATGAAAACCGCGCACTTGTACAAAGGATTTTAAAATTCGTCCTCGCTCTCTAAAGTTGTAATGATACCAATGTATATCTCATAGTGGGAACTGGACATTAATTTTCCCCCGACCTTTTAATTTTATCGGTGTTTTGTTCTTACAATCATTCCTTGCGTTTTTCTAATGGTGCGAAATTACCCATTCTTTGAGCGTTTTGCCTCCGTTTAGAGAAAGTCGGTGGTCGTCGTTTTTTGGGAGGGGATAGGGGATGTGGTCCACGCAACGTCGGGCGTACTCCGTTCCGCTATGCCCCGCCCCCCGCCCCGGCTAGCCGCGCTACTCTCCGCCACGCCACGCCGCGCCGCGCCACCCGCATATCATATGGCTAACACAATTACCCCACATGTCGTGGTGGGCGCCACGTGTTTGCACTTTTTAGCACCCCCTTTTTTTTGCAGCCATCGCCACCCTCCGTCCCTTTCGTCTTGTAGAACATAAAGCGTGTGGTCTATTTTTTTAAATGCAACTTTTAAAAAGTTTTTTTTTCTTTTTGCGTGAACAGAAACCGACTGGAGAGCAACGCTGAACACTGGAGCGCGCTGTTGCTGTCGATGCGGGAGCTCATCGAGTGGGTCATCCGGAAGGACACGGAGCTGAGCGGGCTGGAGCCCCTCGGCGGTGACATGGCCACGCTTCGGAAGCAGCAGGTAAGCGAGCTGAAGCAACTTACCATTTACAAAAATTATCAGTCCCCAAAATTCGGCCAAAATTTTGCAATGAAAAGAGAGAGCCAAAACTTTGGCAACCTAGGTGACATTGCGACAACGGCGTTTAGAGTGGCGTTCTCATTGAACTTTCCTCGATTGCACTTAAACGTTTGGTGCGCTGTCTGTTTCAGGACGACCACCGCGCCTTCCGCCGGCAGCTGCAGGACAAGAGGCCCGTCATCGAGGGCAATCTGCTCAGCGGACGGCAGTACATCGCCAACGAGCCGCCGCTCTCCGACAC
>NW_026267148.1:2732945-2737522 GCF_000697945.3 Frankliniella occidentalis
CCAGCCCCAGCAGCCGCCACACTACTTGGCCCTATTCGTGTCACAGCCCCCATTGTTGCACTCTTTTACGTGGCTTGGCGGGCGTTGTGAGCTTCATCTCTGCATTTAGGTGGAGTTGGGAGTCAGATCCTGTAGCAAATGATTATCGTCTCCATCATAATCGTCCTCTACCCCAAGCTCGTCTACACCCGCCTCATTTTCACATTTAAAAAAAATGTTATTTTTTAATCATTTCTTTTAAAGTTTTTTCACCTACTAATATTTAGATATCTATTTGCATGGATTTTGCATCTGCATGAAACCTTAATTCATTTTCAGAAATTGAAGTTTCTCTTTACAGGTTTCTTTTTTTGGCAGTCATGGAAAAATTTTATGATCCTGTACATATTTTATGTAGCTTTTTTCCTTGTACATTTAATTTAAAATCTTTTCTAGGACTGATAAGACTGATCTCATTGTATGAGAGTCTTTGAATTGAATTTTTAATTTTAAATGTTTCAGAGAATGCGTGTATTCCAGAAGAATTTGGATGAACTCTCTGCCCGCATGTCCACTGTCGAATCAGTTCAGAAATCTTGGAGAGCACCTGCTGATGTTGTTGAAGCCAACGAAATGCAAGAACAACTACAGGTAGAAATTTCATTAAGAGAACTGAAGAAAACAAATATTTCCAGTTAATTGTTTGTATGGCAGCTTCAAATTTAACTTGTTTCATTTTTGTTTAATTAGAAACTTGGGGAACATCTGCGTAACATTCAAAGAAGTGTTGAAGACATCAATGATCAAGCAGCTATGTTCTCACTCAACAATGTCAACATATCAGCAAATAGTTTAAAAAGACAGGAGGAGCTCAACACAAGGTGAGTAGTTAACATGTGTGCCTTGGTATTTTCTTTTTAAAAAATCACCCCATTGAACTAAATATGGAACATTAGAGTACTTTGTTAAATGAATTGGAATTCAAATCATAATTGCAGGTGGAAGCTCCTCCAAGTAGCTGTTGATGAACGCTACAAGCAGCTTAGTGATGTTGGCAAAGAAGGTGGAGCAGCTCCAAACCATAGTTTCCTGTCTGAGTCTGTTGAAACCCCTTGGGAACGGGCTGTAAGCCACACCAAAGTGCCGTATTACATCAAGTTAGTGAAGTTTTACATTACTTTGATTAGACTTAAACATTTAATCCTCTCAAATATTTTAACTACTCATGACTTTCTGCAGCCATCACACTCAGACGACTCATTGGGATCATCCTAAAATGCTGGAGCTCATGTCATCACTTTCAGAGCTCAATGAAGTACGTTTCTCTGCATATCGAACAGCTATGAAACTTCGGGCTGTGCAGAAGAGCATGTGCTGTAAGTTTGAAGTAGAAAAAGGAATTAAAGTCAAGAACTCAGTTATTCAGAAAAATGAGTTGTCTTAACTCTATTTGTTCATGTAAACTAATGGAAATTATTCTTCCACAGTGGATCTGTTAAATTTGTCAACTGCTATAGAAGCCTTTGATTCACATGGTTTAAGGGCTCAAAATGACAAATTAATTGATGTATCTGACATGATAACTGTGCTTCTGTCTGTCTATGAGCCAATGGCAAAAGAGCATCCAGGTCTAGTCAGTGTACCTCTTTGTTTAGATTTGTTACTGAATTGGTTGCTGAATGTCTATGACAGGTAGGAGTGGTACCAATGTTACTGGGATTATGTTTTTTCTTAAAATAAAAAAAGTTTAATAAACAACATTTTGCCTTTTTGCTTAACAGTCAACGAACTGGACAAATTAGAGTCCTATCATTTAAAGTTGGTGTTGTCTTGCTTAGTAAAGGACATCTTGAAGAGAAGTATAGATGTAAGTACTGACTATTCTTCACTGAAATACTGTAAAAGAATTCATAACGTTTTTATTATTTTGTGGAAGTGGACAGAAGACTGATCAATTTTTTCTCTCACACTCCTTTACAGATCTGTTCCGCCTCATTGCTGACCCAGCCCGTCTTGTTGACCAGCGGAAGCTTGGTCTTTTACTACATGACTGCTTACAAGTTCCTCGTCAACTTGGGGAAGTAGCTGCCTTTGGTGGGTCCAACATTGAACCATCAGTTCGTAGCTGCTTTGAAAAAGCGGGAAAAGATAAGGAAACAATTGAGGTATAAATGCTTTACACTTTCAGAAATATCATTCAATATGACAGTAAGAAAGTTCCTTTCTCAGCCATAACATCATGTTAATCGGTTTTCTTTTTCTATGATTTCCAGGCTGTACATTTCCTCAGCTGGCTTCAACAAGAACCTCAAAGTATGGTCTGGTTGCCAGTGTTACACCGTCTATCAGCTGCTGAGACAGCAAAACATCAAGCTAAATGCAATATATGCAAGGAATATCCAATTGTTGGTTTCAGGTCAGTAGTTTTCTTCCTCAACTCTCACAGAATAACAATATTGTAAAATTAATTGACTTTTCATCTGTCCAAAATCTTATATGGTTGCCTTTTTTGAAAATGATTTTTCTAGGTATCGATGCTTGAAGTGCTTTAACTTTGATATGTGTCAGAACTGTTTCTTCTCTGGTAGAAAAGCAAAGAACCACAAACTCACTCATCCTATGCAGGAATATTGTACAGCTGTAAGTATAAATTCTGTCAGAGCTATAATTCATATAAATAATCTATAATCAAACTCTCAAACTATGTAATTGTTTCTAGACAACATCTGGAGAAGATGTTAGAGATTTCACTCGTGCACTCAGAAATAAATTTAAATCAAAGCGTTACTTCAAGAAGCACCCCAGAGTCGGATACCTACCTGTCCAGACTGTACTCGAAGGAGATAACTTGGAGAGCCCTGCTCCATCTCCTCAACATTCTGGTATTCACTCAGGCCACCACACTCACCCTGGCCCAGCTCATGGTGCTCATCATGATGTACATAGTCGACTGGAAATGTATGCAACGCGGCTAGCTGAGGTGGAACTTAGACCTAGGAGCAACTCTACCCCAGACTCGTTAGTTGTTTTAATAGTTTTAATAATCTTACACTTTTTTCAAAAAAGTTGGTAGTGTATTTCACTGCTGTTGACTTATTTAATCATGGTTTACAGTGATGATGAACATCAGCTTATTGCTCACTATTGCCAATCCCTCAATGGAGGAGAATCAATGACAGTTCCTCGAAGCCCTGTGCAAATCATGGAAGCCATTGATAAGGATCAACGTAGAGAATTAGAAAAATACCTAAGGTGTGCTTGTAAATTTGGTGTACCATTTTCTGCTGCTCAATTAGTTTACTAATTTCTCTAAAACGAATCCTTTTTTTGTTTTTAGGGAACTTGAAAAAGAAAATGCTTCACTTTTGGCGGAGTATGAAAGGTTAAGAACCAAACAGACACCGGGGTCAACTCCAGATGAAGGCACACGGGTACAAGATGTAGAACTTGCCAACGAAGCCCGCTTACTGCGACAACATAAAGGAAGATTGGAAGCACGCATGCAAATATTAGAAGATCACAATAAACAATTAGAAGCACAGCTGCAGAAGCTAAGACAGTTGCTCAATGAAGTAAGTGACCATTGTCTTTGTTATTGTAGTTGACTTTTTGCCTAGAAGTATAATCAGTTTCAAATTGCTAATTAATTCTCATTGGAAATAGTAATTCGATTTAATATTTTTGTATCTATTTTCAAATTTTAAAAAATAGTTGTTTAACTATTTTTTTCTTTTTTCATTGCAGCCAAATGCCAACTCACCTTCAAAGACTGGAACCTTGCAAACTCGATCTGTCACAGCTTCGCAGCTTGCCACAGACTCGCCTGCTAAAATGAATGGACACTATCATGAATCAACAGGTAAATGTCCAGCATGTTTTCTATCCAATCCTTCAAACTCAGATAAGCAAACCAGCTAAATTAACAATCACTGTTCATTGAGGAGGATACTTTTGTGGACGTGTCTTCAATCAAAACTAAAGAGGCTACTATCTGGCACTTCTGGTTCAAGGGTCTCCCCACGGTTTCAATGTGCACTCTGTTTATCATGCTATTGCTATACTCTATTCTTTTGTGCCCTCGTGGTCTTACACCCTGCATGGACAACATCCTTGTCTTAGGTGTTGCTTGGTGTTCAGTCCCATCTCTCTCTTGCTCATGTTGTGCCTCTGTCTTGTCCCGTCTCTCCTGGCATGTAGGCGGTCGCTGGGATGGTGGTCGGGGCAGCCTGGACAGGGTAGACTACCGGCCCCCTCCCCCTCCTCCAGGTGCTCACAACGTAGGAAATTTGCTGCATATGGCAGGTGGGATATGAATCTTGCAGCTGTGAAGCATGTGGTGTTTGCTTAGCCTGTGCAAATGTTAGGCTTTTCTTTTAAATCTTTTGGACACAACATTTGAATTAATATTGTTATTTATTATGGTACCATTACCATTACCTTCCATACAGAATGCATTCTGTTCTCTACTATTTGTAATAACTTGTACATACTTTAACCAACAAACCACAGTGTTTTGTTCCAAAAAAACAAACATTTAAATAGTGTGACAATTGTTAATTGACTCATGCTTTTAAATTCAGTTTTTTATCTTTCTAATA
>NW_026267148.1:2737572-2742432 GCF_000697945.3 Frankliniella occidentalis
ATCATTATAGTTTCCCTACAAAGAGAACAATATACTATTTCTTTTTCTTAGTCGTTCGGTGCCACACGACATATCCTTAATTGTTGTCGAATTTCGTGGTTTAAAAATTGCCTGGCCCTGAACATGTTAACCCAAAGCCTAGTACTAGCCAAACAACAAAGGTGGTCTTAAAGTGGTGTCATGCCCATAAAATCGATGTGAGTGGCTTAATCTACCAGGTTAGATTCGGACATGCGAGGAGTAAGCTCTCTTACTGGCTTAGCGTTAAATTTATCAGGGAGATGAGAAGCTGGAAAATTAAAGTGGTGGACTGACTCCATTATTCTTTGACGACGTTTCATACCGAGTCATGAGAGCGGGTCAGCGGGATGGCGGTGCAGGCGGCACGGCGCGTCCCCCGCTCCCCCGCCCTCATCACCGTCATCATTGTCGAGTCTGAATCCCGTCGCGTCCCTCCGAGGCTCGCATTCGAGTCTGCGATTATTAGATTAGTCTGCCTGCCTCTTCAGAGACGTCTTCGGAGACGGACGCGACCGGCTGCCGCCGCTCGGACCGTCGTATCGTTCGGGCTGGCTCATGGAGAGCAGGGCGGGGCGTGGCGGGGGCGGAGGCCAACCATGCAGGCACCACGCCCGGCGCGACTGTGTGTGTGTGTGTGTGTGACTGTGTGGTGCAGCGGAGCGATGGCTTCCTCCGGTTCTCGCGCGTAACTTATGGCCCGGGCCTCGTATACGTGGGTCCCTCCTATACGCGCTCGCCTGTATTGTTCCTGCTCAGCCCAATCAGGGACCAGTCTGAATCGAATGATATGTAGATGAGTCGCACTCTGCGGGAAGATGTAAAAATATTATTCTAGACTTTTGCTCGGAAAGAAAGTTGTAAAACACAGACGATAAACTGTTTGGGGGGATTATAATGACAGTTTCTGGAGTCTGTGGGATTTTGAATCCCACCGATATTTGCCACTTCAAGGCGACTCCGCACACTGTGAAAAGCTTACGGGGAATTTGACAGTTAGTTACAGTGAACCCTGTAGCAGTTAAGTTACGGTCAATGTTGCTTTAAGCTACGCGGTGAACATGGTCGCATCACCGTAACTCGACATTGCTTTAGTTTTCGGCGAAATTCGTCGTCAGCTTTCATCAGTAGGTCCGCAACTCTCTCACTCATTTTGGTCAGGACGACAAGACTCGTTTATTTTGACGGGGAAGTCGGCCGCGATGACAGCGGTGGGGGCCAGACGCCTTTTTTTGTTTCGTCTTTTTACTTTACTCTCGTTGTAATTGTTTCAAAACCGTTTCAAACGAACCCCCGCCTCCCGCCGACCTTATCTCGTGCGGCGGTCCACGTCCACGTGCACTCTGCGGGTCATTACTGCAGAACGGCGGCGGGGCGGGGCGCCCTGCTGTGCTGGGGGCTGTCCCGCCCCACCCCGCCCCGCCCCACCACGCCCTACCCCACCACGCCCAACCCCCTACCCCGTCGTCGACAATTAGCTCTTCTGCAGCGCCGCCGCGATGCCACATGAGGTGTGAGTGTGAGGTGTCGTGTGGCTCCGCGTAGCCCTCGGGTGGTCACCCGCGCTCTTGTTCGACTCGCCGTTTATGCTTTTTTGTAAGAGGGGGATGAAATTTACGTTTTGCTCAAGGGAACGGAAAAAGTACCGAAAAGAACACAGCATAAATTGTTTTTATTCAAGTTGACTGAACTCAACGGCAAAGTCGCGCGCATGCCAATGAACTTTGGGTAATGTTCAATCTGAAATTTACAGATTTTGCTTAAAGTAGCAAGTTTTGATTGAAGTTCACAGATTTGAAGCCCATATCCGGCTAGTGTATACCCTTTCCTTGCCAGCCAATTAGATGCCTACCCTTCTCGAGCAAGACAACGCTCGTAGAGAGAGACGTTCTCCCATGTGTAACTGAACTGCCGAGTATAACGGGCCTGGAGTTCGCATTCTTGTTACAATAATAATAAGGCGGATCGTAAAGTAGGAGGAAGCGTCGGCGCGAGCGTGATGTCGCAAGTAACACGGTGATAACGCGGAGGAGTGGTCCAGAGGAAGAGAGCGAGGGAGTAGAAGAAGAGTGTGTGAGGGAGAGAGAGAGTAAAAGAGAGCAAGCGAGATAGATTGAGTAGGAGGGGGGGGGGGTGACTGCTTTGTAGCAGTGCAGCACCCACTCACATTACAGAGCCGTGCTTTGTGCGGACCGGACCGGGGCAATGCTCGCCGCCGCCGCTGCTGTGTGGGTCCCAAACGCCTGACGGAAGATGTCCTACGTCCTGCAGGAGGGCGGAAGGAGGGGGAGCGACCGCATCTGCTTGTATCATATACTCCCCCCCTCCCCGTTTCCCCCTCTTACTCCCCGCGCTATCCGTCCGTTAGGAGCAGATAGATCCCCCCGCCGCCCCCGAGTCCGTGTCCAGCTCGGCCTATTCGTCCGTATTTGGTAAAAAAAAAGATCCGCTTTGCGCGGCCTGTTGGCATTTCCAAACTTGGGTGGTATTTTTAGAATATTCCATCGAATGGGTGTGACGCCACTCTGAAGGCCTGGCTGTTGTTGGTCATGGAATTGGAAACTGATGATAGCAGATAGCGGAAAAATTTAATCTGCACTCACACTTGATTCTGTTGCAACTGAGTATTTTCTGCATCGAATTCTCAATGAGTAACTTTCACCTCTTCTCAAACAGATTACATTAAAGACTAAGTTTCATGAGATTTTGTGACACGCATGGTCAACAAAATATGGTGACAAAGTGGTAGCGACCGATGATATGGTGAAAGTGGTGGTCAAGATGGTGAACTTGAAGTCATCGTAGCAGACCGACAGCATGGTCTCGGCTCAGCATCAGCAGGGAACCAAGGACAGTGGCGGGAGAGACCGTCATTATGAGGTAAGTTTCAATCACCACTCATTTAATTTTTCTTATCCTTTAATGTTTGTCTTTTTTCGTTAGGGTTTTGTTCACTGTTAAGAAATTGATGGGATTTTACTAAGATTCACTCACAACCCCGTCTTGGGAATCCCCAGAAACCTTTGTTTTCTATGGTTTTTTAAGTGGTTTTAATTTTTAAAGAGCGATTTTAAGAAGATGCCTTATGGGTCGCCCCACATGCTTACAAGAATAATTAGACATTTAAAATAGTCAACATTTGGTCGCGCGTTATCTGCGGATGTTTCATTAAGTTCTACGCGGAGGCCGTAGGAAAATCTCAAGGGACTTTGGTAATATAACTCGTGACTTCTTATTCTTTGTTGAAATTCCATTGATTTTTCTAACAGTGTTGTAGTTAAGTTTTTTAAAAATTTATTGCAAGGGCCATTTGCGACAGACTTTCTATCAAAATTAAATCAACAATCGGGGTGGTAGCCCTCACGTGCTTTGTGGCCGGCCCCTCGTGATGAGCTCGGCACACGTGTCATGTCCCTCGGATCCGAGCTGAGCCGGGCTCAGGTCGGCGCGCCCGCGCGAGTGCGAGTTGGAAGGGGAGGGACAGAGAGAGAGAGACGGCCAAAGACCATAGGACAGAGGCGCGCGACGACACGCCGAGTCTTGCATCTCTTTTGCACGCACGCACTCTTGGCAGGCCATGTTCCTCGCGACCCGCCGGGCCGGCCTGGCCTGCGGTCGGGAGCACGGCTACCGTGCGGATGCAGCATGCGGAGAAGGGGGCAGTAGGGGGCCGGCCCACAAAACGCTCAACGCGCATCAGCGCGGGGGAATTAGGCGTGTCTCGAGCGACGATGGTCGGGACCTGATGATGGGGCGCTTGGGGAGCGCTGACAACCTCCGTAGTAGAGGGCGTAAAGTTTGGTTTTGAGCGGATTATCAGGCATCTTTTTAGCTTTTTATTACAAAATGATGAAGATGCGCGCGCGGGAAGTATCTACTTGCTGATGTGCACGCAACCTTAAGCATTATTAGCATTAAAGGATTTCCCCCTTTGTCATGGTCCCCGAGGGGGAGGGGGGGGTTACCGCCCGACGAGCGCCCGCACGCGGTTTGTGAAGGGCCCCTTCAGCTTCTCGCGGTGGACAACACACGCGCCGCCCCGCCCGGCCCGGCCCCGCCACCGCGCGGACTAAATTAGCCCCCCTCCCGCAGGCCCGGTGTCAGCGGGCACTGTGAAAAATGTTTGTCGGTTTTCTCCATGAGGAATGTTGTCAAGTTTACGTTTGCAAATAAATAGCAAAATTACGAAATTCTTTACACCGTACAAATTTGAAAATCCTTCGATGAACAATGACGTTCTGTCTTAAATGTTCGATACCGATCGTGAATTATCAGCATCGTTTTGTCAATCGTAAATAACAAAGCATCTTGTAAATTGACACAGTCGGCGGGTCCGGTGGGCCCGCTGCTGCCACCGGCCGGCTCGGGCTGGGCCGACGCACTGACAGCGGCCGAAGCTCCCCCCCCATCCTTCCGAGCTCCGTGGTCCCGAAGCCCCTGGCTGCGTAGGCAATACTTGCGCCGGGCTGCGCATCGGTCGTGGGTTGTTGCCTACCCACGCAGGCTGACGGAGTCGGCGCCTGTGCGAGGAAGTTCGTGTGCATCCGTTCAACACGACAACGCGTGCGTAGCGTTGTTGCCATTTCTGGAACGCTTTAGCTGGCGTTTTTCACGATGCGGGTGCGAGCGAGAGGGAACCCAAAGAACAACGTGCAGGTCGTCGGGTCGGGCCTTGGCGTGGCCTTAGCATGGGACACGTGCTGTTGAGATAAGGATGAAGATGTGTGCTCCTGGCATTAAAGTAGGCCTGACGATACATGTTCAGTAAGCTATGTCTTGAAAACTTACTTTTCATTGTTTTTAAAATTGATTCATTGGTGCCCATTGTATCGGAGTGCATAT
>NW_026267148.1:2742482-2746030 GCF_000697945.3 Frankliniella occidentalis
CTACTGCTGCCTCCACGGCAGCTGCATCAGAGACGTCTGTGACGTCACTGCGGTAGTGGTGGCTGTCTGCTACTACATCCACAGTTACCACAGCTCTTAGCTAACTAGGTGTATGAAATCAAGTAAAATGTCAGATGTAGTCATTTTTTATTCTTTATTGTTTCAAATAATTTACATTATAAGAGTAAGTCTTCCTCAAGAAGCCGGCTTGTTTCTGCTGGTGACTTGGGGTGAATCTAAATACCTGAAAGAGAAAGAAAAAAAAAATCTAAGTTAAATTCAAATTATCAGAGTTCAACTCAAACGTTCTCTGGTCCATATGGTATCACCGTGACGCCAGCTCATCGAATGAACTTTCTATGTTACAGGTGGCCAGCATCCAGTCCAGGCATATCCCTTTGGACAAGAACCAGCATCACTTCCTACTTTACTAAGACTGTACCATACAAATGAAATAAATAGCAAAATTGCTGTAAGTGACACTCTAATGATTTGCCTCTTCCACTTCCCTCAACTAAAAGCATCACACAACTACATATTTTAGAATCAAGTACAGACAGTAAAGATATGACAAGAAAACCCCCAATAGAAACAAATACCATTATAAAATTTTACCTATAACATGTCTACCATAATTGGCTCAAATCAATAGCATCCGGAACCAGATTTATATTTATCAAAAACTTAAGGACATACCCTTGTAGCTCATATCGTTCTTAGAATGTTTACAGAACCTTCAGAGGACCAAAAGAACGTTCTCAGAACGTTGTCTGAATGTTTGGTGCTACAAGGGTAAGGCCATCATTTGGATTTGCCCCATGAAACTTTTCCATTGTTGATACTATCATAGATTAATTTTTTTAAAAGCACAACCTGGTTTACTGTACTTATTTGTATCATCATGTTAACCATTTGGAGTTGTATCCTCTCTCTTACGGCAAATTTTTCCACTCCAAAAATTTTTAAGTCAATGAAATGTGAGTTGATTTTTTATTTTGTAATGTTATTGACATCACTTCCCAAAAACTAATAGATTGTCAAATGTTAAATGTTATGTAAAACAATATTTTTGAAAAACCGAACCCTGTATGTCCTAGGCGGAGCAAACAAAACAAATTGGCAATGATATATAAAAATTTCAACACCAATTTTATGGACAACTAACTTTTATATGTTTGAGAATAACATGAGAAGTATCATTTCATAATAATGTTAATTTGAAAAACCAACTTCCCTTGGCCTAGCTTTCTTTTCAACCCCCCCGTCAATCAGCCGTTTAAGTCCTTTGACTTCGGCTACTGTATTGATATTTTTGTTAACATTCCATAAATTGAAAGGCCAAACTTACAAGATTCATTCCTAAGACCATGGGAAAAAGGGGCCATTTCTCATGCTGTGTGCTGTGACGACAACTCAGCAAACATCAGGTGACAGCTAGCGGCTGGTTAGCTGACGTCTAAGCACAGATGCAACTGTTGGACGGTCTCCCTGCAACAGGGTAAAAACAGAATTTTGGTCTAAATACATCACGGTGACACCAACTCTCCTCTCTGTACTGCTTACACGCTGAGGTAGCTGCATAACATTAACGTGCCATGCTTCAAAAGCATTACCAAGGACAAACAATGTCAACTAACGTCAAATTTTAACGTGTGGAATCTTGAACACATAACATCTACAGACATGATTGTAGTACGATTGTAGAGCGGTAGAGCGGAGACGCTGGTCTCAATTAAAGCAGTGAACTTTTTATCAGGTTCAATGGTATCAATTTGAGCATTCTCATATTGAGCGATCTCATTCACTTTAGATCGAACATTTTTGTCTAAACACCTAATACCAACAGCCTGATAAAAGCTAAACAGAAGATATATTAGGCATGCATTTAAATTTGCTTTAGAGAAAAATCAATAAAAGTTTGGCACATGGTAGTAAATTCAAAATGAGGTTATGTACCAGTATAGGTTTGTAATGAGACTCATCACGTTTGCGTTCTTCCGCATCAAGGCACAGACAGAGGTGTCTCTATGACACTATATTGACAAATCTATAATTTACGAAGACGAACTAGCACAAAAAGGAAATAACAGCAACAATTTCTTACCTCCGCGAAGTCAACAACAAACAACAATGTTGCACATGTGTAGTCTCGTTGCAGGGTCTGTACGTCCACGGTTTGACGGGACCAGTTGGCTAGCAGGGGGTATCGCCGCTCAGGCGCTGAGGGTAGGCCACCATCTCCACACAGACACTTGGCGGGCAGGCGTACCCTACGCGCCGCAGGCGTTGAGTGTATTTAGATTGTCCGACCCATTTACCTCCGACCTGACGATTTTTCCCAAATCCCAAAAAGTGCTGTCCAACCTAGGTTTTGTCCAACCAATTTTTTTCCGACCTGTTTTTCTCCGTTTGGAAAATGCAGTTATGCTTTACCGCACTTTTAGTTTTCCTACCTCAGGGGGCCGTAGCGCCTAACGGGTATTGCAGGTAGGCAACACGCACGCCTGCGTGCGGTACAGCATAACCACGATGACTGGCGGGTTCGCCTACCCCAGGGGTAGCTGGGGCGCCTGCTTACGGGCAGTGCGGCAGTGTGGCACTAAGCAGGCCCCGTGAGTCACGAGTCGGGGGTTCGTTTCTCCGCACACAGTAACATTTTTCTGAACCGGTCGAACCCTGCTTGGAGTTGAATTCAAACACGTCATTTCAACGGGATACCTTCGTGGATCAACAAACGGTCTGGAGGTTAACGCTGCCCCACTGGACCGGGGGTGTCTATGACTCGGCACTGGGGTCCCATTAGGGGCAAAGGTCCAACCCTCGGCGAAAGCGTGCCGGCTCTTTTTTTGTTGGGTGAGCAAAAGAGGAGGAAATCGCTTGACCCGGCCACCGGTGGGACCGGTGGGACTCGAACCCCTGTGAGTCGAAAGGAACCTTTTGCTGCTGGTAGCATTCAAACCGGGCGACTAAAGAAAAAGAAAACCGCTGGCGGCTGGGCTTGAACCCATGACCCGGGAGTCCCCGCCCCGACTCCTTTACGCACTCGGCTAAGGGGCCGCACTCGTAGCACACCGACTAGAACTCAGGCTGACGACGCGGCGTGGGAAAGAAAGAGAGAGAAAAAAGGCGGGCCGGCCGGGTCCCAGGTGGGACTCGAACCCCAGCGCGGGTTGCCGACTGGTCGAGCCTCTCGTACAATGCGTAAAAATTCAAACATAAAAACGAATAATATGACGGCGCGTCGAGTATTAGAACCCCCGACTCGAAGTTCAAATTTCGCAGCGATATCAAAGAGCCACGAGGTCGTTCTCGAAGCCCCAGGTGAGAGGGTGTCGTGATGGGACCGGTTCTTCTCCCGCTCAAGCCACTGCGCTGACTCGTGGGTTCAGCCTAGCTCGCCCGGTCACCCACACTGTGGCGTCGTAGCCGCGCCGGTAGAGAGTCGGCCCCGTGCGCCACAAGTCAGGGGTTCGATTCTCTCATTCCAGCTACATTTTTCTGAACCGGTCGAACTCTTGGAGTTGAACTTAAACCCGTCATTTCAACGG
>NW_026267148.1:2746080-2748120 GCF_000697945.3 Frankliniella occidentalis
CCCCCCCCCTGTCGTCTCTAGACAGCCGCCTGAAAGGTAGGCAATTTGCGCCACAAAACCCCTGTATGTAGGCAACCGACAGTGCATCGCCCCCCTGTCAGCCGGACCTTAATCCGCCACTGGCACCAGGGAACTCCCAACGGTGAGTCGAACCCCGGCCCAGAGCCGAGTCAGATGCCACCTTCGGCGCAGTACCACCAAGGACAGTAACAACTACGCCGTCGGAATTCCACGAGGTGGGAACGGGGTGGAATGACGGGGTTGAAGCCCATCTGAAATTTGGTGGCCAGAGAAAAATTTCAGACCGACGGGGGGGTTGAACCGCTGACCTTTCATGCTCTTGCTTTGCGCGCTACCGATAGAGCCACAGTGACAAGATACGACCGATTGTTCAAGGGGACATTTCATTCTACGCTGTCGCTGACTGCTAAAAAAAATATAAGTGTGTAGAAATAGGTTTTTTCTGTTCACACAATATATACCTTTTTGTAAGTACGTTTTGATGTGCCGGGAAGAACATATCAAAAGTTGGGGGTTCCTATCCCTCTCCCCCATCTCTCCCCCCATTTTACCAAAACACATAATGCTGATATTCTTATGTTTTAAATTTTTCCTTTCTTTTTTCAGGTGATTTAAGTAAGGAGTTATCCAAACTGGTCAGTGTGTTGGGGACTGAAGAAGATGCTCCTTCAGGTCAAAAGGAGACTGAAGAAGAAAATTAATGAAACGCTTACTATGATTATGCATCTCTGAGACACAAAATTTTATGCAATGATTAAATATCTTAGCCATAAATTTGTGATGTAACTAAAAGTGCAATCACTAACTCTGAAAAGTTGCTTAGTTCTATCTAAAACCCATCTTTTATCAAACAAATGCATTTAAAAAAATTTAGTCATGGTAGCTTGGACAATCAGGATCTAGCCCTAGGGAAAATACCTTTTTGTTGTAGGTTGGTAAAAATGTATTATTATTGTGTCAGGAATTGCAGCTTATTAGAAAAACCAGCAATCTAATCAAATATTATCTAATGAGGGTTTTGATCTAAGTTTGCGTCTGATGTATAAAGTTTCATGGTAGCATTTGATAATAAGAAAACTTTCTAATTGGGGATGCAGTTGCATGTCTGAAAGTTGATTCTCTCTAAACCTTATGTCTTTTGTATACATGTATGTAAGTCTTTGTACAATATTCAATATGTCTGGCTTTTTAAAAGTCAAAGAGCATGTGCTGTGTTCTACATATCGTGCGATAATATTGATAATTCACCGATGCCAAGGAAAAAATTGTTTCAAAACTCTTTGAATGGAAGGCTTTTGCAACCATAACTGTGTTGAAAATATTTTGACGACACTGCCTAATAGTGGTAGAGAGTGCATTGTACAAACTCATCTCACATATCCCTAAAATCACACCATATCATTTATCATATCCCTACTGCATTTATATGAAAATGGCATTTTTTGTTGCAAGTAGTTTGTATCATTGATAGAAAATGAATGTTTTAAGCTAGCCTAGTGCTAGGACTAACAGCAGATGAATGAAAATTTCATTGTTGCCTCTAAAGACCTCACATTGAGGAAAAACATATGAATAGGTCAGAAAAGGTTGGTACGTACATGGTAAACCTGAAAATTTGCCAAATCATTTTAAATGCCAGAAGAAATATTCAGGTTCTGTAGATGTTGTTCTTGTTATGAAATAAAACACAAAGCAACTATTTGTAAGAGTGGACAAAATATTAATATCCCTTAGCCCAACACTGACAGTTGAAAATTGGTGGCAGCATCCAGTTGGCTGCAAGCCATCTATCCAGTTGAGAAAAGTACTCATCGAGCGCGCTATACCATCGAGAAGTTTGGCGCCCATCTCCACTCTGACGCCCGAACGCACACATCCCTTTCTATTATAGCTACACAGTTGCAGCTCAGCCACAGACAGATCTTTCCAAGCCGACGGTTGACAGAGGTCGAAGTGTGGCTACAATGCCGGCGGCCAGAGTCAGCTTAATCCGATCCTAGAACATTCTTTTTCTGGTAA
>NW_026267148.1:2748170-2749159 GCF_000697945.3 Frankliniella occidentalis
GCACTCTTTTACGTGGCTTGGCGGGCGTTGTGAGCTTCATCTCTGCATTTAGGTGGAGTTGGGAGTCAGATCCTGTAGCAAATGATTATCGTCTCTATCATAATCGCCCTCTACCCCAAGCTCGTCTACACCCGCCTCATTTTCACATTTAAAAAAATGTTATTTTTTAATCATTTCTTTTAAAGTTTTTTCATCTACTTTAAAGTCAAAAGTATGCTCTACAACACGGTATACTCGGTTTTGTTTTTAAAACTATGGGTTCTCTGAAATTAATTACGCAAATCACCCTTAGTTTAGGCCCGCTACACTAGGATGCCCCCTTAAAGTAGGGCTGACGATACATGTTCAGTAAGCTATGTCTTGAAAACTTACTTTTCATTGTTTTTAAAATTGATTCATTGGTGCCCATTGTATCGGAGTGCATATAAGCAATGCACTTCCTCTTTCGCGAGAACCGCTCCGCGTCCGTCCCCTTTCGACGGCTTGGTTCTCGGCGGGCGCGACGCTTGCTCCCCGTTCAGTTAGGTGTGCAACTCGCGTCGGATTTCCGTTGACCGCGCTGACCGCGGCGCTGGCCGCCCGGCTGACGCAGCGGTCGCTTCTGCGCCAATAAGCGCAAGGGGGCCTCCCTCGGCCGGGCAGCAGAGGTGTACCACCCGGACACTTTCCCCGAGTCGTTTGTCATAAAAGCCAACGAGACGAGTTTTTTCTCTCGAAGTTTGTATCGGCGTCCGGCGGACGCAGTAGGGTGGCTATTCGGCTGAACCAAAAACGTTGGGTCAGCTATGCGGCATCGCTGTTTGTCGAGTCGAGTGTTAATTTTGACCCACACCTTCCCCGTGACAATCTCCGGCTGATACCGGCCCTGTCCTCCGGCATGCGCTCTTTCGCCGTGAGCGACGTCTCATTTCACGGTTCAGTGATTCCGCCCAATCGGAAATTAATGACAGCCTTTTAAGTATTTTAATTTGACGATTGTTTTTGGGGGG
>NW_026267148.1:2749420-2750204 GCF_000697945.3 Frankliniella occidentalis
TTCCAAACCGACGGTTGACAGAGGCCGAAGTGTGGCTACAATGCCGGCGGCCAGAGTCAGCTTAATCCGATCCTAGAACATTCTTTTTCTGGTAAAATGAAATCCGAAGCCTTCAGGGTGTAAGCAGAACGGCAGGGGCCTGCTCTGCACATAATCCCTGACAAGCCGAAAGTCCCCGGATGCTTCTGAACTAACACAATATGGGGCTCGAGGGGGGGGGGGGGAAAACCTACGGGACGCCTTGTGTACTGATTGCCTACCCTCCAGGCGCCCTCAGCCACAACTCGCCGCAAGGGTCACCCTCGCAGTACGAACGAGTCGGGGGCCTACGGGGCCAACACCCAGGGCTGCCCGCCGGGCTGGCCTACCTCCCAGGCGCCCTCACCCCCACGTGCCCCGGCGTTCCCCACGCAGTACGCACGGGTCGGGGGCCACGTCCACTTGCAGCTTTATCAGAACCGACTGTAGAAATAAGCCCGCTCGGTGTCGTAAATGCTCGCGCCCCTCTCCTCACACCCGGACAAAAATAAAAATGAAAAATGAGGGAGTATTTTCCTCATCCAACCGCAGTCGTTGGCGACTTCTGTGATCGCGCGAACAGCCGCTTCCAATCACAGTGGTCAGAACATACTCCCGGGGTTTGTGAGACGGTTGACGCGTACGTTGGTTAAACTGTACTGACCCACCACAGGTCATGGAGCTCATTTAAAGCCAGATTCTAGGTCCTATAGTGCACCCGCCACCACAGCACCAGGCAGGCGCGTATTAAAGGGGGACGGGGCGA
>NW_026267148.1:2751052-2752458 GCF_000697945.3 Frankliniella occidentalis
GGCGCTTTTTGATATAAATCGCAAGGGATAGTGTTTGGTGGTTTCCAGAATATTTAAATGTTCTGTAATTCCGGTTATTGTAGGAGGTTAAAGTGCTCCAGTGGCTCTTTTACACACACAAGTGGTAAGTTATTTTTCGAGGCAGGCAGAGTAAATGATGCCCGTTCTGTAAACTATGCTCACTTGTAAGCTTTGTTGAGATGGTGTTGAATGGGTACACTCCTCCATTCCATGCATGTTAAATACTGTTAAGACATTTGCAAATGGGTGAACTGTCAATTGTATTATCATATATCATATATTTTACTCTGTATTGTTCTCGTGGAACAGAAAAATTCATAACTTTCTGGTTGGGGTTCAAACTGAGTGGTTCTATTTGCGTAATCCCCCAAACAATCAAACAATGTGCATTGCAGCTAATTTGCAGCTGTCCACTACTGTCCTAATAATTGTGGAAAAGGCATCTGGGGGCTGTACACAGCCTGCAGTATGTTCAGAGGGATATGTTACGTACTCTAGTACTTGAGTCCAGTCCCAAATTAGTTATTTGTAAGCGCGTGGTCATTTAGTGTATGCGGGGAGAGGCAGTTAAAAGTGTGTTGGTTGAGTAAATTATGTAATTAATACTGTTGAGTAATAAATTAAAGCAAGCAATAAAAAAATAGCGCTAAAAGTACTGTTTAATATGATTGCAGGAACTTTACCGGGAAATGTTTGTTCTTGACATGAGCAAAGAAGTCTATGGTGTCATTTTACCTGAAAGTGTAGGTAAGTTGACATGACAGTAACCAACACTGTCCTATTTTCTCCTGTACAAATTTTATGAGAAACTTCCTTTAGTATGCATCAAAAGGTACTTTTTGATGGTTTTTGTGGTGCCTTGGTCATTCCCTGACAATTTGAATACTCCCCCATCAAAATCCAGGCTGATTTGTTATCATTAAAAATGTCTATAAAAATCTTGACAATTTGGTAAATTGCTGGAATAGGTTTGGATAGGTCGGGTAGACTCCCTTTCTGCTTGCTCTGTGTAAATATCATGGTGCCGACCCATTACAGCAGAGTTTTTATATATTGCGCGTTAGGCAACCTTTAATTTTGTGGTCCCCTGGTTCACCCTTGTCGATTTGACTACTTTTCCGTCGAAATCTGGACCCATCAATTTTCGCTAAAAATACAAAGGCTATATTTGTAAATTTGGCCAAAAATGAAAAATTTGAAAATTGCTGGAAATGGTTGGGATTGGTCCGACAGCATCCCCTTTCAATCTCTTCGTCAAAATTTCACGCCGCTGGGCCATTTTAAGTGAGTTACACCTGTTTTTCTTGGGCCCGCCTGCTAGGTGGGCAGCCCATTGTACGCTGCCCGCCAGATTCAAAAGAACACCCCTTAAAACTCAAGTTTCT
>NW_026267148.1:2762355-2775276 GCF_000697945.3 Frankliniella occidentalis
TTGATGAGGTCGGAAAAAATTAGGTCGAACAAAACCTAGGTCGGACAGCACTTTTGGGGATTTTGGAAAAATCGCCAGGTCGGAGAAAAATAGGTCGGACAATTTAAATACACCCGCCGGCCATCCCGCAGTACACGCATGCGCTGCAGGCATGATGTTTGCATACCTACCAGGCGCTAAGAGAGCTTGCGTTGGCTGAACTTTGCAGTTTCGAAACGTTGGAATCAAATTGGTCATTCCATGTTCTGCAGCAGCTCTGCTCAGGTTCGGGAGTCAGGCCCCTTGACGCACAGCTGCTGGACACCCCATATATAAAGTTTGGGATTACTGGCGGGCGAGCCCTGCTGATCTGAGCTGCGTCCAGACAAGAGGGTCGCTTGGGTCGCTTGGGTCGCTTGGGTTGTTTGGGTCGCTGTGGGGTCTCTGAGGTCTGCGCAGAAAACCAAAACGTGGCTTCTGCGCCGGCTCAGAGACCCAAGCGACCCAAGCAACCCTCTTGTCTGGACGCAGCTCTGACGTCGTCGGATAGTAGGTGCATGGGCCACAGCGCAGAGCACCCAATCAATTTATTTTATTTCGGTACCAAATGAATTTCATTAAATTTAGTGAAGATGGTGACGCTGTTCCTCAATTAAGGATGTTGAGTGAAAACAGAGAAAATTCCTTTTTTTTCCCATATTTTTTCAAAGAACTTTTTAAGTATGAGAAGTTTCAAGTTGGAACATCTGCACCAGAATAGAGTTGCCTTCAGAAGGTACCCGGGTAATCGATGGTTAAGGATGTAAAAAAAAACATTTTACAAAATGCTTCAATTTTAATACTTTCATTTTTTTTATAATGAGGAAAACATAATCATTAGGGATATTCTTTCGTATTCTACATGCACACAACAAATAATATATCACTGAAATATACATTTATCAGACAAAATGTAAATAATAAACAATTCACGATCAGCATGCAAAGGCACCTATGGGAAAATGCTGTTTAATAAGCGCTAACAATACCTATTCACTGTCACTCAGTGATTATAATCTTTCCACACACCCAGCAAACAGTCATCCTTTTCTTGGCTTACTTGACTCATACATTTTCTAGTTTTGTAAATCAGAAGAATAGATGCTTAAATAACGAATAGCATTCATAAACACAAATTTGGAATTTGAAGATATTTCAGTTCCATAGTGCACAGCATCCAATCAATTGGTTAATTTTGGTCCCAAAACAATTTCATAAAATTTAGTGTAGCCAATGATGCTGTTCCACAATTTAGGCTGTTCAGTGAAAAATAGTCATTTATTTCCACTTTTGCTGTTTGGTTTCGTTTGTGTTTTAAAAAATGAACCTTTTAAAACTGAGAAGTATTTATAGCTCACAAACTTCAAACAGAGATTGAAACAAAACAATTAATTATGAAATAAATACAGGTCATTTCACCATAAAAAAGAGAAAGAAACATGAACAAACAGTGCTTGGTCTCATACCCAGCAACAAATAATTTTGTCACAATAGATTAAACAAAATATCTTCCAGCTTGAAGAGCCTATCCAGCAAACAAAGATAAACTATGTACCTAGATTACACTGAAAAGACATTTTTCACATTAGAACAGAACATTTGTTTTGGCATAAATGGGAATGGACTTTGAATGGCTATGCCACTTGAAACTAATATGAAAGCAAGAAGTTTATGTAGAAACAAAAAGAAATTAGAAATTCCCACACATGTGAGACAATCTCAATCTGAGATTGAAAATCTTGGCTTATACTGTTCAAAATCTAGCAACTTTAATAAGAAAGGGGCAATAAGAGTCAAGTATACCACTGAAGCAATCTTTTAGAGACACGCACAAGACAATCTTAATGCATCTGATAATCACCATAGTGTGCTAAATGCAACAGCTTTTCTGTTCTGCCATATCTGCACAGGCAGAAGCCTTTATGAATGGCAAAGATAACAAGGGAAGCAATAAAATTTACATATTAAACACATGTAATATCTTGTAAGCCAAAACTCACCAATTTCTCTCCCAATAAACACACAAGCTTAATCTATTTTTTAAATAAGACTATGTCTATTATGAAATGACATTAATAGGGACATTATTGTAATGTTTCAGCCCTACATGCGCAAATATACATATATTTTAACACTTAAATGCTCTCATAAATGTATATCTTAAACATGCAGGTTAAAAATTAGGATCAAGTACATGGACAAGACTCTTAGCTGCACCATTACTTTCAGCTTGTACCTGAACTCACTGGTGAAGTAAACCAATATTAACGCCTGGCAAATTTGAACTTGACTAACACATTTAAAGCATGGATAAAGAACTATAAGACACGTATTGGAGATAGCAGGTTACAGGAAAACAGCAACATTTCCTAGGGTACAGCTACAAGTCACACATAGATATGAATTAAAATTCAAACAAGTCTGAGAACAATCAAAACCTTTGTATTTTGTACACGATACAATAATTGAAAGTTATGTGGTGCTCTTTCAGATGGTCACCTCCCACAAATAATACTTTAGCCTAAATGGGAGCATAATTTTAGAAAAACGAATGTAAAGGAGAAGTTTAATCCCAAAGCAACATTTCTTGGTCATTTACTTTTTAGCTAAAAAGAAATTTAAGAAACATAATTCAGTAAGCCTAACTTTTGTACTATGACAGATGTCAAATACTTTCCAAACTGCAATCTAACTCCAAATGTCTCAAATATTATGAGTTTAAAGGTCCCAATAGAAGGAAAAGAAAGAGGAAATTTTCCTATTTGAAAGTAACAAAAGAAGATATGTGAACATGATTTTTCTGTTACTTTTCAACTGTAATAAAATATAGCCAACCCGTTATTGGTGGTCTTTTATCACACCTACTAGACCATTCTCTTAAATTATGAATTCTTGTTTCACAGCAATCATAATATTGTATTCAGCTTCCATTCACTATGCTTGCAACATTTATACTTGCTGTGGCATGAAAGATTTGAAATACAACAGAGAATATTTTGAACCATACATTTGTCTAATGGCTAGTTTTTAATAAACACAATGCTCACTCTAGGAAAGAGTGTGAGCTTGTTACTCTTTGCCACATTAACAGTGGGTATACAGCTGAGAGGTCACTTCCAATACATTATAACTATTTATCTTTGGTCTCTGAGCCTTACACATAACATGTAAGAAAAAAGTGACATTTTTTCTGCAAATCCATATGATACTTTTTAAGACATACAAATGGAATGTTCAATACATATTAAAATAACAAAACAAAGCTGGAACCTTCCAGTTATAGAAGCTTCATCACAGTTCTAGACTAAAGCCTGTAATATATTTGCTGAGTTTACTGACCTTTGCCTCACGATATGTCTCAACAGCCCGAATGAAGCAAAAAATAAATAAATAAATGAGGCATTTATTACAGGACCTATTTGGTAATAATAATTCCAAATTAAAAAAAAAAGCAAGTCAGAAATAAGGATAAATTGCAGGCAAGATACAAGTGTGGGATACACCATGTAAATTACCACTATACAAGGATTTTATTTCAAAACACAGGTATGGTTGAAGTGGATTTATATACAACACATACATTAACACTTAGTGAAATGTATTGAGAGAAACAACTTGTCATTAAGAATAAAAAATAAATATGACTAATCATTGGATAAACATAAATCAACATCAGAAAACAAAATTATTCCCACCAGATCAATCTACAGAACGGTAATGCTTTGACTTGGAGCAGTAAATTGAAATACCTGTCATTTCTCTTTAACCATCAGAGATGTTTCTTTATCTTTTCAGTTGTCAAGCAAAAGGGTAAAAATCTAGCAGATTATGAAAATTGTGAAAAAGATATCAACATTTCTCAACAAATATCATCAAGAGAACATAACAGATATTAAAAAAGAAAAAAAAAAAAAAAAAGAATCATATCTAGGGACACACTTAGCAGCAGATTACACATAAATGCACATCTACCAAACACACAGAATCTATTACCATTATATCAGACTGGGTTCTAAGGAAAACACTTGGAATATCTTAATTGTTCATACCCTATCATCAAATTAAAAAATTATCTTTGCATAAATAGTTATCTTTCTAAAGAATTAGAAAACTATACTACCTCCTTTTCTCATATTACACATAGCATAATTTACAACAGGATAAAAGGAGCAAAATTCACAGTCCTGAAGGATTTTTTTACTCCCTTAATTGAAAGAAAGAAAAAGGGAAAAGGAAAAAACAAGAGAAGGAAAACAAATACAGAACAATCACACAAGGCATGGGAACCAATACAGAGCACCAATGCTTCAGTCCACCATTACAAGAGGAACACTAACAGACATATAGAACAGATAAACACAACAGATTGAATCTATCACACCAGACCTCCCCAGCAGTACATTGTAAGTAGCAAACTGCGAGGCCCTCCTTCTAGTAAATTATGATCACAAAACAAAAAATTAAACAACAACAAACATTCTAAGACATTGCAAGTAATGATTTCTTCATTACACTCACCAGGAGATAGATCAAATAGGCTGTAAAGAAATGTTGATTCCAACAGAGAAAAAAATAAATCTAGTTTGAAACAATACAACAGTTTCAACGTTACACTGGGAACGTGACAGTTCAGATAGATAACACTACTTGCAAAGATCTTATTTTATAGAGAGAGATATCTTACTATTCTCAACAAATGTTTTTCTGTAACCGACGCTGTCGGAAATCATAAATCCTACGACAAAAGAATACCATATCCGGTGCAACATGTCCAGGAGGTAGTCGATGATGTCTAGGATATTTTCCTTCTGGCCCTGGCACGACGAGAGAAGGAGGTGACAGGCCTTCCTCAAGGCGACGAATGGTCTTACGATATCTGCATCAGAAGAAAGGGTGTAAAGATCACAGTTAAAGAAAGTGCATCACTTGAAATACCATTACATACCTGCAGTATTCATTGAAGGTAAGAACATAGCACTTGTCTTCAATACAAGCTACACTATTAAAATCTTTATGACGAGAAGAGAATATTTCATCATCACGATCACAAGGTCTGCGACCTTGTTCAGTATGCTCAGGCCTATAAAACCACACTAAGGATAACATCATTTCACCTGCAAGGAGAAAGAAAATGTAATTTATTCCTTCATATGAAAACATATATGATGAAAACAAATAAAATTATAAAATCATTCAATCAATTCATAATAACAAATACAAAAGTGTACTAACCATCCTCAGGGTTCTCCCAGAGATGAATAACTCGTGCCACAAATGGCAAGTCAATTTTTCTGGTCCCAGACTTCAAGAGAATTGTATCTCCAAGAGTTATATTGTCACCTTCATCATGTTGCATTGCAGGATAGCACTTCCGCAGCACCGGTGGATCATCACACTGAAACAGGAAATTGACCAGTAAATTTCAAGTCAGTACAGCACTAACCTCAAGTTGAACTTGTTTGTTTGAAATAAGTAGCACAACATTACAATTAACTCACATTTAGAAAGACTCTGTGCAAGAAGGGCTGCCCCCGCCATTGCCAGCCGTTTGACCACTTGGGTGTTTTAGGCTCGGCGCAGCACTCGAGCAGCCGCAGCTCAGACTGGGAGACGGTGAGGCTGGCGGGCACCTCCAGGCCGGCCAGCCTGCCGAGCTCCTCCACGCGGCCCCGGTCCACTGCGGGGTCCATCAGGTTGTTGTTGTTGTGGTGGTGCTTGCCGTGGTGCTGCGCCGGGGCGTGGGCGGGGGCGGGGGCGGCCGCCGGCGAGAGTCGCGCAGCGACTGCAGCACCGGCGGCGTCGAGGGGCGTGGCGGGGCGTGGCGTGGGCGGGGGCGGGGGCGGCCGCCGGCGAGAGTCGCGCAGCGACTGCAGCACCGGCGGCGTCGAGGGCGGCGCCCCCAGCGTCCGCACCGGCCGCGGGCGCCGCCAGCTCTGCCTGGACCGCGGCCTTCTTGGCCTCGGCGGCGCTCACGAGGGCAGCCAGGCGCGCGGCCCGGGCCGCCTCCTGCCGCGCCAGCCTGGCCTGCTCGCGCTCCTTCTTGGCCTGGCACTTGGAGATGAGCTTCTTCTGCGCGGCGATCAGCCGCCGGCACTGGTTGAGCGGCACGCCCTCGGGCAGCCCGGCGGCGGCGATCACGGCGGCCGCGGCCTGCTCCTCCTCGACCAGCCGGCTGCGCGACTCGCTGCGGCTCCGGCCCGCGCTGTTGTCCCTCGACTGCGGTTTGCTGTCCGCCTTGTCCTGGGACTTGTCGTCGGCCGCGTCCTGGTTCTTGTCGCGCGACTTGGAGCGCTTGCCGCCACCGCTGCTGCCCGTTGACTTGTTGCTGTCAACGGAAGAGGTCCGTTTCGCCGAGCCCTTCTTTCCTCCGGCAGCCTTCTTGGTGCTGCTGGGGGCCGTCACAGGGGACGTGCTGCTGGTGGAGGCCACGGCGGTCGTGACTGTTGTGCTCGACGTCGTGGAGGTGGTCTTGCGGTTGTTCTTGCTTGAGGTGGTCTTCGGCTTAGGAGGAGTCGTCGCGGTGGTGAGGGCTGCGACAGTGGTCGTGAGGCCGTGGCCCGGACGCAGCCCCTCTGAGAGGGGCATCTCGATCATCTTCTTGCTCTTGGACTTGCTCGGCCACACTGACATGCGCGCCAACTGTTTTCTTTGGAGTTTTTTGTTCTTTTTACTGGGCGGCGCGTCAGCCTCTTGCCCGCCGGGGCGCTTGTCAGCGGGCTGGCAAGAGCTCTGCGGCGGAGCGGGCCCGGGCGCCCGCGCCTCCGGGGGAGGCGTCGTCTGCGTCGACTCCTCGATGGTGGTAGTGGTGATGGTGGTGGTAAAGCTCAGCACGGACACGCTCTTCACGTCCTTTATGTCCTTGAGATCCTTGAGGCCGTTCTGCGCGGCCTTGGCCACCATCAGCTCCTTGGCGTCCTTGGCGTCCTCGACTTTGACGGCGTCACCCAGGTCCGCCAACGGCCGGCCGGGGCTGGCGGCGCGCTTCCGCCGCGGAGTGAGATGGGCGGGGACGCACGAGGCAGGGGGGTTGGCGGGGGGAGGGACGTTCTGGCGGCACAGGTTGTGCCTGGTGGCGAGCACCAGCGCGGGGGGCTCGGCGGGCGCCTCTGGGGGGGTGCCGGGGTCCTGCTTCACCACGCTCTTAGAGCCCTCCATGTTGTCCCAGGTCTGGTACTGCGTGGGCGCGTGCGTCGCCCCCACGGCGGGGGACGGCGGGGGCGGCATGCCGGCGGAGCCCCTGGCGGGCGAGGGCGGCCCCAGGATGCCCGGCGGCAGGGTCGGCGGCTCTTGGGGCAGCGCGAGGGCCACGGGCGGCAGCGGCAGCGCGAGAGGTTGCATTTGCTTGGGCCCCTTACTGTCACCAGTAAGTGGGCCAGTATGGACGTTTTTTGGACACGATTGCATTGGGCAAGGGCACCTAAACGTCGCTGTCTCTGTAACAAACGAAAAAAGAAGGCGGATATTAGGGATCGGCTATCCCAGAGACTAAGAAAAAATAAAAAATAATCAGTGTATGTAGCGTTTCTAATTTCTATGTGTAAAGAAGATAATTGAAAAACTGCCAAACAATCGGAGAGCTTTCTTTTTCCTTTTTCAAAAAACATGATCCACTTTGGAGAAGTATCCAAAACAAGTTGAACAAGTCCCTCCGAAGGAAGACAAAGGCTTTTCAATAATATTCCCTTTCTAAGTTAGAAACACAAAGTGAAAGACACGCGACAGTCTAGAGATATAGAAGAGGAAAAAGGGACGGGGAAAGAGAGAGGGCAGTAGAAAATAAGCCACAAGGGAGAAGGGGGAGGGAGCCGGGCCCGTCTTATGGGGCTCTGGGCTCGTAGTGGTGAGCGGGTGCGGGGGCGGGATGGTAGTGGTGGTAGTGGTGGTAGTGGTGGTGTTGGGACGCGAGGGCCTCGCGCGCGGCCACGACCAGGAAGTGCACGGCGGAGGGGGGCGGGGCGCACGCGGGCGCGCAGTGCTGACCTGGGCCTGGGTACGTCGGGTAGTGCACGTAGGGCTCCACCGGGTAGTCCAGCGGCGGGGGCGGATGCGAGGGCGGGGGCCCGGGGACGGGCGGCGGCCCGCTCGAGACGACCATCTGCATCTGGTGGACGGCGCCCGCCGGCGGCGGCACGGCCAGGGCGGACGCGCCCGTGGCGTAGGGGTCTTGGGGCCCCGCGTGCGGCGCCAGGTAGCTGTAGTGGCGGCGGTAGTGCATGGCGCGGTGGTAGTAGCTGGGGTAGCAGTCCTGGTACTGGGGCCCCACCGGAGCCACGGGGCCCACGGAGGCCGCAGGCCCGCAGTAGGGGTACGGGCTGTAGTAGGGCTGCGGGTAGGCCCCGTGAGCGGGGTAGCGGTAGGCGTGCGGGGGCGGCGGCATGCTCGCCGACGCGCCCGACGACGACGTCGCTACGTTGGACGACGACGAGTTGGCACCCGCGGCCACGGGGTTGCCGTCGGCGCCAGCCTCAAGCTCTGGGGCGGGCGCCTGCGGGTCCCGGGGGGTGGGCGAGGGGGCGGCGGCGGCGCCCTTGGGGGGCGTCACCAGCGGCGGCAGCAGCGGCGCCCCGGAGCCATGGGCGGCGGCCGCGGCGGCGGCGGAGATCAGCGGTCCTGCCGGTTGGTAGACTCCTGCAACACGAGAGAGAGGCGGTCAGTCCGTGGCGGCGGCGAGGCGAGGCTGGCGAGGCAAGGCAAGGCGGAGGCGGGGGCGGGGCGGGCTGGCTGGCTGGGCGCCTGACGGTGGCCGGGTACGCGGCCCCGCCGAGCAGGCGTGCCCGCCCGGTGGCCCGCCCGCCCGCGCTGCAGGGGCTCACCGCCCGCCGAGCGAGATGGGGCACAAAAGCGGACGCAAAGGCTCGCCTTTCGGAACGCGCCCCGAGTGTATCACAGCAAACGATTCAGTGTTTGCGAGTTTGTCTGCTCCCTCCCCTCCACCGTGAGGCGCCATGGCCCCTGCGACGTCCGCATATTGTCCGGTACGTAAACTGCGACGCAGGACGCAGCGCATATCGCACATAAAATCGAACGTGGTGTGGTTGTACCCGGGTATCTCTAGACGGATGACGCTGCAGTGTTTCCAGAACCTTTTGGGCTTTGGGCGAAGAGAGTAGACAAACCCGCATCAAACCCCTTGCATCGTGGCTCTGCACCCGGTCAACGACGTCAAATAATCACCGAGGGAATTTGACCGTCTTGGCACATCATGTGAGCAGCCATAAAAACCGTGAAAGACTACGCAACATTGACCTTTGGGATCGCAGTCACACGTCCCCAGGGCGGCGCAGGGCAGAGCCGGGCAGAGCTATCCTCGCCGCTCCACAGAGCGATAGGATAGAGCGGGAGAGGCAAAGAGGAAAAAATAAAAGCGAGATACGGGCGGGGGCTAGCGAGTGATAGGGCGTCGCGCTCTGCAGCTTATCACCAGCCGTGATAAGGCTCGAGTTACCGATCAGTGTGGGCGGGCAGGAGGAAAACGACTTATCGCCGTCCTGAAACCAGCGCACTGTCGAGACTCGAGTGCCTAGAAACAAGGAGCGCTCGGTCTCGGATACTCCACCGCTGGCCCCGCGCGGGTCGACACAACATACCGACGGTTTTTCAAAACAAACGCTGTAAATTAAACTGTTTTAAATCTATTTTAGGGGCGTGATCGTGCCTGGAATACGCCGAGCGCACGGAGCTAGCCGGGCCAGGCCGAGCCGAGCCGAGCGCGGCGCGGGGAGAGCAGCCAGGCGGTGGCGCGCCCTGGCGGCCGCGGGCGCAACCCCCTCCCGCGGCGGTGACGCTGTGAGAGAGCCGTCCCGGCCCCGGCCCCCCCGCTGGCCCGCGACACGGGTGCGACAGAGAGAGAAAGGAAAGGGGTGAAGGAGAGAGGAGAAGGGGGGGGGGCAAGCGAGGCGAGCGGTCGGGCTGTTGGCATTTACAGTCACTTGGACCAGCTTCAGCCCGCGCCGCGCCGCGCCCCGCCCCGCCCCGCCGAGCCGCTTTAGCCCGACGCGCTCAAATACGCTTAGGTCTGCGAGAGAGGCGCCGCGAGTGGATCGGCGCGGTCAAGCCACCGCTCAGGTCCCCCGGGCCCCACCGGGCCCGCGGCGTGGCGCCCAGCCATTGACGGGACGGGACGGCCGCGGTGCTGCGGCTGCCAATGAAGCCATCCGCCCGGGGCGCCGCCACCGCCTGCCTCCGAGATGTGCCCCTCCTCCTCCTCCTCTCCTTCTCAAGCCGCGACCGCACTGCGGCGCTACCATAAGAGCCAGCCCCCCATCTGTAACATGCTCGGCCCGTCGGCGCGCGTGTCCGTGTCCGTGCGGCGCCCGGCGGCGCCGCCAGCGCTCCCGCGAGGACCCAACTTGTCCGATTTGTATGTATGGTGGTAGTTGAAGGGGGCGGGCCGGGCGCCGCTCCGGTGAGCCCCACTCCCACTCCACTCGGCGCGCGCGCTCGCACACACACACACACACACTGACAAAACCTCAAACAATCCATTCATCGACCCAAGCTTTGTTCGGCAGAACAAAGTTTTGTGGATGAAAACACGACGCCGTATGTAATGGCGGTGGTAAAGTGAAGGTGCCCCTACAATGAACAACGTTCCTCCCCCGAGGAGAAGCGAGGGAAATAATTTCGTAAGCAAAGGCTCAAGGCTCCGCACGAACGAACGTCCTCGAGGACACGACGGGCACCTTACTACTACGTGGTCCCTGGCAGTGTCGTCGCCCCTGGGTAAGCGTTCCTTGCGGGGTGGGTCACCTCCGGGGGAAGATACCTCGTCGTATCTGTCCTCTCTATACGATTAAAAAGATGTAACACACTGGCCTGGGCTTTGCTGAGCACCAGCTAAGCACTCAGGGAAGAGAGGAAGAGAGGAAGAGGGAAGGAGGGGGAGAGGGACAGGGACGGGGTAAGGGAGGTAGGGAGAGAGAGAGAGAGAGAGAGATGCGCCATTCGCAGGGAAAAACTCACTCAAAGCAACACGCAGCGCGCAATTCGCGGAAGTGGAACCGTAAACACGAAACGAGCGTCCCCTTCGCAGCACAGGGGGCGCGCAGCGGACAGGCCGGGGGCCGGGCCGGCCGGGGCGCGCCGGGCGGGAGTCGCCTGTAAGCGCCGCACAGCGCACACCTTCCATTATACACGAGTGTCAATTTGTCCGGCGGCCAGCGCAAAGGGGCGAGAGAGAGCAAGCGAGAGAGTGAGAGAGCGAGAGAGAGAGTGAGAGAGCGAGAGAGAGAGTGAGAGAGAGAGAGTGAGAGAGCGCGAGCGAGAGAGTAAGAGAGCGAGCGAGAGACGGTGGCGCCAAAACGGACGATAACAACAAAATCCCCTCTGTCCGCGCGCAAAGCGGTGATACCATAGCCACATAGGAAACTGGTGAGCTGGTTGCGCGGCCACAGGCAGGCGGCAGGAAGGAAATGACACACACACACTCATGCGGCCTTGAACGCGCACCTCGTCGCTTCCGCGTGCGACAAACTGCTGTACTGCAGGGGGATTAGACGGTGACATGTACGTACTGAACAAACCTCGATACCGTATAGCTCACAGGCCGCCCCACGCCCCCCAGCCGCGCGCCTGCTGATCCCCAAGGATCCTGCACAGCTTTGGCAATATGGCACCGAAAGTCTGCTCTGACTCGTTCTTCGCAGCGTTGAGAGAGAATCTCCTTTTTCCTCGAGCGCGGGCGGCTTCGATAGTGCGGGGGACGGGACGGGGGTACGGGGCTTATCGCCGGACCTCGGCTACCCACTCTTACGGGTGGTGGGCAAAAAAAAAAGGCGATGACTGGCAGCCTGGCCTCGTTATGGGAGGTGGCTTGCGACTTCCATTTGCATGTCGCTGCGGACGCTACTATTTAGAGATTTGCAGAATCCAGCAGGGAGGGAGGATGTCGATGGATGCGGATGGAAACTGCCCCGTCGGCCGTCTGGTAATGCGCGGTAAAGGCGGCTGCTCGGAGATTACCAGAATAACCACCAACCAGAAAAGATGCGATTCTTGCTCTTCTAACCATCCTAACCCGCAACACTGAGGTGTTACTATTGACAACGGTTTGAGTCATCTTATTTGTTCTCTGCTTGGTTTCAAGTTAAGATCGCGTCACCGTGTTGCGGGTGTGCCAGTCTGCTTGAAAACCAAGCGCATTTCGCTTTTAGGTTTGACGCAGTCTGGGTAATTCCCATAAAGCAGCCGCTTTTTACCTCGTGTGTTTCAACAACAATCTGTAGTCTTACCCCTTCTTATCCGCCCGCACTTGTTAAAGGGTTTTCTTTCTCAGTGACTTCACTCAGCCTGGAATCGTGTTTTCCACATCGCCCCGCGCACAACAGCAGTTGTTCCGAAAACAGGATGACGCACGGTACGGCGCGGGGGCAGCGGGGCGGGGCGGGTACCGGCCGAGATAAAAATAGATACGAAGTCGTGGCGGCGACACAAGACCATACACAGGAGGCGCGTATCAAACGGGGTGGGCGGGAAGTCATAACTCCAACTACTTAAATACGGCGACAGGGGGCGGGGCGGCGGGGCCGCAACCAACAGATCGATCCCACGCCTCACCTGCCGGGGCCGGGGGTCGCCTCGCCGGCAATCACAGCCCCGGTCGGCGGCATCTCGCCTCGCCTCACCTCCCAGCAGGTGACCCTTCGGCCTTCGGAGCCGGACGAGCGCGCGGGGTGACGCGGGCGTGGGGCACGCCCTCGTCAAAGAGGAGCGAAGAAGTGCCACAGAGTGGAGACCGGCCCCCGGCCCACCGCCGCTCTCAGTCGGATCAGGAAGTAATTGGTTGTATCGAGAAGGGCCGAGGGCCGCGCGGCGGCGGCGCCCGCTCCAGCGCTGCAGCATGCTGCAGCCCCCCACCCCTCCCATTGGGCATGGGCCGCCAAGGGGTAGTCTCTCTCCGACCCT